>NW_024063288.1:0-348581 GCF_006381635.1 Hibiscus syriacus | reverse complement strand
GGAAAAGAAAATAATAACAACGACCTCTGAGCCGCAACCAATAATAATGAAAGCGACAAAAATGTAAATAAACAAAAGTTTAGGGGTAGATCCGTGAAACCAAGAATTTAAAATATCAGCCCGTCAAATTTTATAACCCTCATCCCTAACCCCTTACCCTATAAATACATGGCTCGAGTAAAGCAGGTTTGCCCAACTGAACAGCAAAACACGGCTCTTTAGAAATTTAAAAAGAAATAGCTCTTTTCTCCCCTTCCTTAACTTTCTTCTCTGCAACAGCTTAATCGAAAATGGCGGCTTCTTCTAGAAGATCTAGCGCACCTGTTCTCCGTCCCACTCTCATCGTCTTCTCATCCGCTTTCGCCTATTCGAGTTCAGGTTTCTCTTCTCGCTCCTCAACTTTCTTCAATCAACATAGATCTATTTCTCCCCGCGTGTTAATCTCTGCAATAAAACTCCATCATCGTCGTCCGTGCGGTTCACGCTTGATAACCGTCCGATCTCGCCGAACCGTTCGATTACCACCGTACGTAGAAACACGGAGGCGTTGAAGAATTTACAGAGCAAACTGCCGAAGCGGACTTGTATGTGTTCGCCTACAACGCATCCTGGTTCGTTCCGTTGCAGTCTTCATAAGAGCTTCAATAACTCGCACTCCGGCTCAGGTTACCCGAGCAATCGGCTTAATGCTCGTAGGTCTGCAATGACGAACTCGCTGGTGAGAATTGGTATGTCGAAGGAGATCTGGTCAGGAGAGCTTTGTCGGCTTTGATTAGACCTTCATCTCACCAGCAACGTCGACGCTCTGCTTTGCAGCCTAGGCCTAGCCGGCTCTCCGTGATGTCAAAGCCGAGGATTTATGAGGATCGCATGCGGTATGTAATCTTTTATCGCTTATAGGTCAAGTCCGAGATTTTCCGGTAATTTGAGATCTAGCTTCGGCGTTACGCCGGCCGGTGGCGATGAAGCCAGATTCCGACGAGGAGGTTGGAGATCTGGACGAAGGATTCGAGTTCAAGTATTCTCCGGGTGACCGAAACCGTAAAATCCGAGGAACAGATTATAACATATAGTTTGTTGGTGTAAATACAGTTATATGCGGCCAATGGCAAATTTGAGGAGCTTTTGGACTAAAAACCAACGCTTAAAATCTCTTGAAGTCACTATCTAATCTAATTAAATCTGCTCAAACTAACTCCAATCTAAAATTTCCATACTATCTCCAGATTTGCTCGTCCTCGAGTTTTGTTTCCATTTGATTTGTTCTCCAAACACTATTTCATTCCATTCGATTGCAGTTCTTTACTTTTACCGTGATCGTTATTCTTTCGAGGTTTTCCGTTCCATCAGTTTCTTCTGTTTGTTTTATTTACCCATTCAGTCCACATCTTTTTTTCGTAAATTTGTTTTTATTTTATTTGTTTTCAGTCTTTGTAAATTCATTTTAATTTTCTTCTATTGTCTGTTTTGCAGGAATTGGAGTATAAGTCGCGGGCGGAATTTACGTATACGGATTTTACTTGGACAAAAGGTAATTTGACTGATTTTCGACCTTGAAGTCGAAAAACCCTAGCGTTGGAGAAGAATGAAATGACAATATTGGGCTTTGGACCCTTGATGAAAAATTAAGAGTATAACAAGTAAACACAGATATGAAATCATATTAATTGGACTTAACTGATGCGTAAAGGGTAGAAGTAAAATGGTAATAAGGAAGAAATAACTACGGGGAAATCCCGCGATGGAGCCTTGCCTTGACAACCAAGTTTCAAATTAAATTTAGCAATTAATATTATGGCCTTTTTCTTTTATATTTAAGGCAGGAGGCGCGATTATTTTATTAATAATGGAATAATGAAAACTAAGAGCATTGAATCTGCAATTAAAAAAATTGTATTGGTCATCAAACCATGACTAAAAAAACTGCATTATATCAAGCCCAACAAAACGTTCCTACCTCCTAATTCCTACCGAATCTGCAACGCCATTACAGAAAATCAATACCCTCCACAACATTTCATTCAACCCCACCAATGCTCCATGTTTTCTGTTCAATTATATCAAAATATGATATATATCGGAATTGAAAAAAGTCGGAACATACATTAAAAAGTCGAGCAATAATATATGCAGAGTATATATTGTTTCTGCATATATTGTTAATAGTCAGTAAATTATTTTCATATCATCTTTTTAAGTATTAAGTTTTTAGGGATCATTATTTTGATGTTGATTTCAGTACTTTTAAAAGTTAGTATTTAAAAAGATGATATGAAAATAATGACTATTTTTAAATTTTACCCTTTTATAATATTGGATATAACACCCTCACCTAAAGTGGAGATCTCATTGTCAAACTTCGGAATTCTAGCCTGTAAATGAAGGCAAGGGTTTTTCGAAAGCGATAGATGTTGACGGTAGCGTCATCCTTGGGGTTTTTTCATTGTCGTCGCGCTCCAAACCCCACAACCGGGTAAGAGCGTCAAATCTCAATTGGATTCCATTTGCCCATAGTTTTCCTCAAGATGAATTAAGATTAAAAGAAAGTAACAATTTTCGGGTTTGTATTCTACCGGTAAATGAACATATCGTGTTGCTTTTGTTGTATTCTCATTCCTAGACATAAATTACTTTATCCAGGTCGATTATTTAAACTTCTATTTCGTTTTAACTAAATATTTATTTAGGATTTAAAGTTTAGCATTTACATTATAAATATTTATTTAAGATCTATTTATCAATTAAACTTCATTCATTAATAAAATTTATTAAATGATTTCAATAGTAAAAATGAGTGTTGTTATTTTTAAATGTTTTAAGTTTAAATAATACGTTTGTAAAATATGTATTAATAAATTAATTTTTTAAATAGACACTATTTTATAATTACTTAAGACTGTTCGAAAAAAAACTTTATCATTAATACAAAGTCACGGAAAAAATTACTGTATTAAGAACGATTTTGTATTGCTTCTATAATTGTAAAATAAACATTATCCATCAAGGTTAATATAGAATTTCTATATTCATACAACTCGAACGGAGAAGATGAAATTTAAATGATATAACCTTTTTAGAGGAATAGATTTACAAAATATGAGTAGAGAAAATGAGAGGAAGCTGATAATTTTTTCATTGCTTAAAACAATGAAATGAATTTGTGTTATTTATAAGAAAGTGAGGGGTAAAACTGTAAAATAGATTAATTATTTCCAAAATTTATATTTTCGTATTATTTAAGTGTTTTTTCTTAACATCTTTTATTAATAATCTAATTAGATATCATTAGAATTTTATAATTTTATATTTTAAAATTTTTTAATATAATTTCTTATATTCACAATACTTTCATCTCTTATGAGCATATGAGTCCTGTAGGGATAAAAGCAAAATTTTTATGTTAAAAGATGAATTTTTAAAATTTTAAAAAATAATATTATAAATTATAGAATCATAAACACAAATTTTAAATAAAATTATATAAAAATTAAAATAATATAATTTAAATTTTTAAGCATTCATTATCATATCAATTTTTCCTTGGGTTTCATAGTTAACATTATCTTCTTGCGGGCTTGCCCCCACATACTCTCACTCAAACCCAAAAAGAAAGATCAAATTTCCCTGTGATGATGTAAGCACCGTACCATCCCCACCAAATGTTTTCCGCCATCCAAGTGGGGAATCTAATCATCATCAATCCATCCAGAATGGATTGAGGAGATCTGACAATATAAAATTTTAATTTTACGTCTGTTTTTATATTCTATCTTGACTCAAGAAAAGGTCCTTTTGGTCTACAACTCTACTTTAAAACCATTAAAAATCTTATCAGATAAGGTGATTTCTGATATGCTAAATCCTGCAACCCTAGTTTACCTGTTTCCTAGTTTGAGGTTGGTAATCATCCCATCCAAATTCAGTGAAGGTTTTCCCTTGTTTATTTCTAGTTTGAGGATGATGACAAATGACAAACCCCATGTGCATGAACCAACCACGTGGGACCTTTGATGATTGTTTTCTCGACACGATAGGATAAGGATGGATTAATGGAGTTTTGGAAGTTTTTGTATTCAAGTGTTGCAATGCTATAGCTGCTGCTTACAAAAACAAAAGATAATGCGTAGAAGACTATGGTGTGGCAATTGGAGTTATGGAATTCAACTGTGTTGTTTGTCTCTTTCTGGATAAAACTGGGTGTTTAAGGTATCTGTCTACCTACTGGTATTTATTTCTTTATTTTATTATCTTCTTATCCCATATAATGTGTTAAGTATTAGATCAGGAGTTGGTCAGATCAGATGATGTAACCTGTAAATTAATCTATTATTTATTTTGTAACTTATGTTGATGATTTATAATTTATGAATATGTTCTTCATTGATAAAGAGAATCGTTGATAAGAATAAATGATCAAACAACATTGATTAATATCATATTTTTTTTATCTTTTTGAAAATGTCAACGAGCAAAGAAAAGAGGTTTCAGACCCTTCGCTCAATCTCGTTCGAAATATTTTATAATGATATTTAGTGTGAGTGTTAGACACAATTTAATTATTATTATTATTTATAGATTAATATGGTAGATAACTTGATTGATGTGGTTAGTTGTCGATTAATTTTAACTCTAACAAATCATGTGATGCTTGTCCAAGAGTTGTGTTGATGGGGTCATAACTCTAGGTGTAATATTCTGAATAGTACATGTCGGAAGATATTGTTATGAGTTCTTTAAAAATCTTGAGATGGAAAGAAATTTAGAAGAAGTGTAACTAAAATTATTATTTGTATTCTTGTAAATTCTGATCTTAACGGGAGTATATCTCTTATATATATAATGAAGAAAGCACGTTTCTACTTTCCTTACAACAGTTGAGACCTCATTGAAGCCCAAAAACATTGAACTGAACTTGTTGCTGGTGAGGGTTAATGTCTGATAATGTGACATTAAAGTGTTTCTTGCATTGCCCAAACATTTTTGGGCTCACTTTACTTGTTCTTGCTGGTCTCTATGGTGTTTTATGGAAGCTGCTAATGGCTCTTCTTTTTCTAATTGTTTTTGTACATGAAGCTATACACGTTCCTTGTCGTTCCAAAGGCAAAATGCCATATGAATATCTTCATTTTGGCTTAAAATAGTAAGCACCTTTCTCCGATTTACTTCTGTTACGAATAATGGTGAGTAAACAAACAAGATCGTACAATAAGATCGTAAAGATTTACACGAAATATTCTAAAAAAGAAGAAGAAAAACACGGACAAAAGAGAGAAGTTCAGCATGTCAAACCTTAAACCATAGTTACATAAATATTGTACATACTAAATCCAAGGCCGTAGCTCATCACTTGTTCTGATTTTTCTCTCATTTTATTTCTTTATCAAGCAGTCAAAAGAAAATTCGAGTAACACACTCTTAACTCTTTGTAGTAGCTCCTTCAACCAGCATTGTTTTATGGATTCATGAAAGAACTACCAAAAGGCAATTGCAACAAAACTCCTAATTCCAGCTGTTCCACAGATTTTCAACAGCCCTTGATCTTGCTATTGCCTTTTATCTTGTAATTTGCCAGTAGGGTGTGTCCCCTTTGTTTAAATGAACAGAAAGGAAGAGCTGTATTTTTATTTGTAGACAAGCATTTAAAGAATGTAGATGCCGAGGGTTACAATATTTAGTTACATTGAATAAGAGACGCTGGTATTTATTGCAACTTGAAGACGATGACAGGCAGGCTTTAATGTCTGCAACTCAAGGCATTATAAGCATATAACACTATAAGTCTATAACAGTGTCAAACCAGGGATGGATCGAGGGCACAGACGGGACAGTCATACCCTCAAATTTTTACATTATTATATATTTAAGATATATTTTTTATATTTTTATTGATAATTTGTTTTTGTCCCTAATATAATCCGTACCCGTGTCAAACCATCTACAAATTTTGAAGATATGGAACTGGAAACTCAAGAACATCCTAACAAACCATATATAAACCTTAAAGCATGTATAATTCTTGAAGATTTAGATTAAATGAACTCAAAATGGATATAAACTATCTGGTATGCATGGTGATGACAATCTTGGGGCTCCCTAACCTTATATCAGACTCACATGCAAAGGCATATAGGACTTGTCCCTTTGATTGGAAGGAAACATATAATGACCAAGTCAAGTGGGTTTCATGTCCTGAAACATAGCCGCCCATTTTGTGTGATCACCATAGTTCCCACTTTCTTTTTCCTTGTTGTAGTCACCATGAATCTTTGGGCTTGGAGGTCTTACATAGTTAAGAGGTGCTGATAGTTTTGGGCTCCTACATGTGAACATCAGCCTCTCCTGTGCCACTGCAACATCAATAGGACCAGATGGTGTAGGACTCCTATAACGAGCACCAACTTCTCCTGCGTTTCTCTGTCTAGAGGCCCGGACAATTTTAAGCTCCTAGGAGGAGCAAGCAGCTTCTTCTCTTGTTCCCTGTAATCCAAGGGACCGGATTTTGCTATCTTCCTTGTTCTTGGCACTGGCTGCTCTATGTTAACCTCCTTTTCACTCTTGCACTTCCTTGTCAACACTCCCCTCCATTGATCCCGATAACGAACCGGCTCAGGAAGCGACTCGATTGCGTAATGCTGGTGGTGAACCAACTTGTTAACACACCTGTTGAAGCACTTTCTGGTTTTGTTGATTGCCAAAATGAGCTTGGACTGGCTATTAGAAGGCTGGTCAACTTCTTTCCTGGCAAGCTTGAGAATCTCAAGCCTGTGCTTGGCAACCGAAACGCCCATGCTCTGAAGAAACTGGTGGTTGAACTGTGCTAAATCCTCTCTTTGGAGATGATTGCGGGAGAAGGCGAGGCCATAGTCACGGATAAGAGAGGGGTCAAGGGCAGTTCTAGACAACCAAGAGTACCAATCCATGGGTTATACGATAGGATGCTGAAAAGATTGGAGATTGTTTCATGTGAGTGGTCCAACCTTCCTTGAGGGTTTATATAACAAATAGACAAGAAAGGTGAAGAGTAAATAAATATGGTGGGTGTATTGGGATTGTCAACATATTGAAATTCGGAAGGTAGTTGAAATTGTGGCAGCAACTACTTGTTCTATCTTCGAGTTGAATGAAATTTATTGAATAGCTTTAATGCTAATAGACATCGTTGTTCTCCTTAAAATATTTGGATTTGAATAGTTAAGTACGACGACGAATGTGTGTTATCATATGCTAAAGTAAATTCTAAACAGATATTATCTTATAATCATAGGCCTCTTCTTTTAGAGTATTTGTACTTTCAGCACCTTCATTACTAGTACTCTATCTGGAAAGCATCTCAATACATCAACTATAACTTTGTTTAAGCAAGACAAATTGCTCATTCAAATTTTCAGGGACAGTGACTTCTGTAGTGCCACTAGTGCAGTCACCGGAAAGACGATGTTCTTTTTCGACCTGCTCCTGCTTCTTTGATTCAGCTCTAGATTCATAATTACTTGAATCCAGTACTTCACGAAAAAACATACTTTAACTCAAATCTAAAATCTAACAATAATTGGTTCTTCATAGTTCAACTTCAAACCTAGTTTCTAACGCCAATGGTCCATCTTCTCGTTAGGATAAGTCCCGGTTGTCTATAAAAGATAGTAATTATTTAAAGACATAATGGATAGGCTAGCTGCTGTGCTCCGTGCCCAACATTCTCAAATTTCCATTTTCTCTCCGCTTAGCACGAATTCAAAAGTTAAATGTAAATGTTCATGTTTTCCTCACTAAAACGTTTGTTTGGTAAGAGGGAGCTTAAACAAGGAAAAAATAATAAATAAAAAAGTAAAAATTATCCATCAACCAATCAAGGATGATAGTTACTCGGGTTGAATTTTTAGTCCATCTAAATTCGCCTTGAAAGTTAAACCCCTTCATTCGTACTTCGATACGAGTTTTTAAAATCCCATTCAACTTAATTTTGATGTCAGAATCTATAATTGATTTAATTTGATATATATATTCATTTTTACGAAGTAAAACAAGAATTTAATTGAAAAATAACATAAAAGATGAATTATCGTAATTATTTCTAAATATATAATTGATAATTGTAATGTTAGGTTAGATCAAGTTAATTTTTTTTCATCTTAGATCTGTATTTATCTTATCTATTGGCCACAAAGAAATCTGACTTAGTTAAAATTTAAAATTTTAAAATAAAAATCGATCCAACCGAATCGATTTAAATCAAAACTCATCGGATGGGTATCCCATCCCTACCACCAACAATTAAATAAGGAAAGAAATTTTTTTGTAGTAGTAATCAAAATCAAACTCTAAAAGACCGCCATTTTTCTCGGTCAAAAACAACCGTCCTGAACGTATTATCATCCCAACTTAGTTATTATTCCATCATCATCGGTTAAAACCAAAGAAGAAGAAAAAAAGAGTTCAAATCACCAATTCACCCAAGCCTAGAATAAGAAAAAGAATCCGTACTATGTTCTCTTTGCCATCTCTCAGGAAATCCTCACCATTGATCAAACAAGTGGTTGCTAATCAACGGTCTGTGTTTAACCAATCGAAGGAATCTGCTTCATCTTCTTCGTATTTAAGCTTGTTGAAGAAACCTTCCTCCGGTGGTGGTTCCACTCGTTCCGGTGAACACACCAGTGGAAGGGAGGAATTGTTGAGATTAATCTCCACTGGGGTTTTCATCGTTGGGTCTGGTTTAGGGTTTTGCTACTCTTCTCATTCTGCTTCGGTTTCTTTTGCCGATGCGCCCAGTGGGGCGGCGACATTGGCCGCTGACGGCGTATCCGATCAGTTCGAACATGTTCCCGAGAAGAAAACCAAGTATCTCTTTGGTGGTAATGTTGTGGGATTGAGAAAGCACCGATCTTGAATCTTTTTCCATCGCATTTCTTCATTATAAGTCTTTAATATATACATAATTTTTTATTCTAATGTTTCAGAATCATACAGGAGGAGAGTTTCTTCAATTATGAGAAACGTATAAGGTTGCAAAGTCCTCCTGAAAAGGTAAAAGCTTTTCATATGAACTTAAAAACCGATATGTGACCACTCTAATGTGTTGGGACCGTAATTTAATACTATATATCTGAAGGGGGTGTTCTTATGAATTGTTTCTCTATATGAGTCAGGTATTCGATTACTTTGCATCCTATAGAACACCAGAAGGCGATGTTCTTATGAGACCGGGGGACTTGATGCGGGCGATTGTTCCGGTATTTCCTCCGTCTGAATCGAATTGGATTCGAGAGGGTTGTCTGAGAGGGGAACCGGTGAAGCCCGGGGAGTTACACTGCCCTCCGTCGTATTTTTTCATGCTTTTTGATACCAACAATGATGGACTCATATCTTTTGCCGAGTACGTTTCTCATTGTCTTGTTTAACTCTAGTATGAAACTGGACCATCGATAGAAACATCGGAAAATTTGAAGTTTTCATGGGTGTGACCATACCTCAACACCCCTCGTTCAACCTTTAAGATCCTCAATTTTTGTTTTCAATTTCAACATTTGCAGGTACATCTTCTTTGTTACACTCCTTAGCATTCCTGAATCAAGCTTCTCCATTGCTTTCAAAATGTTCGACCTTGACAATAACGGAGAAATAGATAGGGAAGAATTCAAGCGAGTGATGACGCTGATGCGATCGCAAAATAAACAAGCGGCTCGCCACCGCGATGGGCGGAGAATTGGCCTCAAAATCGCGGAGCCTGTCGAGAACGGAGGCTTGGTGGAGTACTTCTTCGGCCAAGACGGCCAGACGTGTCTAAAACACGACAAATTCGTCCAATTTTTACGAGATTTACACCATGAAGTATGTGTTCCATTCAAGACAAGCTGGAATTAACATTCAGGAAGAAACTAGTTAGTAATTACCGTGTTTCGATTTTGTAGATTCTAAGGTTGGAGTTTGCTCATTACGACTACAAGCTGCATGGAACGATATCAGCTAAAGATTTCGCATTGTCGCTGGTGGCCGCTGCCGATATGAGCGACATAAGCAAGCTGCTCGATCGAGTCGACGAAATATCGAACGAATCAAGTCTCAAAGACGTTCGGATTTCATTCGAAGAATTCAAAAGCTTCGCTCATCTACGAAAGAAGCTGCGATCCTTTTCTCTAGCCATTTTCAGCTATGGAAAAGTAAGTGGGGTGCTAACCAAAACGGATTTCCAAAGAGCTGCATCCCAAGTACGTATTCCTTTGCTATTTTCGTAGTATTCGGATCGAGTTGGGTGTCGGATATAAGTATATTTTCAATATCGTATATGTTAATGTTGCATGTTATTGTTGAAGGTATGTGAAGTATCGTTAACTGATAATGTGGTGAACATAATATTCCATTTGTTTGATTCGGATCGTGATGGGAGCCTAAGCTCGGACGAGTTCGTTCGAGTGGTGGAGAGGCGGGAAAGGGACGACTTTCAGCTTAAAACAGAGCATAAGGGATTGATATCTTGCCTGATGAGTTGTGCTACAAAATAATCAGTTGCTTCTTGAAAACCAGTACCTGTTGTTGCTAATTCATCCATGGTCTGTCGTGTATATATTTCATGGCAGATAATAAAAAATATCATTTCATCGTGTTGGAATATTGCTACAAAATAAAAATGTTAACAATGACGGTTCAAAGAATAAATTGTTGTCTATTCATATTAAGTTTTAATATTATATTTTTTTTTACTTTCGCTTATAAAGTTTTGCCTTGACTAATCTGGACCGACCCATCGTGTTGCACATCTGATTTTAATCTAAGTTATGTATAATACTTTCTCTAAACTTTATATCTATAGATATAAAGAATAGATATCATATAAAACTTTAAATTTAATGAATATTAAAAATTCTAATCATAAAATATATTAAAATATTATCTTATAAATAAATATAAACATCCACGTAAATAAATATTCATAACAAACAAAATAATATTCTTGCCCATCCATTGATATTTTGGCATAAATTATCTTTTTAGGACCTTTCATTTTATTATTTCTTCAATCATAAATTCTAAATAATTATCTAATTCTCTTCAATTAAGGCCTCTTTTCGACACAATTAATGTCAAGGTCGATTCAACATACTAAATTAATTAATATGAGACTTATAAATAAACATTTTCCTAAATTTGAAGTTGTCGACGTAAAATGTTACAATTTATTTTAGAGTTATTTTATGAAGTTGGAAAATGAAATAAAATATAGAAATGAAAGGAAATAGAGAAAAAAAAAAGCATTGCAAGTTATTTTTTTTAATATCAGGACCAAACTCAAAAATTAAAAATATATATCTTTTTGTATTATGGATTAAATTAATAAAAAAAAAAATATATTATTATGTTACTTATTTAACTGCTACGCCATCTTTCTCTTCAGAAGTTGACGATACAATTATTGAAATGCACAAATCAAGTGACTAAAACATTATTTTTTAGAGTAATATAACAAAAACATAATTTAGTCAACAGTCAAGTGATGGTGAGTGTAGTTTATTCTAATAATAATAAAGGTAAACTATATATTTAAGGGTAAATATATTTAGTACCTAAATTATCAATTTTGATACATTTTAGTATCTAAACTTTCAATTTTTAAAACTATGCCTAATGTTTAGTTTTTATTTCATTTTAGTACCCGTTAAAAATTTAACGTTAAGTTTTTTTTAAAAAAAAAAGTTTAGGTACTAAAATGGATAAAAACTAATAATTTAGATACTAAACGTGTTAAGTTTTTAACGGTGGGGTACTAAAATGAAACAAAACTAAACATTAGGTATGGTTTTAATAAAAATTGAAAGTTTAGGTACTAAAATAGACCAAAATTGATAATTTAGGTATTAAACACATAATTTATCCTATATTTAATCACCCAACCATAACTTTGGTTCCATCTTGGTCCTAACTATTATTATTTTTAATTATATCTAAAGTTATGTTTTGTTTCGTTTTGATCATCTATCGTTAAAAAATTAATGGTGATATTAATATGTCACCATAAGGTAATGTCGCGTCATCATTTGAAAAATAAAAATTACCACGTTAACAATTCTGTTTTTTTTTTAGGACATGTGAGTAAAACATAATTAAAATGTAATATTAAGTAAGATTTTTTTTAAAAAATAGTTACATAACTAAAATAGAACCAAAGTGATAGTTGGATGATTAAATACATACTTTACCCTATAGTTGACCTCAAACTATTAAACTTGGTCCCCAAACTGTTAAACTTGGTCGCGAAGTTACCCCAAACTATTAAACTTCTTTCAAACCTATATATAATTGGGACGTTTCGTCCTCACTGGGAAGTCTTTGCCCTTTCAAAAAAGATAATTTTTTTTTACTCTTTTAATTATCTGGGTATGGCGAAATTGAAAATCGGAGGGACATGGGTTGGTGTTTTAGAGTTAGAATTGGAGAATTGGACGGTGGCTATGCTGAGGGAAGAGGTAGCCAAGCGATCGAACGGCCTTCATCCCGACTCCATCAACCTTATTTCTGCCGGTAAAGTTTTGAAAGACGGCGATGGGTCCCAGAAGTTAAGCCAATTGGGTATAAAAAACAATGCTAAGATTCTGGCCAGCCGTGTCTCCGTTGATGAAGGCAAGTCCTTGAAACAAGAGTTGATGGCCGAGGAAGAGCGCTCTCGTAGACTTGCTCGAGTCAAGTGAGTCTTTGGTCAACTCTGTACTTATTTTTATAGAAGCTGGGTGCTCTTTTTGATGGTTGATTGGGTTCTTGGTTTTATAGAAAATCATTGATTTAATCAAAGTTACCGAATTTATTCTAAATTGTGAGGAAAATTATGATCTTTAGAATCAGGAACATGTGTGAATGAAAATAAAACTACACGGTCACTAATCCATAGTTATCTCTATTGGCAGGGCATCTGCCACTGCACTTTCCAAGAGACATGTAGATGGCTCGTTACCAGTTGAAGACTTCAATATTGAACTTGAAAACCAGGGAGGGAAAAAAGTGCAATTAGGAACCGAGACTGATCAGCGGTATGCCTTTTTCTCTTTGGTTATTAAGATAGTTGACCCCATTTTTTTAAAACTAAATTAAGATATGAATGGTCTTTGAACAGGGCAGTGATGATGGGTTTGATGCTTCATGAAAATGCAAAGAATCTACTTAGGAGATTACTCTATAAAGATGCACTGGAAGTGCTTACCATGGGGGAGGTTATTTGCTAACATCCTCCCACATTTGCTTCAACACTGTTTTTTCTTGTTTGCATCTGGATTCTTAGAATAGCAGTTGATAAACTTTCTTGTCTGGAATGTTAATTGGATTTGGGGAATGCGTGTCGAATACAAATACATGTACATGGATATAATAATTTTTCTCATATATTTGGAGGGTTGTATCTCTATACCCATGCCTAGATATGACATAGTTTGTTAGAGAAGCTGATAATATAGTATATGTTGAAATAATTTTTTGGGTCTGATAATTAATTAATATAGTACCTTATTCTTTATTGTAGGAGGCTTTCTCACTTTGTGATCCCAAGGTCCTTGAGGTAAGACATTCTTTCTTAGAATTGAAGAAGGTTTATTTTCTGAATAAGTAGTCCATGCTGTGGATCAGTTTTCTGTTTATAGATACAAATAAAAGTTGCTTTAGCTTTTAGTTAACCCTATATATTCGTGAACATGCATATGCTATTGAATGATTGCGTGCTTTTTATAAAATCTTCCACACTTTGGCTGTGTGTTTGATTGCAGTTCATTGACAATGTACAATACTGCAAATAGACATTGTGTGGTGCTATTTCTTGCTTCGAGATATCAGTTGGCTTTCAGTAGCAGGAATACGCCTTGAAAAAGCCAGAGAAGGACTTGAACGTTGTCATGGGAAGGATTTTTCCCGTGTTAGACTCCTTCAAGCTGGTTGCCAACCAGAGCTTGCATTGTGAGTACTTTCAGGAAATTGCTTCAGTGGATCAATTTTTATTTTTCTGGTCTTGAATGAGAATGCTGTTGGTTGCGATGTTTGGCTAATCTCTTTTGCGTTCTATCTTTGTAGACATATGAGGTTGGAGTTGTTGGAAGGGGTGGTGGCATACCATAATGGTCAGTTTGATAAATCTAAAATGGCTCTGACATCTGCACAAGCAAAATTCTCACAGGTTCCTTTACTTATTGTCAAAGCAGCTAGTTCTTTTCAGATATCTTGTTTCGTTGTTCATCTTTATTTGATGGTTCTATTGTAAAGGGGAGAACATTGATTCTTCCCCTTTTTCTGATTTGACTGGGTTGGTCCGGGGGGACCACCACAGTGCCTCTCGTCTCAAAATACCCGTATCAGAATGCCTGCAGCCAACCTTTGAGCACAGGATTAGGTTTGGATTCAATGAGTAGATAAAATGGGAGTGTTTATTGTCGTATCTTATGAACCAAGAATTATAAGACTGGATTTGTAATTTGCTTGCCATTTCTTTTGTTTTTCCAACTTTTATTTTCTTAACCATACTTTATTGACATCCTTCTCCAACATTAAGCCTTATTGTTTGTGTGTTGATATCAGTTACAAGTGTCTGACGAAGCCTTATCTCATGTTATGAGCATGGGCTTTAAGGAACGTGATGCAAGGAGGGCATTACGATTGAACAATCAAGATATTGGGAGAGCTGTTGATTTTCTTTTTGAGGAAAAAGCAAAGATAGCACAAAAGAGGGAGGATGATATCAGGCATAGAGAGGAAATCATGTGGGTATAATATGCTTAATTTCTGTTTCAATTGTCATTTTCTTTTATGTACAAATAAAATAATGTAAATTTTCAGGGAGCTGAAGCAATATGGAGTAACACCATTGAAGAAGGCTGTGAATCTTGAGAAATTGAAAGAATTAGTGGCTATTGGGTGAGCAGTGTACTGTATTCTTCTTTGTCTATCTAAATCTTCATTGATGTGATATGATGACTATCATTTTGGTGTATACTTGTTGGCATCGAAAGTTCAAGTTGCTTCATAGTAATGAAAGTAAAATGGAGATAAGGACAGTTCATTCATTTAGGCTTTAGTGATACTTCCATTGTACCATCCACAAAAAGCTTAACTTTCTCCTTTTTTTTTCTTCTTTGCTTTTTCTTTTTATTTTGTTGGAAAGGCTAAGATATTTTTTATTTGGCAGATTTGAGAAGAAACTTGCTGCTGAAGCCCTTCGAAGGAATGAAAATGATTTTCAAAAGGCATTAGATGATCTGACCAATCCAGAAATTAATTCTGCTATCCAGGTTGACTCTTTTTTTTTCATGAAATTTTCCCAATTTTAAATTTTATTGGCCATGCGGCTTTCATTGACTATGTTTGTCTGCAGCTTGATATTGAATCAAGGAAAAGGAAAAGGAAGGAACGAGCCGCAAATGCTAGAATTGAAGAGCTTGTATCCATGGGATTTGACAGATCTAGAGGTAATGAGGAAATAGTTCTAACTTCTATACTTGTATTTTCAAAGTTGTTTTTCATTTTATGATCTAGATTGCTTTGTAGCTATGTTAGATATTCTAGTAACTTGAGTCCATAAACTTGACAAGGATTTTCTAGTAACATTCTGATATTTTCCCGGCTTCAGTGGTTGCTGCTGTTGCTTCCGTTCAGTTTGATGAAACTATGGAGCAAACATTGAGTCGACTGCTATCAGAATTTCAGCCACCACTCCCCGGTGTTGATGCTAACAGCATCAGGAATCCTGCTTCAGAGCCTAACCATGTGAACCCTGATATTGCGAGTGCCAATGCTGCTGCTGAAGGCCTGTCAACTTCTGCAGACGAAGAACGGGACGTGGAGATGGAAGATGAACTTGCAAGAGACATAGAAGGTGCTGATGCGTTATCGGACTACGACATTGAAGTCACAAAAGAAGGTGAAGCAATACAGGAGTATTGGACTCTTTTGGCCTCAACAGATAGTAAGGAAGCTCAATCTTCGGGATGAGAATAATTCTGAGCAAATTATTAGTAGTGCATATATTTGAAGAGGATGCACCACTGATACAGGCCTCAGTACAGGTAGTAAATCATAAAATAGTGTTCATGAATGTGTTACATGCATGGTATTTGTATCTGCATAAATGTATGTTGCATGCATGGTAGTGTATCTGAATAAATGTATAGTGCATTTTCATCCTCTGAATTTGTATCATATAATAATTATGTATGTCACATGCATGGTATTTATATCTGCATTAATGTATATTGCATCTTCATGCTCTGAATTTGCATCATATAATAATTTTAATATATGAATTCAAAATATTTAAATGCGAAAAAAGAGAGTATTCACAAGTATTAGCAATCCTTGAATTTGATATACTGTTTTTACTTTGACAAGGCTTAACTCTATAAATCTATGACTAAAGTTAAAGAAGAATAACAACATTCATTGGTTTGAATCATAATTATTAGATTGATCTTCCGAGTCCATGATCATACTCATAAGTGTCCTCGATCTTGGTATCCTTGTAATCCTTTGGAAGGGCATTGCAGTTAATGGTGTGCCACACAGGTCTCTCCTCTTCCTACAAAATCAGGGATAGAATCACAATCTTTTATTGGCATATCTTTTACCTTTCCGACAGGTAATATCAGCTCTAAGAAACTAGCATCAATAGTGCTAAATCTAGAATTTGGAGCAGAGAGAGAGAGATTAAGACTCACGGGTGTTTGCATAGCATAGGGCTTTGAACAGTACGTGCATACTTGCATGTGGATAACTCTGTAATGGAACTAATCATTGCTCTCGGCTCTGAGCAGACAAATCTCACCTACAAACAGAAATAACAAAGCATAAAAAGATGAGAATGAATCTAAGATTAAAAATGCATGAACCTTTCCTTCCAAAGGAGATCTAAAAACCATATCACAATACTGTCACTTTGTTGCTTCATACCTCAGTTTCTCGGGGCTGATTAGTAAGATCACATAGGGTTCCATTCGAATATTGACGAGTGTGATACCTGCATTGAGACATGGCATCATTATAGTCCTTTTCTTTTATTTTCCTTCATTTAATTCAGCAATCTTGTACTTTTCACCACTTGGAACTTATTTTTTTTGGTAAAAGTTAAAGGAACATTGTTGTTGTGATAAATGTAGTTGTGGCGGTGCACCCGTTTTGGTTTGGGTGGAGTGCCCGGATTGGTAGTTCTGTGAAGGATGTAGAGAATAGACAGACCCTTAGTGTTGGTGACAGGTCTAGGGTGATGATGGTTATCCGTAAACTAGCAGGTAAATAGATAACACTGTCAAATAGTAGTTTTTGTTCGAATGGATTACGTGGTCCTGCCAATGGTCATGTTAAGAGGTTGTAGTTAACCGGAAGATATGGAACTCCGGAGGCTTTGATAGGTGGAGTGAACGAGGAGGTCCGGAAGAGGTACCACAATTATAATAAACATACAAAGTTTGGTGCAACCTAAATTTTAAACCATACGAAATCTCACCTTTGTGAATTGTGATGCATCTTTTGATCGATGATCTTTTAATGTGGAGATGTCGGAGAGATTCTGGTTGAAAGCCGCAGTGGCCTCTTCATCATATACACCCAAGACAAATTCCCGAACCACCTGCAATAATTCCAAAATGGTAGAAAATGTACCATTGAGAAATTATAAAAGCTGCTGGTGGTAGCATACATCACAAGACGAAACTCTCAAACAAGTGAAAAAGCCCAAGTCTACTGTAAATATGAGCACCTTAAATTCAATAAAAGATCTACCTTATCATCTTCCACATGTAGTTTCCTAAACTGCTTTTGGTAGCAAAATTCAAAAGATCACCAACCCTCTTGCTGCAAAAAAAAGAGCCCACAACATAAACATTAGAGACAAATATGAGTTAAGTGGCACATAACACCAAGGAAGAACAAAGCCTTTCTCAATTCTTTGCATTAATGTCCAATGACAGCATCATCAATTCAATATAGGCAACACCAAACAAACATTGTGTAGGGACCAGGTGTCTACTCTGATAAAGTTTCTATCTTTCAGTACTTCCAGCAGTTCATCAGGTGTTTTCAGTTTAACACGTTTCTCGGACTCCACAATCATGCTACTAGTGTTCTGCTGAGTAACTGGCTTTAAAGTCTTGGCCTTTTCCACCTTTGGCAAGAAACATAAAATGATCTTTCCATCTTTTTTAGGCATAAAACAGACTCCTGATCATCATCCTGCAAAATGTTCCAAACATTGTAATATTAGATCATTAAAAGTGGCAAGTCCAGATGGAACTTGATAGGTTCACATCAAAGGAAAACCAGCTCACTATTAAAGCTATATTCACACGGAAAATTACGACACGATTAAGACACTGAGATTTTCATTATTCTCATACCATTAATAACCATCTTTCAAGTTGCAACTAGTTTGTACACATTCTCTCCAATTTCAAAATACAAACTTTCTCAAGCATTCAAACATAGAAAATAAATCATTACGCTGAAGTGTGTTGCTAGATAAAATGTATACTAGTTTATTTGAACTCGTTAGTAGGAAAACAAAATAAGTTGCAAATAATAAGAGCATGTTAAGCAGAAAACTTCAAAATAAAAATGTTCTCGCTTACATTAATGTGTACACGTAAAAGATTTCAGGATTTTTACATGTTACTATTTTCAGTCTCTGGTTTACTAGGCTTCTCAAGTTCACCCTTCTATATTTAAGAACCGATAGCCTTTGATTGATCCACAAACACAAAGCAAAGAGAACATATGCCAATTATTTGGCGTCCACCTTAGCGTGTCGGCTATGATTCATATTATCCAATTTTATCAAACAATCAGCTCTTAGCATGACTTTGTGTTATGAACTCACTCAGTTTCTTAATGATATGAACTCAAGTAATTAAGTTGTATTCCATTGAAGAACAAGAAATTACAGCAAATAGAGAAGATAGAAAGAGAAATAGGAGGGAAGAACAGAGAGAAACTAGAAAGGGAGAGAGTAACAGATTATAACAATATTTCATGCCCTTCCTTCATTGACTCCGCTATATTTTATAGCTAGTTACCGTAACCAACAAAGCCTTGGAATGTTGATCTGTCAATAATTGATAGGATTGCTGAGTTGGCATAGATGTTTGGGTCATAACACTTTGCTCTCATGAATAAATAGTCAGATTCAACACTTATTCGTAACTCTATAAAAGAACATTTGCCAAAAGGAGTTTGGGTTCACAAGTAAACAAACTAAACTCAATTGCAAAGTCTTTCTAGTTGGGGGGGGGGGGGGAAAGGGGAACAATACTGATGCAGAAAACACTTTACACAGACATAAAGTCTATTTAGTTAGGGGTGAATTTATAAAATTTTGGAGATGAAAACTATGGATATAAAATAGAGAAAATACCTAAATTATAAGAGAATTTAAAATTTCATAGGGCCGATCGCCCTACCAGTCCCGCTGTCCATCCCTAACTACTAATTAACAATAAACAAGTAGCATGTCTTACAATCCAGGAAACATTCATACATCTAAAACAATAAAATCGTCGGGAATAGATATTTGAAGTGCCATCATAAGGTCTCATCATGAACTCAACTCTTCTACGTTTCACGCATGAACACAAGAATCAAAGAAAACCTAGAACTATAAAAAAAATAGATGAATTACATTTAAAAAGAAGAAGAAAAACTATGAAATATGGGCTGACCTACTTGAGATGAGAAAATCTGATCGGCTAATACATTGCTGCCCAAGATATATACAACTGCTACCAAACTAATAAACAGTCTCATATTTCCTTTTTTTCCGTTTTGAGGAACCGTAGTTTAATCTAGAACGATATAATTTGTGCCTGCTGAGAAGAAGGAAGTTGAGGAAGAAGAAGATGTATCCACAGCTGCTGAAGATGACACTGGTCTACGCAGGTTGAGCAATGGGATACCGCCACGTCATATAAGTGTGTGGCTAAGATGGGCTTCGTGTTGTTTTGTTAAAAAGTGTAAGCCATTCAACATGTTTATGGACTTAAGCCCCCAAAATCCTCTGCTTGAAATCTAAAATCTAGGCCTTTTTTTTATATGAATATAACCTTAAAAAAGGATAAACTACGTGTTCAGTCATTCAACTATTTTTTTCAAAATCATATCTGAAATTATCTTTTAGTTCTATTTTGATCATTTGATATTAAAAAATTAACAGTGACGCTTATGTGTCATCAAAGAGTAATGTTACGTCATCATTGAAAAAATAAAAAAATTACCATATCAACAATTATGTTTATTTTCAATGGCGGTTGACCAAAATGGTACAAAAGTGTAATTTTAGGTATAATTTAAAAAAAATAGTTAGATGACCAAAACAAAATTACAATAGTAGTTAGGTGACTAAATACATAGTTTATCCTAAAAATTAGGTCATGAATCATCAACTTTAAGATTTATTTTTGATAATTTAAAATTAACATTTTAATCATGAGATTTTTAAAATAATCATTGCCTCAAATTTATCAGATATTTTACAAATTTAAAAAAATAAATAACCCTCCTTCCTAACACCCTAAATTCAATTTATTTATATACTATGCATATGCATGCTTTAAACATGTTTTATATCAGATCTAAAACGATACACTAAAAAACTTCAATGATTTTTTTTTTAAAATTTGAGATATATTTTAGGAAAGGGTAAATTATACCAATGGATCATTTAACTATAGAAAAATTCTATTTTTACTATTGATATTTAAATAATATCAACCAAGTCACTTGTTAAAATTTGATGGATGTAGTTAAAAAATTAGTATACTTATATATTAGATTCTCATTACTTACATATTTTATTAATTTAGTTAATTAATAGAATGTATAAGTAATACATATCAAATATATTATTATACAAAAAAATTTAACAACCATAATAACTTCTTTGTTAAATAATAGCAATATGTAATTTGATTGACATTATTTAAATAATTAAATGACATGATTGATAAAATCAAAAGTTCAATAATTAAAATAAAATTTATGTATAATTAAATAATAATGAGTGTAATTTATCTTTTAAAAAACGTTTGGTACAATTAATCTATTTTGTAAACAGTTTCACATTGCTTTGGTGTGGACCTAAAAGAAATATTTTAATATGATTTTAAACATTGACTTGTTACAACCATCGTGCCTCTCAACTTTCAAGCCAAGGAATTTGGACCTATTGCAATGTGTATATTTGTTATCATAGTCCCTTTGATTTGGTGCTTTTTTAAACATACAAGTAATATTTGTGATTGAATGTAGCAAAATAGAAAGAAAGTAGCAACTTACAAGTGTATTCTAATGAAAAAAAATGGTGGTGGTGGCAGTAGTCAAAACAAATCTCTGCCTCTGGCTTTTCATCAAACGTACACAACAAACCTGGAATCCCTTGGGAAAGACATAAGCAATTTGCTTTTGAGATATAAAGCAGCCAAAAGAATTCAAACAAAGACAGCTTTTTTGTGGCGTTTACGTCAAGCTGAATTTCTGTAGAAAAATAAACAAAAACATTAGCTTTATGAATTCATTTCCCCCAGATAAGTCTCCCGCCTTCAAGTTTTCTTCATTGGTTTTGGTTGTTGTGCATGAAGGGTCTTCCCTTTTAGCTGGAGTCGAGGGCTTGAGGATTCTTTTGCTTCTCTTTAAACTGGTATTTCACAATTCCTGGCTTGGAGGTGGTAAAGATTACATTTTGCTTCTTTTGTTTTTCCATTTTGGCATCTGGGTTTTAATGGTTTGGTGTGCTTGAATTGGTTTCTGAATCTTCTGTTCATAGTAAAAGTTGCCAAAAGTTAGTTTTAAGGTCTCCTGCCTTCAAGTTTTCTTCTTTGGTTTTGGTTGTTTATGAAGGTCTTCCCTTTTAGCTGGAGTTGAGGGCTTGAGGATTCTTTGACTTCTCTCTAACTGGGATTTCAAAACTCCTGGCTTGGAGTTGGTAAAGATTACATTTTTTTTTTCATTTTTGGTATCTGGGTTTTAATGGTTTGGTGTGCTTGAACTGGTTTCTGAATCTCTTACTCATAGTAAAAGTTGTCAAAAGTTGGTGTTTTAAGGTCTCCTGGGAATTAATTTCATCCTTGGTGGGAGGTTGCATGTGGTTTTAGCTGCTGGGGTTGAATCTTTTAACTTGTATAACAAGTTTGTTCAATATCAGGGTAGTGATTTGCTGTCGTCGTTGTCGTCGCATTTGATTTGTTTGTGAGGGTTTCTAGTTTGATTTGGATTTTCAATGGGGAAGCATAGTGGAAAGAACAAGAAGCAAACAGGGCAAACAGGTGATAACAATATGAAGCAAAACAAAGTTGGGGGAAATAGTTCGAAATCGTATGATTTGGACACGGCAGTTTTCATTGCCCTGTCTCAGGAACTGAAGGAAGAGGGAAACAAACTGTTTCGGAAAAGGGACCTTGAAAGAGCAATGATGATATATGGGAAGGCTCTCAAATTGCTTCCAAAGAATCACATAGATGTGTGCTATCTTAGGACCGATATTGCTGCATGTTATATGCAGATGGGGTTGAGCGAGTACCCCAAGGCAATCCTTGAGCTTAATTTGGCCCTGGAGGTCACACCGAAGTATAGTAAAGCTCTCGTAAAGAGAGCTCGGTGTTACGAGTCTTTGAATAGGCTGGAATTAGCTTTCAGAGATGTTAATGCAGTTCTTAACATGGAGCCTAATAATACCATGGCATTAGAGATTTCACAAAGGGTAAGAAGTTCACTAGAAAAACAAGGTTTACTGGTTGAATTACCTCTGGAATCCATTAAACCTCAAAGTACTTCGAAAAATCAGAAAGATGTCAAAGAGAAAACCAAGAAGATTAATGAGGCTGAAGAATACGCTGAACCACCAAGTGCTTCACAAATTCCGAAAGTTGTCAAGGAGAAAACCAAGAACAAGAAGATCAGTGAAGCTCGAGATAACAAGGTTGTGGATCAAATTGAGGAGAAGAAGGTTGATGAAAATGTAGAGGAAAAGAAGGCTGAGGATAAATATGTTGAACCACCAAATGCTTCCCAAACATCGAAAGTTGTCAAAAAGAAAACCAAGAAGAAGAAGAAAATCAGTGAAGCTCAAGATGACAAGGTTGTTAATCGAATTGAGGAGAAGAAAGTTGATAAAAATGTAGAGGAAAAGAAGGCTGAGGATAAACAGGTTGCGGAGGAGAAAATTAGCAGTAAAATGGAACTACCAAAGCAGAATGTCAAGTTGATTCTGGGTGATGATATAAGATGGGCTCAGTTGCCACTTAACTGCAGCCTTGTGCAACTAAAGGAAGTAATTCACGATCGATTTCCTAGCTCTAGATCAGTTCTTGTCAAATATAGAGATGAAGAATGATTTAGTCACAAACACCAGTGATGAAGAGTTGAGATTGGCTGAAATAGCAGCAAAATCACAGGGTTCTCTGAGGCTGTATGTTGTAGAAGTTGATTCCAAGCAGGATCCGTTCTTCGAGAGATTTAAGCGTGTGGAAGTTCACAATCTTGGCATCAAACAAGGTAAGGCTGCTGAAAATGGTGATGCTAGAAAGGTTATGGAAAACGGGAAAGACTCATGTTGCATCGATGATTGGATAGTTGAGTTTGCTCAACTATTCAAGTACTATGTTGGCTCGGATTTTGATGCATACTTAAATCTTCATGAAATTGGTATGAAGCAATATTCTGAGGCCATGGAAGACACAGTTACAAGGGAAGAGGCCCAGGACCTTTTTGACATGGCAGCTCAGAAATTCCAAGAGATGACAGCATTAGCATTGTTCGACTGGGGAAATGTTCACATGTCAAGAGCTAGGAAGAGGGTCTATGTCAGCGAAGATGGTTTGAGAGAATCCATACTTGAGCAGATCAAAACTACCTATGATTATGCACAATTAGAATACAGCAAAGCTGGTAAGAGATATGAGGAAGCACTGAGAATCAAACCAGATTTCTTTGAAGCTCATCTAGCTCTTGGGCAACAAAAGTTTGAGCAGGCAAAACTTTCTTGGTATTATGCAATTACAAATAATGTTGATCCGGAGACATGGCCTTCTGAGAACGTCTTGCACCTCTATAACAATGCCGAGGAAAATATGGAGAGGGGTATGCAGATGTGGGAGGAGTTAGAACGGCAGCGCATACTCGAGCTTTCCGATTCAAAGAATGAACAAAATCAGTTGAGGAAAATAGGATCGAATGGTTTTCTCAAAGATATATCAGCAGATGAAGCTGCAGAGCAAGCAATCAACATGAGTGCTCTTATAAACCTGTTATGGGGTACTATACTTTACGAACGTTCAATCATGGAATTCAAACTAGTCTTCCTGTCTGGCATGAATGTTTGGAAGTTGCTATTGAGAAGTTTGAGCATGCTGGAGTTTCTCCTACAGATGTAGCTGTTATGGTAAAGAACTACTGTTCAAATAAAATTGCACTGGAAGGTAACATATGGATAGAAATTCATAAATTTTGTGTCGTCAGCTGACATCTGCATATACCTTGAAAGCATAACCTATATTTTGTTACTTGCAGGCTTGGGGTTTAAGATCGATGAGATAATACAGGCATGGAATGAGATGTATGAAGCTAAAAGGTGGAATGGCAAGATTCAGTCACACCGACTAGAACCATTACTTAGACGGCGGGTTCCGAATATCTATCATGCATTGGAGCATGCATGAGTTGCATGTTTTTTTGACTGGCATTTCCTGGGTACCAGTTGATTGAAAGACGTGCAGTACTGCATTACAGGTTGGTAAGTTGGTTCTTTCTTTAGTATGAAAAACAATTTACTATGTGACAAAATATGCTGCAATTAATATCGTGCACTTAAAATCTACTGGTTTATGACTCTCAATTACATGTTTATTCACCTCCGATACCATGTTTTTAGAAAACGTATACAATTGATTTTAAGCATTTATTTCCAGGCATAACATAGGATCTTCCCTTGTGCAGGTTTTTTATGCTATTGTCTTTTACATCAACCATCAAACTTAGACTTTCAGATTCTAAGGAAACTATTGGATTTCTGAAAGATGCGTGATTCCCTTTTTCTATAAATAGGTTACCAATACATGTTTGGAGATGACATGAAGGAGCAGCAGGGATCTCATTTTTTTCTGTTGGTTTCTGCTTTGGTCTTCATCAGTTTCCCTCAAAGAAGTAGAAAATACATGCTGAATTCTTGCTTAGTTGCAATTATGCTTGAATTGTTTACTAGATTGATCAGTTAACTTCTAGCTGCATGTTTGTCTTTCGGATTTTAAAGACTAGGTGGTTTTACACTTTTACTAAGACAGTTTTGTATTCGGTTGATGATGATCCTAATTTGCATGTTGTATTACTATATGGTTTTAAAGGATTGTGGTGAATTTGTTTTCAGGTTTTGCTTATTTTACTTGATTGTATTTCCACTCTTCAGAACATAAATATAAAATTTTGTATGTACAAAACTACAAATCCTTTTATTTGGTTTTTCACGAGGAAAATTCCAAATTCAGCAACAACAAATTTACAATCATCTCACTCACATTAGGAAGGGAGCTTTTCACATTTCAATATACACATACTAGTAGTTGAGAAAGCCATCCCCAGCTGATAGTAGCTATGTACAATTACAGCACATGTAGCAGCTTCCCCCAGACTTTTATTCTGGTCGAAAGCTGACAAGGTTGGGGAAGGCCGACTGAAGCTTCTTCAGCGGCGCTTACCTTGCATGACTCCAACGATAGTGACCATAAATTCTTTGGAGGCTTTAAATATGGCAAACCATCATTAGTTATGTTGGAGTTCGAAACATTCAACGACACCAATGCAGTCAGTCCTGTCAAAATCCACCAGTGACTTCATCAGAGAACAGAGCAAACGACTAGGATATTTTCATATTCTGCAGCTACTAATAGCAAGTACCAAATAAGCTCTCCATTCATCAATATTTAGACATTTTCAAGCCAACTTGTCATAAGCTACCAGACTGCAGTAAAACACTGAATTACAGGAATCCTGTGAGTGTGGGCCTATTGCCAGATGAAATAATGTGACACTAGAGATACGAATATCGTATACGTCTCTGTATCCGTTTAAATACGAATACAGTAATGCTTGTTCTAACAATGGGTTGAAGAAGACCAAAACTAAACAACACCACAGAGCCCTCGGAAATAGAAGCAAAACATACCAGAAATCAACTCCAAGGATTTGTTTGTGAGGTTGCAGTTTGGGGAAACGTTTAGTAGCGTTAAGGAGGGGAGATCTTTGATATTTTTCACACCAACATCGGTTAAACCCCCGCCACATATTTCAAAGGACTGGAGATTATTGAAGCCTGTTTTAGCATATGAAAAAAAAAATAAAACAGGTGTAAGATTATTTAAAACAAAAATTGAACACAGTAGAAAGTCTACAAAGTTATCTGTCCGAACATCTAGGAGGAAAACATAGGTTAATGGCTACAATGATCATGCGACTTCCAATTATTAATTTACTTAAGCCATGGCAATGCTTCTGGCATACATTGCAAATAACTTGTTCCAGTGTCTTAAATCCAATCCCCAAAGAGATCTAGATGCATCAGTTCAGTCAAACCTGCATAGAAGAGTAAAAGTGAAAAAGGCGATAATTTATTTGCATCCTCATAACATTACATGATGGGAAGAGAGAGCTTGAGAGAGAAGCAATACTTAGAGATTGAGATCAGCAATTTAGCGCCACTTTTGACTTCGCTTTGGGAAAATAAGTCAAGTAAATATGACATCATGATGCAGCAAAAACTGGTATGGCATTCTTAATGACTAACAGAAAGATAAACCATCTTAGCTGCTGAATAACACTATTCAATTGGTTTCAAAAGAATAGCACAACTATACACCAAGAGCCATTGAAATTGTCATTCTTCATGATGCAAGAAATATACCACCTCAACACTAAAAAGAACGAGTTTAGACCATAGGAAATTTAAGCCACTGCTTATTCATTCCAAGTTATAATGATCAGTTCAAAAACCTTCTAGTTTTTATTCTTTTTTTTATCTAAGAGGTCATGTTTTCACATACATGGATGTGTTCATAGGTGAAAGCTCAGCAAAGTTTATGATTTCAAACCTGGCTATCTTGTAATCGTGTCGTGTAAGGCAAGAAACTCAAATTAGAGTCAGTTAATTCTAAAAACAACGCGATCAACATCTTAAAAATAAGACTATTCGTGAAATTATTGAGTCAAGTTGGACCTTGTTCGACTTGATTGGTTACATTCTCAAATCAAACTCAAATTTGAGTCAAGTTATTTATAATCGAGTATTGATTGATTTTTGACCGAATCAGATTCAACTACTCGAGAGTTGCTCAACTCAGTTAGCAGCCCTAGTTTGCATATGTGGATTTGCTGTAATTATATAATTAATGACATATACTAATTAAATTCTTTTTAATTATTTTAAAAACAATTTATTGCATATATTTTTGTATTAGTATGTGATATATTTATTCTTACAAAGTATTCATCATCTGGAGTTTGTGATTTGATAATTATTTAATCTGATTATTTTTAAATTTAAAGAATTGAAAATTAAGAAAAATTTTGTACATGAAAGTTGACTTAGAATCATATATTAAAGAAATAATAAAATACCTAGTACATGGGGGAAAAGGGTATGTTGCATTATATTCTTTACTGTGGAGAAAAATAATGAAATATCTATATGTAATATGTTCTATTTCCTATTTGATCAATCAATAACCAAAAAACATCGTTTAAAAAACAAAAACAAAAAGCAGCCAATTTTGGTTCCATCTACGGCTGAACCTTGCAAGCAGGGACAGTAACACCAGGCATGTGAACGAACACAATGGATAAAGGAGCAACCATTATCGGCTTCGCTGAAATTACATGTAAAGGCTCCAATGGAGGTATGATCCCCGAAGAATTTACACTTAAAACTTTTCCGTTGAGTAGCATGGTTTGGCTCTGCAAATTTCCGTCTTTTGCTGTTAGATGGTATTCCTCTCTTCTTAGTCTGGAATAGATGCCTTTAGGCAGCGTGATGATCGTTGTTTTATGGATTCTGTGCTTATGGTGCGGAGTATGAGACCGGTGCATGTGTCGCAAGGTCATTGTGCTATTGAACGCAAGCTTTGCCCTGACCGTAGTGCTATTGTCTAGGTTGATCAATAGTAGAGTGATGCCTTTCTGCAAGATATAACAAAACTTTGGTCAAAATAGAAATTACGACTACTTGCTTTGATAATTGCATACGAGATGATGAACTTACTGATTGTTTTGCACAGTGAGTGTATGAGCGGATCTTTTCAGTACCGTTGAAGCTCGTCGAAAGAACATTTCTTCCCATTAGCCGGTGCCAAAGAAGAGCACTGCCATGGAGAAAGAACATCATCAATATTTCAAATAGATAGGCCGCGAGTCTTGTAATGAAAACAATTCAGAAAGCAGCATAACCTGTAATAGTCTGGATTTGGTTCGAAGTTGGTGGTGTTCAGTAAACCATAATTTCCACCAACAAGTGATTGTCTGCAATACGTTCTCGTATCATACTTTGATGCCATTCCGAGTTGATCTAAATACCAGAAACTGAACACAAATGCATTTGTAACAAGATGATGGCCACTGTTGTAAGCTCCTCCGGCCTCGCCCACCCAGGCCACTGCTGAAGTTGGAGAACTCTTGATGATGTTATGGAGGCCGCTGAATGTTTCAGACTCACCTTCGAGAACAGATGGATCGAGAATCTTTTCGACAAGATGCTCATCAACCCCTACAGAGAGAAAAATAATCGTCAAGTCCGAACCTTCTTTCATGTCTTAAGCTCCTAGATGATCCAAATACTGGATTGTACAAGGTGAATCATACCTGGTCCAAGGTTGTATATGTGGTGAGTGACAACATCTACGGATTTGATTGTCTTATTTATGTATTCTTTGAACCAATCCGAGTCATAGAACCCACCAGGTGCAATAATCAACGGCTTCAAATCGACATTCTTGTATACATTTTCCACTACACTTTGAAGAGCAGCAGTGTCAGCTGCATACTGGTCTGCCGATACCCGAGTTCCAACCCCGCTCCCAGACAATTCGTTTCCTGATAAGCAAAACATAACAAACACAATTCATTTCAATCTTAGTACCGATAATGTATCAATAATTCAGACAGTTCATCAGTGGTTACCTAACTCCCAACCATGAATGGTATGGTTCTTTTCGACAGTGTAACGAATAAAAGATTCGGCATTGGTGTAGTTCCAAGCACCAACGGCTTCACCATTAGAATGTATAGTTCGACCAGCAAGAGCATTTAATCCAAAAATAACCTTAGCCCTGAATTATGAAACAGTTGAGTTATATTAATCATTCGTATTGGTGTTCGTTATATATAATTATATATGTATGTATGTATATACGTATATACCCTGCTTTTTGAAAGAAGGAATTGAGTTCGTCCCATCTATCCATAGGCAAACATCCTTGTGTAAACCAAACATCTCAGATGTGTTCTTGACAAACGGAGTGCAGGGTTGTTGATTGTCCTCTGTGCCGTATATCACTTTGTCTTGTAACGAGCCCCCCAATCTAATCTTCAACGGTGAAAAAGCTGAAAAATAATAAATAATTAAACAAATTAAGATGAAGTAATTAAAGAATATCAACGTATGGAAAATGAGTTAACTTACCTTTTACGGCATTCAAGAACATATTGTTATTAAGATCCTGCAAAAAAAAAAAGGCAAGATCAGCAACCACTTTTAAACTGGCAAAATTGACTTTCAAAAGCATGAAAATATTGCAGAAAAGTAAGAAACAAGGACAGTGTGGAATACCATATTGAGAAGACCGGCAAGACCCCAACTGCAAGTACCATAATCACATTTCTCAGGAGGCCACCAATCTAAAGTAGCACAAATAAAATCTTCATCTATTCTACCAATGGGAACTTTTCCATTGATAAAAACAGTTCCTTCAACACTTGCATTAGCAACTTGTGAACTTGCAAAACTCAAAACAACAAAGCAAAACCAAAAACAAAAAGAACCCATTTGCAACTATAAAACCTCACGCAGATTCAAAGGTTCTGTCTTACAGTAACACCAATCCCTTTTTATCTATTTATAGGGTTAATTGCTTGATAGGAAAGAAATATAATATTATATGAATTACTCTTCAGTATGAATTCCTACCTTAAGTTAAGAATTAACGGAAGAAACATAGTTCTGTACAAATTGTATGTAGTGATTAAATATAATATTACAAGGAATTTTCTTCGATATGAATTTTATTTTCAGTTAAAAACTATCAGAAAAAAATATAATTCTTTACAGATTAAATATAATAATTAAATCTAAAACAAACAATTCCCTCGTGTATCCATCCAATACGTATTTCATTATATTAGAACTTTGTCCATGTTTGGAATATGTTAGACACTATGACACATTCACGATAGAAGTTTTCATATTTCATTGTATTAAATCGAGCTATTACTTGGTAAAAACATTCTCATCGACATTAAGTGCAAAAACAGTTTCTAAATTAAATCAAAAAGTGAAAAAGCTGTTGCAAGCTTCTCTTGTTCTCCCACAACCTGTTGTCAGTATAACAAATGACAGATTTTTGTTCTCATACAACCTATTAGATGGTATTTATCTCTTCTTATTTAACATAGGTGCCTTTAGGCAGCTTGATTATTGTTGTTTTATGGATTTTATGCTTATGGTGTGAAGTACGAGACTGGTGCTTGCACCGCAAGGTCAATGTACTATCAAGCGCGAGCTTTGTCTGGACCGTAGTGCTATTGTCTAGGCTGCTGAATAGTAGTGTGATGCCTTTCTGCTTGAAGGTCTTAATATTTGATAGCTAGGAGCCCTTGCCCAACAAATTATCCTCACTATCCATGTTAAATTCCTTTATTTCATTAAAATTTCACACTTTGGTATAATTTCTCAATGTTTTGGATGCCACTTCTGAGAACAAGCCAAAGATAAACTGAAATAAGAGGGACTTCAAATCTGTGCTGCTTCTATAGGTCTCCTTCCTTGCTGGTAGTATTGAAAGTAGAGACTGACATAATCTTTCACTTTCTTGTATAATCTGGATTTGCTTCATTGATGAGATCTTCCACTGGTTGAATCTCTTGATCCGGATGCGGAATGCAGAAGACAGCCAGAGTAATCCTCTCCCTCTCTTGAGTTCGTCACCACTCGGTGTACCAGACTCCTGAATATTCCGTTGGTCACTATCTGTGTGCAGTTCATGGAACCACAAATGTAAGTCACTTGTTAATCATGACATCTCTACTTAATTTACTGCATCAAAATCATGTTACAGAAACTCTCATCTTTTAGCAGACAACTTGTAATTGGTGTCATTGCCTCTATTTGATCACCGACATTGATCAAAAGAGCTTGAGGTACGATCGGAATGTTAAACCATTGATCGTATTTCAGGACCTGAAGACCTTCCACTTCTTTGTCCTTGCAATAGCATGGTGATTGCTGATCCATCAGCATGAGGTTTAACCCCAAGAACAAGATCAGGCCTCGGACATATAGGATATAAATTGAATCTTGCTTGCATTGTTGCTTGGTCTCCATATTGTTGCAAGAATTGTTCTCCTCCAGGTTCAGTGACCTTGCTATTGCCTTTAACAGGACTTCAAGGATCACTTGTAATTTCTAAATACACAAGAAAATTTCTAAATACTAAAATTCAAATGTCAAATTTATTAAATATTAAAACAATGAATTGAGTTGAGAGTCAAGCAAAATACTTTCTCAAACGAAATTTACAGATATAATAAAGTAACACGACAATGACGATGGGACCATAAATAGCGACGGAACGGACAGCGTTTGACGGGGCTACGACGTTCATTGCGGCTCCATAGCAAAAACCCATCAAAAAGTTAAGTGGCGTCAGAAAAAGCATGATACTTTCAACGACGACTCCAAACATTGTAAATGTTATAATCAACGATATATAAAAAGCTACCCCATTTGGAATATAAAACAAAAGAAAACTTGTTGCGTCCATTACTGATTTCCCTTGACGAGCTGCTTCGGCCTCATAAACGCCTCCCGGAGGGTTGACAACTGCTTGGTAAGTGATTGTTTGAACCAGTACGAGTACCACAAGCAATGCATTGATTGTTTCGGCTTTCATCTCTCTAACGTAATCTGACACTATTGTATCAAACCATGACTTGTTCTTTTGACAACTGCCGCCATAACTGTTCAGAATTTCCGACATCTCCCTATTATCGGCTTCTGTTTGTCTTTGTAAGACATCTGATGCTGTAAAACCGCTTTGATTGGTCTTGTTCTTATCGATTTCCTTGCAGTTTATCAACAGCGTCATCATCTGCTTGATTTGCAAGTCCATGGTTAATTGACAAAATACAATACATTTGTAATGATCAGGTTCGAGTTCCCCTATGTATGGACATTAGACATTGACCTTCAAGCGTGTTTAAAAAGTGAATATCGGATGAAGGCAATATTTTAGATTAGAGGTGAACTTATAAAATTTCAAGGACAAAAATAGATTTTTAATAAAAAATATAGAAAATATATATCTAAAATATATATGATTATAAATTTTTTAAGGGGCGGCTGCCCCCACCCATCCCATTTGGTCCATCCCTGAGTCAAGGGTCTCTCTCTCATTAGTTTTTTATTTTTTGAAAATTTGAGTTTAGATTAAGTCATATTTAAGGATAATTGTAGTAATACCGCTATATATTTTTTCAATTAGGTCTCCACTTTATATATATATATATATATCGAGTTTTGAGTTGAACGAAATCTCCCGAAACTTGAATCGAGTGACTAGAGAGGTAATTATACTCGAGTCAGATCTACCAAAATCCAACCCCACTCGTACTCATCCCTACCTATAACTTTCATTTTTAATATTATTAAATTTTTATTATATATTTGTTATAAATTAAATATTTTAAAAAATAAGGTATTTTTTTATAGTTGTATACTCTACTTATTTGAATCTTAAAATCTAAAGTTCTAACCCTTGCAATTTAAACCTAGACACTAGATTCTAAATTTTAAACTCTAGACTCTAATATCTAAAATTTTAAACTTTAATGCTTAAAATTCTAATCTTTAAACTTTAAATATAACATATGACATTAAACATAAACTAAAGCTTATATAATTTGTATATAATATTTTTTAAAATATTAAAAATATATTCGTTATATGTTGATTAACATAACTGCATGACTAGGTATGTATATTTGACTCAAACCTGACGAGTTTCAATCTAACTTGATCAAATTGGGTTATTTTCAAAAAACAAATTAGTTCAGATTAAGTCGGTCGTGTTTTTTTTTTTTTGAGATAAAGTTGGTTTGGGTTAGATTTGGGTTCAGGTTCAAGGTGGAAAACTTAACACATTCCAACATAATATAATATTATAATTATCCTTTATATATTTAAAAATATTTGTAATCGTACTTCTCTCTATATTATTTTTTTTATAATTAGATCTTTATTTTACCTAATAAAAATGAGATATATATATATATATATACTTATATCAAAATCGAGTGTAAATTTTCACCTAAAATTTTGAGTCGATTTTCAAGTTGGGTGAAACCCTCCAAAACTCAAGTTGGATCGGGTGCAAGTGAAGTGATTTACTTTTCGGGTCAAATGGGATACCTGTAGAGATGTTTACTTTTTGAGTTGGGTTCGGATGGCCAAAAACCCGACTCATGCACGTAAATATTGTTTATTCCAAAAGGAAAAGAAATGTGTTATACCTGGTGTTGGTTATTTGCTGCAGCTAAGTGCAATGCAGTGTTTCCATCCTTATCCTGCGAGTTCAAGATTTTAGTTTTCGGAAACAGCATATTGTTGTCCAACTGCCTTCGAACCCATTGCACCATAGCTTCAAAAGCTTCAAATCTGTTGTTTTCTACAGCAATATGCAGAGCCGTTTGTCTCCGAGTAGTTAAATCAAAGATACATTCGGGACAAAGATCGAGAAACCGAGACAAAAGATGAGCATCTCCTACGAGAGCAACAAAATGAACAACAGTGAAGCCCTCCCTCCCTTTGACATGAATAAGATCCTTGTCGACAGCTAACAATTCAGTCACCATTTCTGTTTGGTTATTAAGTAGCGCAAGATGAATCGGGGAAAATCCATCCCCGTTCAGTTTCCTGGCAAACGATGGCTTCAAGTTCATCATTTCCAGTGCGAAACAAGTTTTTCCCGAAACTGCAGATATGTGTAACGGCGTGTCGAGGAACTCCATTTCATCTATACGCTTCAAAACATTGGGGTCGTCGTGAATTAGAGCATACAAGGCATCGATGTCTCCGGATTGAGCTGTTCTCTTTAACACCTCATCCATTTCGAAGAATTCAAAGTGTTATCAGGGACAAAATTGATTGAAAATTTGAAGGGTTTTGGTTTAATTTATATCCAATAATTGTGGAATAGTTGTTTCTAAGAAATTTCAAATCTTGAAAAGTCTTTCATGTCTAAATCAGATTCTGAAAGGTTGTGTTTCGTGTCCAGGTTGTGTTCTTGGAGCTTAACGAGACATACTCGATTTGCTAGATAGTGACAGAAAGTAAATGAAAAGCGATGGGACATGAGTCATTCAAACAAATTCGTGTGCTGATTTCAGAGGTAAGAGATGTTGCTAAGAAATTGTCGAATCTTGAATAGTCTTTCATGTGTATATCAGATTCTGAAAGGTTGTGTTCTGAGTCCAAGTTGAGTTCTTGGAGTTTAGTGTTTATGTTTTGTAGTATAAAGTTTGAAGATGATATAATTTGTCATGACTATTAAAGTTTTATGTTCATATTCGTGCATAGGTTTGCTGCAATTTGTGGGTGCAAAATTGGGAAGCTACCATTTGGTATTCCCAGCTGTCCGAGAAAGGTTGTTACTTGAGACAAAATAAATCAATACTTATAAAATAAATCAATTTAGTTTTAATTTAATTTAATTCGATAAAATTATAAAAACAAGTATGAAAACATTATTGAATTTAATATAAAGACATAAAAATATTGTTTTTATTTTATTTTAAATCTTGTATTAAATATGGTTTAAAATATATATATATAATATTTAATTATAAATAATGTTATATTTGTCTAACTAGTTTAGATTTTCTTATATTTCATGATTAAAAATATTATAATCTAAATAGAGTGTTATAATTAATCAACTAAATAAGGCATTTTGTCTAGTGGCTTTGGTGTTTCACTTCCAGCCTAGGGAACTTAGAATCAATCCTCCATAGATGTATATCATCTTAAATTTACCTTCTTTTATTCAATTAAATGATGACACGTGTTAACATATGATCGTGATCAAATTAATTGAATGTATAAATATTAAGGATCAAATGTGTAAATATATCAAATTTTATTAATTGTCATGTAAAACGAATGATTTGAGTTTAATATAGAAACAAAATTACCCTCTTAAACGTAAATTTTATTAATAATTCAATGGAGTTGTATTGCTGAGCGATGATTATCGTTTTCAATTTTATTTCTAAAATTTATAACTTGATCGTTAAAAGAAGGTAAAAGAAACAGAAGATTGTAATTAATGAAAATCGATACTAACTCGCTCTCTCTTCGTTTAATTTACTATAAATAACCACACCCAAATCCATAAACACTCCATTGATACTTGGTAGATAACCATGTCTTCCCAAACAACAATTCTGCTTCTCATGGCCACATTCACAGCCGTTTTGGTCCAGCCAGGACTAGCCGATCTGCCTCGGCTGCTCCCACCGATTCCGTTGGGGATCATACCACACTTTCCGGAACAGCCGCTCCCGCCATCGACGTAGCTCCTGCGGCACTCGAATGCTTTTCGACTCTGCTTAACATTCCGGGATGTATTGTGAATATTTTTGACTCTATGTTTAGTGGCCAATTTGATCGCATCGATAAAAATTGTTGCAATGCCTTTTTGGAAATTGGTGTAAATTGTTGGCCTGTAATGTTTGATGTTGATCCTTCCTTCCCACCCTTGCTCAAGGATTATTGTACTCGACATGAAGCAGCTCCACCCCAAGTCTGACTGAACGTGGTCGCTTAGTTACTGCGATTTTAAGGTGATTAATAATGTTTTTTTAGTTTAGATAATAACTAGAATGGTAATAATTAACTTAATTTAGATGTAATAATTTCTTAATATTAAATATTTTTTTGTTTTAAATATTATTATTTATTAATAATTTCACATTTCTTCCTGCTCCATATGCATTTTCTTTTTTAATATAAAGAGAATATTGTTCTCTCTAAAAGTTTTGGATTCGAAGAGTTGTATCTGCAGGGTGTGTGCATGTTGTCATTAAAAAAATTATGAACATATATTGTCTTGCAATCACCCCAAATTATTTAAAAAAGTTGATTATGAAGTCATTAAGCGATATCAGTAGTTAAAAAGATTGTGTTCTCTTTAGAGGTCTCATATTCGAACAACAACTATGTTTTAAAGGTGTATGTGTTGTGGAAGGCTAAAAAAGATTCTAAAGAGAAAAAGAAATGATTAAACAATTAAACTTAATTTCACTCATTCTATTATATATATATAGTATCTTTCTCACACAAACTAACTTAATTTCTTGTAGCTCTGAATTAGTAAACTTTATTAAAACATGTTGAAAACATTTTTTGATATTTCGATATAACAAATTAAGTTAAATGAATTTTAAGATTTTACAAATGATTTTACAAATTATATTCGATTCAATTAATCGAATATCAAATTATTACTCCAAGTTTTTCAAGATCAATTTTAATCCTTACTAAATGTGTAAAATTGTGATTTGTACTTAAACTATTTTTGAAACAATTTTCACAAAGTATTTTTGTTGAGTTAATCGAATGACGAAATTGGCCAAGAGGGGGGTGAATTGGCAATAAAAATTTTGTGGAAGCTTTTGCAGAAAATTGAAAGCAATTGCACAGCGATTTACAGTGGTTCGACTTTCTCAAACAAAGTCTACGTCCACTACCTTAGCTATCCACACTAAGGATTTTCCAACAAATTCACTAATTTGTTCTTTCTTTTGAGGCCAAAGAGATAACCTTACAATTCCCTCAAGAGTATACCCCAACTCTTGAGAACACTCTTTTCTCAAAGAGAAGATTACAAATTTGCAAACTTACAAGAAAAACCTCACAAGGTAAGATGTTTGCACAATTCTAGAACAAAGAAAAGAACACTCAAAGATGAATACAATTGAGCACAAAAGTGTTCTTGAAAGCAAAATGAATATTGAATGAAAATGGGCTTGAAATGCTCAAACTTGAGGTTTGATGCTTTCTCTTTGATTCTCTCTTGATTCTAGTTGCTTGATGTTTCTTGTTGTTGATCAATGGCTTCTAAGCTTGCTTAAATACACCTTGAATCACTTCTGAACGTTGGGGATAATTAGAGAAGATATTATAGCCGTTTTAGTGTGAAAACATTTAATAAAACAGCTTGGACAGTGGGGGGAATCAGTTCCCTATCATAGGGAATCGGTTCCCTAAGTGTAAAATTCAAATATTTCGACCGTTGAACAGGGGGGAATCGGTACCCCTTGGGGGGAATCGGTTCCCTCCGAGCATTCTGGAAATCTCGGAGCCAAACCATTCAGGGGGAATCGGTTCCTCCTATGGGGGGGAATCGGTTCCCTCTGAGTATTCTGGAATTTTTGGCTTTGAATTGGTTCGAAATACTTTGTAAAATATTTTGAAATTGTTTTATGATTAAAACTTAATTTTACACTTAAGTAAGGATCAAAAATGATTTTTGAAATATTTGGAGTAATGTTTTGATATTCGAATAGTTATATCGAATATACTTAGAAAATCATTTTGGAAAATCTTAAAATCCATTTAACTTAATTTGTTATATCGAAATATTAAAATGTTTCAACAATCTCCCCCTTTTTGATATAACAAAACATTTTAGTAATTTTAAGATTTTTGAAATCAAGTTTTGAAATTAGAAATTACTCCCCCTTACTTTAACACTTATTCTTCTCCCCCTTTTTGTTAAATCAAAAGTCATTGTAAAACAAGGTTTTGTAAATCATTTAGACAATGATTTATTAATTATAAGCTTAAGCTGCTAAGATCATAATCAAAAGAGAGGTTAGCCATTAGTTTCATAAATCAATATTCATAAATAATGTGATATGGCAAAATTGGTCATATTGCTAATGATAATGTAAATGATGCAAAAATGAATAAAACACACCAAACATATAAGTTCACACCATTCATATATCCAAAATCCAACAATCCACAAAATCAACATATCAAAATGTTGAAACAATATTCATTTTGTTCAAAGTTTTAAAACTAAACATAAAATCAAGCATCCGGATCGGTAGGAGGAAAACGGGCTCGCATGGCGGCCATCTCGTGTGTGAGTTCATTGATACGAGCGTTGGTTGATTCATTGTTTGCACGCATCTCCCGAAGAATCTCTAATTGTTGAGCTCCCATTGTGGATAAATGAGACTCTATAGAGGAAAAACGCGAGTCCATGGTAGCGTATCGGTAATCGAATGTCTCCATAAAGGATTGAAATATGGAGGCATTTGATGCGTTTGTTGTGCTTGCTCCTCGGGCTGCTCTTCGGGCTGATCAGGTTCTTCTTCAACTTCATCAATATCCCTCATTAATTGTTCAAACTCGGGATCTTCGTCAGCTTCGGGTGGAGGTTGTGAAGAACTAGCTCCCGGAGTAGAAGAACGAACCCATTCACCGGTTTCTTTGTCCTTTACCCATCCCGCTCTCGTTAAGGAAAGAAGATTTATTTGTTTCTTAAGAGGAAAAACGGCATCTAGACTTACTCTAAGCCCAGCTTTGGAAAACAGATTACTCAAAAGCAACCGTAACTAGAGATGAACAGTGTTTCTTGTTAGGAACAAGATTTACGGTTTCAACAATTTCAGCAAAAATAATCTGAGGTAGGTTAATTTTAATACGGTTTTCGAAACAATGTAACCACCAAAGATCCAAAGCTCTAAGAGTAGAATAACGACCTCCGGATGGTCGAAACCACCAAGAAATCATTAGATGAAGAAAACGCTCATGTAGGTCTAAGACACTCGCACTATCTCTTCTTTTGTAACGAGAACCTAAAATTTGTTTTTCATTCGAGATACCATCATATCTAATCCAAATGTATTGGCTATATATGCTGGGTCAATATATAAGAATTGTCCTAGGAGGTAGGAACGAATTCCTATAGTTTCTGTTTCAGCTTGGTTTTTAACACATACAGCATTAGAGTAGAATATACGAACAAGTTGATGGTAAACGATGGGTTCAAGATCAAATAGTTTATCAAATTTCCATTCTTGTAAAATGGGAAGATATTTAAAATCGATAGCTAACATAGCTTGACGAGAAGGAATACGTTCTTCCCGGATTTTGTAAGAATCGAAATATTGATAATACCAATATCGGTGATTTCTAGACCCAGGATGATTGAAACACGAATTTTGGATAGTCAAGTTAGGATCAGTGGGATTGGGATTAGAAATTGGAATAGAAGGAGGATTTTGAGGTGGATTTGGTTGACGACTAGAACGACTAGATGAAGACCTAGGACGTTTAGGATTTGACATGGTGAAGGAAATCGGAATAGATATAATAACCTGCAATTTTAAAACAAGTGTATGCAATTCAATTAATCCCAAACTCAAATGAGTCCTCAATATTTCAAGATTCTCTAAAACAATCCTAATGGGCAAAGTTTTTGAAAAACTTTTGAAAAATATGGTTTTGAGAAACAATATATGTATAGTTTTTTATAATAACAATATAATTTGATGAAATTAGTTGTAACATCTAGTTTCTAATCACTAAATAATCAATGCCCGATCACTATTTCAACCTAGAACTAATTGAAACTAATCCTATGTTCAAAATAATGAAATAAAGAGTTTAGAAAATTTACCTTGAATATGAAGATTGAGTGGATTTAGATGTTGTTTGCACGATTTTAATGATTCTAACAGGTTTGGAAGATGATTTATGAAGCAAATTCCGATTAATATCGTTGATTTGAGGTAAAAATGGAGATTTGAGGGTTTAGAGGGTGAAAACGGCGGAAGAAATAATAAAAAGAGGGTTTGGGATTTGGGGTTTTCTGTTCGATTTTAACAGAACCCCAGGGGGTATCGATTCCCCTGTGGGGGGAATCGGTTCCCCTTCAAAGGAGGAATCGGTTCCCTCAAGGGGGGAATCGATTCCCTCTGCACCAAAATGCTAAAATCCGATTTTTTTAAGCACAAAATGCTAAATTAATCTTTTCTAGTGGTATTGGCAACTCATATATCAAAAAATTAATTATGTTCAAACAATTAAATTAATCTTTAATCGATTTTTGAACATAAAATTTTCACTAAAAATCACAAACTCCCCCTAATTAATAGCAAGAATGCAATCAAAAATTATTATAGTAAGCATTTTTCAGTATTTATTAAAAGTGCTAAAATTATTTTAAACACTAAGTGAAGATAGGTCAGTTAAACCTAATTCTCTCCTAAGTGTCCAAAATCTTTCCTTGTCTAAGGGTTTTGTAAAGATATCCGCTAATTGGTGCAAAGTATCAACAAATTCTAGAACTACATCTTCCTTAGTGACATGGTCTCTAATGAAGTGATGTCTTATTTCAATGTGCTTAGTTCTAGAGTGTTGGATGGGATTTTTAGTGAGACAAATAGCACTAGTATTGTCACACTTGATAGGAATAGTACATATTTCAATTCCATAATCAAAAAGTTGTTGTTTCATCCATAAAACTTGTGCACAACAACTACCAGCTGAAATGTATTCAGCTTCAGTGGTAGATAATGCAACACAATTTTGTTTCTTTGAAAACCAAGAAATCAGCATATTTCCAAGGAATTGGCAAGTACCGGAGGTGCTTTTCCTATCTAATTTGCATCCTCCATAATCCGCATCAGAAAAAGCATGCAAGCTAAAACTAGAGTCTCTAGGATACCAAAGTCCTAAACTAGGAGTGTCCTTAAGGTATCTAAAGATTCTCTTAACAGCTAGTAAATGTGATTCCTTAGGACATGATTGAAATCTAGCACATAAGCAAACACTAACATAATGTCCGGTCTACTTGCAGTTAGATAAAGCAAAGAGCCAATCATTGACCTATATAATTTAACATCTACACATTTACCTCCTTCATCTAAGTCAAGCTTTGTTGAAGAGCTCATTGGAGTGTTATGAGGTTTCCCATTTTCCAGTCCAAACTTCTTGAGCATATCTTTGACGTACTTAGCTTGATTAATGAAGATGCCATCTTTTCTTTGCTTGATTTGGAGTCCCAAGAAAAATGAGAGCTCCCCCATCATGCTCATCTCAAATTCACTTTGCATTAGCTTAGAAAATTCTTGACAAAGAACATCATTAGTAGAACCAAATATTATATCATTAAATCTTTACCTTTTCTCTTTAAAAACAATGTAGTGTCAACCTTTCCTTTTAAAAAAACCTTTTTCAATTAAAAATTTGACAATCTTTCATACCAAGCTCTAGGAGCTTGTTTTAAACCATAAAGAGCTTTTGTCAATTTTAAAACATGATCCGGAAAATTTGAATCTTCAAAACCTGGAGGTTGTTCCACGTACACTTCTTCTTTTATAAAACCATTTAAAAATGCACTTTTAACATCCATTTGATATAATTAAATTCATTGAAACATGCAAATGCTAATAACATTCTAATTGCTTCCATCCTAGCTACGGGAGCGTATGTTTCATCATAGTCTATGCCTTCTTCTTGAGTATAGCCTTGAGCAACAAGTCTAGCCTTGTTCCTCACTATATTACCACTTTCATCAAGTTTATTTCTAAAAACCCATCTAGTACCTACAGTAGATTTATCACTAGGCCTTTCAACTAATGTCCATACTTTACTTCTCTCAAATTGATTTAATTCTTCTTGCATAGCCATAATCCAATGTTCATCTTTTAATGCTTCTTTGATGTTCTTAGGCTCTATGCATGAAATAAATGCAACATAATTACAGATATTTCTAAGAGAGATCGAGTAGTTACCCCTTTTGATAGATCACCTATAATTTCACCATCCTTGACATAGTTGTACTCTCTTGGAAAAGATACTTCCCTTTCTTCAATGGTTGGATTCTCGAGGGGATCATGAGTTTCCTCATCTTTTGTTTCTTCCTTTGATGATGATTCTCCAACGTAATGTCTAACGTCATTTGCTTGTACAATACCTACATCATCATTAACAGAAGAATCCTTCCTCGGAAGGGGATTATCATCGAAAACAACATGTATAGACTCTTCTACAACTAAAGTTCTTTTATTAAATACACGATAAGCTTTAGAATTTAAGGAATAACCCAGAAAAATTCCTTCATCACTTTTAGCATCAAATTTACCAAGATTTTCTTTACCGTTGTTTAAAACAAAACATTTACATCCAAAAGGATGAAAATAGCTAATGTTAGGCTTTTTATTTTTGAGAATTTCATATGGAGTTTCTTTAAAATTGGCCTAATCATTACTCGATTTACAACATAACAAGCGGTATTTGTGGCTTCCGCCCAAAAATATTTTGGCAAATTATTTTCACAAAGCATGGTTCTAGCCATTTCTTCTAAAGTTCGATTTTTCCTCTCAACAACTCCATTTTGTTGAGGGGTTCTAGGTGCTGAAAATTGTGGCTAATACCGTTAGAATTACAAAACTCAATAAATCCAAGATTTTCAAATTCAGTTCCATGATCACTTCTAACACTAGTGATAGAGTAACCTTTTTCATTTTGGATTATTTTTGAAAATGTGATGAAATTTTCTAATGCTTCATCTTTAGTACTTAAGAATAGAACCCAAGTGTATCTAGAATAGTCATCTACCAAGACAAATGCATATTGTTTTCCTCCCAAGCTAGTAGTTCTAGTTGGCCCAAAAAGATCTAAATGGATCAATTGTAATACTCTACTAGTTGATACATCATTAATAGATTTAAAAGAAACTCGTTTTTGTTTTCCTTTAGCACAAGCATCACAGATTTTATCATTATCAAATTTAAGCTTAGGCAACCCTCGAACTAAATCACCTTGAATTAGCCGTTGCAAAATACTCATACTAGCATGACCTAGTCTCCTATGCCATAACCAACTATCATGCTCATCCTTAGCAACTAGGCATAAATTAGTCATATCAATAGAATCTAAATGCACCATGTAAATGTTTCCTATTCTATGACCAACAAGCATAATCCGATTAGATGCAATGTCAATGACTTTACAACCATTAATTTCAAATAAGACTTGAATCCTTTATCGCATAATTGACTAATACTCAATAGATTATGCTTTAATCCATTCACATATAAACATTTTTAATTTGTATGGAAGAGGTATTACCTATTGTACCAATACCTTCAATGTGACCTTTTGAATTGTCTCCAAAGTCACTTCTCCTCCATTTTTGGCGTTAAGCTCAATGAACCGGCTTTTGTCTCCGGTCATATGTCTTGAGCATCCACTATCAAGGTACCATGAGTTTGAATTTGTTTCCCGTGCCTTGTAGCAATGCTCCTTTCCCTACAAACATAGATTAATTTTTGATTTTTGGTACCCAAATTCTTTTGGGTCCATATTCATTAGTTTCCAAAATCCTAGTTCCCTTAGGTATCCATTTTTGTAGGATATCTTTATCTTTAGTAGTAATGAGTCCTTTAGGAACCCATATACTTCTAAATATTTTACCATTTAGGGTTCGTTGAGGATTTCTATGATTGTAGTTTCTAAAATCTTTTCTAACAAAGTTGGATTTTGAATTTTCTCCTTTTTCAAAACGTTTTGTTCCAACTTTTTCAAAGAGATTTTAAGATCATCAATTTTCTTTTAATGATCATCATTGACCTTTGAAAGTAAATTTTGCAAATCTAAATTTTTCTTTTCAAACTCTTCTAGTTTGATTTGCAAATCTTTAATTTTACTTTCAAGATCATTGTTGGTTTTGGATATGAGTTTATTTTCATTTTTCAATTTTGAAACATCATTTTTATATTTTAAAAATAATTTCTCATAATCCGAAGCCAACCCATTATATTCCTCTAATAGCTCATCATAAGATAAATCATCAAAATCAGATGAGTTAGAGGTTACCTTAGAATCTTCCCCGAATGCCATCAAGCACAAGTTGCTACTTCTTGTTCCTCTCATCGGAACCTTCTTCATCGCTCCATGTAGCCACATGAGCCTTGTGCTTATTCTTTGATTGACCCTTTTTCTTCAATTGTGGGCAATCATATTTGACATGCCCCGGCTTTTTGCATTCATAGCAAATGATTGGGTCCTTCTCTTTTGGTTCATTTTTGAGGCCTTCGTTTCGTTTGAATTTCTTCCTTGGTAAGGTCTCATCATTTTTCTGAACCGTTTGGCAAACAATGCCATTTCCTCGTCATCATCATCATTAGAATCACTCTCATCTTTTGTGGATTTGAGAGCAACTCCAATGTTTTTCTTCTTCTCCTTCTCCTTTGGTGTCTCTTCAACTTTATCAAGGTCCACCTCATCTTCAAGCATCATCTCATGAGTGAGGAGTGAACCGATAAGTTCTTCAAGAGTTAAGGACGATAGGTCCTTAGACTCGATGATTGCCGTCTTCTTTGATTGCCATGATTTTGGGAGGGAGTAGACTAACTTCCTCACAAGCTTTTCATTTGAGATGATCTCTCCATATGATTTGAGACCATTGACAATCGTTGAAATCTATCCGTCATAGCTTTGATGTCTTCATTTGGTTTCATCCTGAAATTTTCATAGCTATGCGTTAGAATACTAATTTTTGATTTCTTTACCTCATCTGTACCTTCATGTGTGACTTGAAGTTTGTCCCATATTTCTTTGGCGGTTGTACACGATGAAACTCTTCCGTATTCATTTGGTCCAAGAGCACAAAAAATAATATGGATGGCTTTGGAGTTGAGCTGGAACATTCTTGTCTCTCCTTCACTCCACAACCTTGGATGAGTGAGAGGTTTGATGTATCCTTCTTCTACAGCATTCCATGCTCCCATGTCACTTGCTTGAATGAAGTACATCATTCTATTCTTCCAATAGGCATAGTTAGCTCCATTGAAGAAAGGAGGCTTGTTGACGGGCATCGAATCAAGACCGGAGTCGAAGTTTGAAGTGGAGGCCATTGATGACTTTGTAATCGATGTAACTCTTCCCGGATCGACTCAAGAGGCGATTAAACCTTCAAATGAGTTAGGCTCTGATACCAATTGTTGAGTTAATCGAATGACGAAATTGGCCAAGAGGGGGTGAATTGGCAATAAAAATTTTGTGGAAGCTTTTGCAGAAAATTGAAAGCAATTGCACAGCGATTTACAGTTTCGACTTTCTCAAACAAAGTCTACGTCCACTACCTTAGCTATCCACACTAAGGATTTTCCAACAAATTCACTAATTTGTTCTTTCTTTTGAGGCCAAAGAGATAACCTTACAATTCCCTCAAGAGTATACCCCAACTCTTGAGAACACTCTTTTCTCAAAGAGAATTACAAATTTGCAAACTTACAAGAAACCTCACAAGGTAAGATGTTTGCACAATTCTAGAACAAAGAAAGAACACTCAAAGATGAATACAATTGAGCACAAAAAGTGTTCTTGAAAGCAAAATGAATATTGAATGAAAATGGGCTTGAAATGCTCAAACTTGAGGTTTGATGCTTTCTCTTTGATTCTCTCTTGATTCTAGTTGCTTGATGTTTCTTGTTGTTGATCAATGGCTTCTAAGCTTGCTTAAATACACCTTGAATCACTTCTGAACGTTGGGGATAATTAGAGAAGATATTATAGCCGTTTTAGTGTGAAAACATTTAATAAAACAGCTTGGACAGTGGGGGGAATCGGTTCCCTATCATAGGGAATCGGTTCCCTAAGTGTAAAATTCAAATATTTCGACCGTTGAACAGGGGGGAATCAGTACCCCCTTGGGGGGAATCGGTTCCCTCCGAGCATTCTGGAAATCTCGGAGCCAAACCATTCAGGGGGGAATCGGTTCCTCCTATGGGGGGGAATCGGTTCCCTCTGAGTATTCTGGAATTTTTGGCTTTGAATTGGTTCGAAATACTTTGTAAAATATTTTGAAATTGTTTTATGATTAAAACTTAATTTTACACTTAAGTAAGGATCAAAAATGATTTTTGAAATATTTGGAGTAATGTTTTGATATTCGAATAGTTATATCGAATATACTTAGAAAATCATTTTGGAAAATCTTAAAATCCATTTAACTTAATTTGTTATATCGAAATATTAAAATGTTTCAACAATTTTGAACCAAAATCAAGCCTTAAATCAGTTTTTCAAAGGCATGCACCGATGCATTCTCCATGCATCGATGCATCAGGCTATTTTTCAAACATCGAATGCATTTTATGCATCGATGCATCCTTAGTGCACCGATGCACTAAGTGTCCCAACGGTCAAAATATTTGAATTTTACACGAATGCACCGATGCATCCTTGATCATGCATCGATGCATGAGACGCTCCACCTAGAAAAATTAATTGCTTTCACACTTAAACGGCTATATCATCTTCACTAATCATTTACAACGTTCAGAAGTGATTCAAGGTGTATTTAAGCAAGCTTAGAAGCCATTGATCAAAACAAGAAATATCAAGCAACTAGAATCAAGAGAGAATCAAAGAGAAAGCATCAAACCTCAAGTTTGAGCATTTCAAGCTTATTTTCATTCAATATTCATTTTGCTTTCAAGAACACTTATTGTGCTCAATTGTATTCATCTTTGAGTGTTCTTTTCTTTGTTCTAGAATTGTGCAAACAAACTACCTTGTGAGGATTTCCTTATAAGTTTGCAAATTCGTATTGTTCTCTTTGGGAGAGAGTTTTCTCAAGAATTTGGGGTATAATTCTTGAGGGTTTGTAAGGTTACTCTTTGTCCTCAAAAGAAAGACAAATTAGTGAATTTGTGGAAAATCCTTAGTGTGGATAGCTAAGGTAGTGGACGTAGACTTTGATTGAGAAAGTCGAACCACTCTAAATCGCTGTGCAAATCTTTTCAATTTTCTGCAAAAGCTTCCACCGAAATTTTTATTGCCAATTCACCCCCCTCTTGGTCGATTCCGTCAATCGATTAACTCAACAAAACAAGTATACATCTCTATTGTATCATCATTCACACGGATTATCATATTAATATCGTGGATTGTTACATCAATACGTAATGGTCAACATCGCTCAAAAAGATGAGATTGATGCAATTAAATGAGTTTTTGATAAAAAGACTGGTAGAGTTTAAAAGTATGAACAAAAGTAACGATTTGAATTTAAAATTAGGGTAAAGTAAATGTTTAGTATCTAAATTATTATTTTTGTTTTGTTTTTGTAACCAAATTTTATTTTGTTTTAAAATCATATCTAACATTTAGTTTATGTTTCATTTTGGTACACTATAGCTAAAAACTTAACGATGATGTTTAAGTGTCACCATAAGATAATGTCACGTCATCATTAAAAAAATTAAAAAATATTACATCAAAAGTTCTGTTAATTTTTTAACGGTGGGTACCAAATTGAAACATAAACTAAATATTAGTTATGGTTTTGAAAAAAAAAGTTTAGGTACTAAAACAGAATAAAAGTAATAGTTTAGGTACTAAACGTATAATTGACCAATAAAATTATCCTTATTTAAATTAAATTTTATTACTAAGAATTTAATGGAGTTGCATAGCTGAGCGTCGAGTATCGTCGCCAAATTTATTACCAAAGTTTAGTACACAAAATTGCAGTTTCTTTGTTTTTCATTGAAAGCAAAGCACTCTCTCTCTCTCTATCTCTCTGCCTATCTTTCTCTCTACGAGAGATGAATTGAAGGAGAATGGGTGGGAGCAGTCGTCCCCTTAAAAATCTAAAATTATCATATATTTTAGATTTTTCCTACGTATTTTCTATTGAAAATATGTTTGTTTCCCTTATAATTTTATAAATTCACCCTCTCCTAAAGTTTTAGAAGTTCTCCCCCTAACATAAAATTCTTCATATGTCTCTGCTCTTTACAAAAAGGAACGAATACAAAGAGATAAAAAGAAAATATTATAACGGTTAGAATTCATATTTAAGGCTTATCTGATATCATATTTGAAGGAAAATTCTATAATAAATATCATGCATTCACATTCACTACTAATTTTATAGGATAAAATTCACAAATGATCATTAAATTATATTAAAATGATATTTTAAATACTAAACTTTCAAAAAAAAATAATAAGCATCAAACTTTAGATTTTGTTATAAAATGAGCATAATACCACTAAATGCCCTTAAATAGGTAATGTGACATGCTAAATTAATGAGAAATATCTTATTTGATCTTTTAATTGTAACTAAAATTTCATTCTACTGTTAATTTTAATTAAAATAATTTTATTAAATTCGTTGAACTGAAAATAAAACAGATGTAAATAAATAAATATTATTTTATTATCATATTATAGATATTGAGCTTGTATCATATAAATTATTTGCTGCGTTATTAAAAGTTAAGGATTATTTGATTATTTATTTAAGTTTGGATGTATTTGATGAACTAAAAATTTCACAAAATTATAATTTTAAAAAATATTTTTCAAAATTTAAAAATAAATGATTATCATATATTTTAAAAAAACTGAATTATCTATTTTTGGAATTATTACTTTTAAATATAAAACAAATATATATATATATCAAATGAAATTTTAGTTATAATTGAGGGGTCAAATAAGATTTTTTTTATTAATTTAGCATGCTATGTCACCCCCCTAACATCTTTAACATTTGATATCTATTTTTTTAACAAAATTCAAAGTTTAATGTTTATTTTGTAACTTTTAAAAATTCAATGATAAATAATTATTTTAACTTTTAACCGCATATTCTAGAATTATTGATATTATGATAGGAGGTTTAGATATCCTCGTATTTTCTAATATTGTAAGTTAGAAATTATTATATTCAAAACATAAGGTGTTTAGATATTTTTCATATAAAGACAAAAACAAATATGAACATACATATCACAGTCAATAATCACATTTTGTTTGCATATGTCAATATTAGTAAAATCTCAACATGCCATCGTGATTGTTAAAAAGGCAGGATGGGTATCAAACATATAATAAGCTACATATGCTTACAAAAGTTCATTCTTTACAAAATATGTCCTTAAAATCTACTCATGATTAGCATTATCACTTGAGAAATCCTTATCTTCATCAGGTAAGTAAAGAGCCGTATATCAAGCTTTATTTTAACCAAATCCCTTAATTTTCGCCTGTCTGTCCTCCCCACATCCATCTCGAGGACCATGTCCTTACGCTGCACGAATTTATGTGGCGTTTGTAATTTAAAATAGATAGCATTAACGATACTAAAGTACTAAATGCTAACAGTATAATATTTATGTTTAGATTTTTTTCTTAATTATTGACAATACAACTATTATATACCCATTATGTAAACGTATATATTTGAATTCGAAACATCTAAAGAGAATAACACTCTCTTTTACCATCAAATTCATTAAAAAATTTAAAACAAATAATTTTCCAACATCTAATGTGTTTGGGGGTCATAATTAATAAAATCATCCACTGAAATCTCAATCAGTAAATAGAGAATCACAATGAGAAACTCGATTACCACTTTTGAGAGTCAACAATCATCATCGACTCCCCCCTTTGATTTACAATGATTGAATCGTGAATTTATTTTGATCACTCGAGCACTAAATTAGAAATAGAATGGTGATATGGTAGTTATGTGTGCTTATGTGGACTGATTTTTGTTGACGTGACTTCCAAATTTCATCCACGTCCTTTTCTCTTTTTTTTCTTTTGATTTTATTTTTTACTTCAAAAATGAAAGTTTTATAGTTTCATCCCTAAGACACTTAAATCACCATTTTACAATATTTTCTTCGACCACTTAAGACACCGATGAACTCGTCTCATCTAGGGATGGGCATGAGACCTGAACCCGATAGGTTTTGACCCGACCCGGCCTGATCGGGTCGAGTTTTAAAAAAAATCGGGGTCGGGTCAGGTCGGTTTTTTTAAAGGTGATATTCTGGTCATATCAGATTCGGGTTTAGGGTGAAAAATACCGACCTGACCCGACCCGAAAAAAAATATAATTTTACATTATATATTTAGGAATAATTTTCAATAATACCCCTCTATATATTTTTTTCCAATTAAATCACTGTTTTTATTGAATAAAAATAATATTTTTTTTATTAATTCGGGTCGGTTTAACTTTTATCACAAAAAAAGGATCGGGTTCGGGTCGGTTTGGCCGAAACTCGACCCATGCCATCCATAGTCTCATCGCCTCCTACCATTATATATGTTTAGATTATTCAAAAATCACTTTAAAATTCATGGAATCCAATCCAAATTCCAAAACTCATGAAAATCCTACACTACTATGATATATGGATCGTTTCCTCCTTCTCTACGTCCCCTCCATTGGGATTTGGAAGATGTTTCATAGTCAAGAAATCAAAGGGAATATGAAACCAGGGGTTTTACACATAAAAAATTTTGGGGTAATTTCATGATTTTAAAAGAAAAATATCAAGTCATATCGTTAATAAGTACTTATCGAGAGAGCGACCAAAATAGGAATAAATCAAAAACCCGGTAAGTAAATTGAAATTTTTTAAACTTTAGTAAATAAAATACATATAAATAAAAAAATTAAATTAAAATTTTTAAACTTTATGATCGATTTTTTTTTTCTAATGATCGATGAAAGAGCTTTAGAAAATTTTCCTTACAATTTTGGCTTAATATAAAAATAAGTGTCTAAATTATACCGTTTTTCCCCAAAGTGGTGTCTAAATATTTTTTTGGGCAAATCCAGGTGTCTAATGTTTACAAACATTGTCACTTTAGATGTCTTAGGCGTAATGACCATTAAAAAATTATGTTAAGTGACATTTGTCTTAGTAATTTTGAAAATTTTATTTAAAATAAAAAATTTAAAATTATATAATTTTTTTTAAAAAAAAGTCCAAAATTTTCAAAAAAAACTTTAAAAAACTCTAATTTCAATCTCTAAATTCACATCGACCGCCATCATTTTCTGTAGACGAACCTCCACCCGATGACCAATAACCCCACACACAACCACCAGAACAAGAGTTAATCGACATGACCCTGACGAATCTCAACACTACAAATCGCGACACCACACAATCCTAAAGGCCAATCGATGACAAGGACAACGAGGGATGGCAAGACCAACATCGGTGACGGTAGCCGTGGCCGACAAGGAAGGTAAGGTTAGAGTTAGGGTTAGGGATTTGAGACTTTTTTGTAATTTAAGAGAATTTAAAGTTTTTTTTAAATATAATATATTTTTAAAGAAAATAAATTTTTTAAAATTACCAGAACGTGACATGTGTCACTTAACGACCATTTTTAACGGTTGTTACGACCAAGACACCTAAAATGATCATGTTTGTAACGTTAGACACCTAGATTAATCCAAAAAAAAATTTAGGCACCACTTTATAATGAACAGTATAATTTAGATATTTATTTTTATATTAACATTAAAAATTTCTCACAACTTTTGACTTGAGGCGCGTACGGCTAACCTCTAATCCAAATCATAATTTTAATTAAGCTTAGTATCATCATATAAATTTAAAAGAGTTAATTTCATCATATGTCCTCAAACTATACCTTCATTTTAAACTGGTTCTTAAATGTTTGAATATTTCAATTTCATCTTCAAACTATGACTATAATCTAAATTAGTCCTTAAACTTTTGAACATTCTAGTTTCATCCCTAAACTACGACCCTCATTCTAAATTGATCCCACACTTTTGAATATTCCAATTTCATCCCCAAATTCATCCAAATATATAATTAGTTTTAACCATAATTTAACCTAATTTTATTTTTTTTCAAACATAATAATATAACTTGGTCTAAGATTTTTTTTGGTACACTGGTATAAAGATTTTTAACAATGGATGGATTAGTATATACGTATAGTTTGGGATGAAATTGGAATGTTCAGAAAGTTTGGGACCAATTTGAATGAATATCATAGTTTGGGGATGAAATCAAAATATTCAAAGTGGAGGACTAATTTAGATTGATAATCATATTTATGATGAAATTAAAAAAATAAAAGTTTAGAGACCATTAAATGATGGGCACACTTTGAGAACATACAATTAACTCAATCTAAAACTATTTCTTTCGTAGGTATTGAAGAAATCAAACGAATTGACAAATATCAGCATAAAATCATAAAATCAATTAATTACCTATAAAGAAAACTACTATGTTCCCCTTGAGATCCCATTTTGTCGTACCCTAAGGCTCTAAGTAGAAAATCAAACACCCAAAAGGAAAGTTATTAGAAAAAATGACCTTCATTGAGAGGGATATTGATGAAATGTCACATTTTATTTGCTAAGAAATAAAGAGGAGTTCACGTAAAGATACCTTCAAATTATTGCTGATTGGGACTTCTATTTGATACTTTTTATGATAAGTCCTATAACATAATAATTGTCCTTCGCTGGATTTCCAACTTTTAGAGAAAAATATCAATTTACTTATTAAAAATCTTTCCCCTTTATATTATTGAGTACAATATGGGAAAACAAATCGGATCTTTGAAAACTAATAAGGTAGGTCGAGTTACCATACGACATAATAATAATTCGACAATTATATTATAATTTTTTTTAATTTACTTTGACATTTATGTGTTATGCGATATCTATTTTTTTAATTACACAAATAGGTATTAATTGTTTTGGGGTGCAATTAAAAAAGTTGGGTGACACTTAGCACATGATGCTAAAATTAAATACCTAATTACCCAAAACATAGTTGAATGCCACATTACACGTAAATGACAAATTTATGTACCAAAAAAATTAGGTTTTCCCTATTTATATTAATGTATGCCTATTATCCAATTCCTAAATAAATGCATTTAGAAGAAAATTTTAATTAGTCTAACAAATCTTTTAAATGTGAAATAATTGTTGCATTACATGAAAACTAACTAAATAATTTGGAATAAAAATAGATATGGAAGTTTACATTATGCTAAAATATATATATATATATATTTGTTATTAATATGTAAATTTTATGTATTTATAATGCTCGAAACATACAAGAGCTATATAACACAGCAGGAATATACAATTTTTGTCCTACGTTGATTATTATGGTAAATTATGTAAACTATAAGATGAATTTAGACATAATATGAACACTAAAATTTCTCTAAATTAATCATTATGATCAATCATAATATATTAGATAAACTGAAGTACTAACAAGCATAACATGGAGAATAATATAATTACACGAACATGCCAAAACTATATAAATAGGAGGTTAAAGTGTAAAATTTTATACTAATTTATACTATTTAAAACTAATTTGAGAATATATATATATATATATATATATATATATATATATATATTCTCAAATATATATATATTGGTAAGGTAGAAAATATCTATATATTTTTTGTTTAAAAATAAGAGTAAACTATGTCCGTGACCATTTAACTATGAGATGATTTTATTTTGACCATCAAACTTTTAATTTTATAAATCAGAATATTTAACTATTTAAATAATGTCAATCAAACAATCTATCGTTAACATTCGACGGAGGATCTGACATGAAGGATACCAAAATTGATATAATTATACATTTAGTTATTATTACTTACACATTCTAACAATTTGATCCTAATTTTAATTTAGTTGATGAAATGTGTAAGTAATGAGGACTAAATGTGTGATTATACCAATTTCTTTAACCACATTAGTTCTTCCATTAAATGTTAATGACATATGGCTTGATTAGCATCATTTAAATAGTTAATTGATATAGTTGATATAATTAAAAGATCGGTGATCAGAATGAAACACTCTTTAGTTAAATAGTCACGAATATAGTTTACCCTAAAGATAATAAGTTGGTGAACCTCCAAAATACAAGGACTTTCCTTGCAAAAGCAGCCAGCTCCGAATATTTTGGAAGTTTCTTCATTTTAGGTCAAACAATCCCTAAAGCTTTTCCTTTTTTCTTGGATGCTATTGGCGGTCGTTTGCTTCCATTGAAGAATAGGGTATGTGGTTAGTGGATGACAGTAGCTGGACAGCTTAAAAGAAAGGGTGTCTTAGGTTAAAATCTCTATCCACCCATCAGCATAATGATAAGCAAAAGCAATTGGCCTTAACTAACATTGAATTAATGGAGCTGTTGGTGGTTTAATTCCCTTTCGGTTTAGGTACATAGCCCCACACCAGGGAAAGACTGCTTTGTTGAATATCTCCAACAAACTAGTTTGAAAAAAAGAGAAAAAAACAGTAAGGGGACCAATATTTTTCGATTACGATACGAATACGATATAACTTTAAATAATATAATAAAATTAAAATTATTATGTGTTTAAGTATTTTCAAATTTATAATCTTTAAAATATTATAAAAAACAATGATATTAGTTGAATTAAGATTTAATCAAAATATTACTATGATTTTAATTTGAGGGGAAAATACTCCATTTGAAGGTAAGTCATGATGTAGGTATTAACCTAACAAAAATTCTTAGAAGTTCATATCTATATCCATCACATTAGATTATTCAACCACTTTGACAATAAAAATAAAACAGTTTGAAAATTATAATTTAAAAACCAAAGATGAAAAATGAACCAAAACCGGGTGAAAAAGTTCAATTTTGTTAAAAATAAGATAGCAATAAAAAATATTCTTCAAATTTTGATTATTTTTCTAATTTTTCAGTTCTATTTATAATTTTATATGATTGAATCATAAAATAAATGATAGACCGAGAGGAAGGCAGGTAAGGAAGGTAAGGATGGCCACTCCTTTTAAAAAAATTGAATTCCTATATATTTTAGATACTTTTTATTTTTCGTTGAAAATATGTTTTCGCTCTTCTTAAAATTTTACGAGTTTGTTTCTCCTTCAAAATTTTATAAATTCACTCTCTAACATAAAAATATCATATCCTTACACGAAAACCGATGAATTGAATGAATCAATTTTAATTCTAATAATTTCGTAATCTTGATATAAAAACTTCTTTAATATTTTAAAATTTTAAAAAATATTTCTTTTATTTTATGTTATTAAATTATGTCTTTTAAGTACTTTTTTTCTTAAATAAAAAATATTTTATAGAATATTTACATTTTAAATTTGTTAAAAAGTAAATAATTTTAAATTAATTAAATGTTACCACATTAACAAACTTATCAAGTGTTTAACATTGGCTGAAATTAGGAGCAAGGTCGGAAACACGTTATAGATGGGAAAGGTTATACTAGTTTAATTATATTTTAAGTCATTGATAGTTTAAAATTATTAAAACTAAACCCTAGTTTATAAAAAAATTATTTTTTAAGACCTCTATGTTTTCCAATTAATGAAATTAAATTAATTTTTTTAATTTTTATGATTTTATTGTTTTTAAGATCCTATTTATTTTAAAATTAAATAACTTAACTTCTTATATTCCAATCATGACAATATACTTGATTAGGAGGACTTTATTTGATCCTATTTTTTAAATAGTGATTCATTTGATATACAATTCAAACCAATATTCACTTTATTTTAAATATAATTAAAGGGTCAATTAAATATTTAAAATTAAAAATAATTTAACATTTTCTTGACTAATCACTTTAACCTTTATTTTTAGAACACTTTGATCCCTCGATATTTTATTTTGTAACAAAATAATCCTTAATTTGATGCAAATAGTTGATTTCCATATATAATATACATATCAGTAAATCAATAGTTTTATATTTTATTTTTACTTTTTGGTACACATTACTCGATATATCGACATGATAATTGAGATATAAAATATGGTCTAAAAAATAAATAAGTCATAAAGTTTAAAAGATATATTTTCATTAGGTGCTCGATAATACGACTAGAGCACTAACGATATATTAAACTAAAGAAATTTTGTTTCATGGGGTCTCGAGGAATAATCCATGATTAACCCTAAAGTCTATAGTATTACCCTCTAATAAATAAACCAAATCAGACATACATGCTTCGTTCTTCCTGCTTCATGTATTCTTACAAAACAATGGATCTCGCGTAGAGATGATAATTTAACTTAAAACTACGAATTTTGATCTGATTTAATTTAATAAAATTAAATTATTTAAAAAAATTAATTTAAGTCAGATCAAGTCGAATTTTATAGAAGATGAGATTAAGTTGGTTAAGACAAAAAATCTTTAAATTAACTTGATTCAAAATAATAAAATAATTTTCTTCTACAAATTTAGAGACAATTACTATAATATACTATATATTTAGTTTTTCTATTTAAGTTCTCATTTTACAGAATAAAAGTATATTTGTATATATTAATGTTATGTCAGGTGAAATATGAGTTTTATCTCATAATTTAAATTAAATTGAATTCGAGTGAAATAAAAATATTTTTCGAATCGAGTCAAATTAAATTAGATAAAATATTTATATTCTTTATAAGGAGTCGAATTCAACAGAAAGTGTATACAACAGAAAGTGTATATTTCTCGTGCTGAATAATATTAAAAAAAAAACAACCCAAGACCCATACCTAATCTCACAACCTTTTGATTCATTCAATCGTATAGAAGGTAAGAGCAGCACATTAATGATCCCACTTGGGCAAACTTCACTTTATTCTAAACTGCTAACTTAATTAAACGAAGATGTCAAGCTAACCATTGTAAGCTTAACTTGATTCTTCCCACCTTTCCATATATGTAATATGCTACTCTGTTAGCTTTTATTATACACTTTCCGAGCAGCGTATTGATTAGTATCTTTTATTTTTTTTGGAAACAAAAAAGTTATCTTTTACTTTTGCCTCGTATGGGAAACCAAGTTAGGAAGCTAACATCTTCAACTTCATGCCCATTTAGAGCACATTGAAAGAGTTTTAAGATCTAAAACTTTTTTTTTTCTTTTGATGGGTTTTCAAATCTGGCCAATGGGTTCTTTTTGTTTGTGGGTGTGTTTTGTGTTCTTGAGTTTTGTAAGTTCACAAACTGCTGATGAAACTGTTGAAGGAACTGTTTTTATTGATGGGAAAGCTGCCATTGGTAGAATAGATGAAGATTTCATTTGTGCTACTTTGGATTGGTGGCCTCCTGAGAAATGTGATTACGGTACATGCAGTTGGGGTCTTGCTGGTCTTCTCAATCTGGTAATGTCTTCTGCTTCCATCTGCAATCAACCGAACATGTTTTTTAATAGTGTTTCTGTTCTTGTTTATCAGTTTTCTGGAAAATTTTGGGGGGTCCTTTCATACTTTAGAAAGGGTGCTTTTGTTCAATCCGAAAAGCTTATTTCCCAGTTTAAAAATGGTTGCCTTGATGATCTTTCATCTTTCCTTCTTTTTTGCAGGATCTTAGTAAAAATATATTCTTGAATGCAGTAAAAGGCAAGTTCATTCCTTTTCCATTCGGTGGACATCTTTTATTTATTTCAAATACTCCATCTTAATTTGTTTATTATATTTATCAGTTTAATTTTTAGATTGGGCGGCACATTACAAGACAAAGTCATATATGACACAGATGACAATCAACAGCCCTGCTCTTCGTTTGTCAATAACACATCTGAGATGTTTGGTTTTACACAAGGATGTCTACCTATGAATAGATGGGATCAACTTAATTCATTCTTTCTGAAAGCAGGGTATATATATACATACATGCATACATATATAATGAACGCCAATATGAATGATTAATTTAGCTCATCTGTTTCATAATTCAGCGCTAAGGTTATTTTTGGATTAAATGCTCTTGCTGGTCGAACTATAGATTCCAATGGTGAAGCCGTTGGTGCTTGGAACTACACCAATGCCGAATCGTTTATTCGATACACTGTCAAAAAGAACTATACCATTCATGGTTGGGAGTTAGGTAACTACCGATGAAATGTCTGAATTATTGATACATTATCGGTACAAAGATTGAAATGAATTGTGTTTGTTATGTTTTGCTTGTCAGGAAATGAATTGTGTGGGAGCGGGGTTGGAACTCGGGTCTCGGCAGACCAGTATGCAGCTGACACTGCAGCTCTTCAAAGCGTAGTGGAGAACATATACAAGAATGTCGATTTGAAGCCGTTGATTATTGCACCTGGTGGGTTCTATGACTCGGATTGGTTCAAAGAATACATAAATAAGACAATCAAATCTGTAGATGTTGTCACTCACCACATATACAACCTTGGACCAGGTATGATTCACCTTGTACAATCAAATCTTAAGGCATGAAAGAAGGTTCGGACATGATCATTTTTCTATCTGTAGGAGTTGATGACCACCTTGTTGAAAAGATTCTTGATCCATCGGTTCTCGAAGGTGAGTCTGGAACATTCAGCGGCCTCCATAACATCATTAAGAGTTCTCCAACTTCAGCAGTTGCCTGGGTGGGTGAGGCCGGAGGGGCTTACAACAGTGGCCATAATCTTGTTACAAACGCATTCGTGTTCAGTTTCTGGTAAAATCCTAACACCTTGCTATCCTGATGCTTGGGCCTTTTGGTCCAACAGATTTCTGATTGATATTATCTGGGACATGAAATGCAGGTATTTAGATCAACTCGGCATGGCATCGAAGTATGATACGAAAACGTATTGCAGACAGTCACTGGTTGGTGGAAATTATGGTTTACTGAACACCACCAACTTTGAACCAAATCCAGACTACTACAGGTTATTTTGATTTCTGAAATTCTTTCATTACGAGACTCAATGCCTATGTATTTGAGACATTGATGATGTTCTTTCTCCATTGCAGTGCTCTTCTTTGGCACCGGCTAATGGGAAGAAATGTTCTTTCAACAAGCTTCACCGGGACTGAAAAGATCCGCTTGTACACTCACTGTGCAAAACAATCAGTAAGTTCATCATCTCATATGCAATTATCAAAGCAAGTAATCTTACTTTTCTAAGATTTTGACCAAAGTTTTGTTAAATCTTGCAGAAAGGCATCACACTACTATTGATCAACCTAGACAATAGCACTACGGTCCAGGCAAAGCTCGCTTTCAATAGTACAATGACCTTGCGACGCAAGCACCGTTCTCGTACTTCACACCATAAACACAAAGTCCATAAAACAAAGATCATCAAGCTGCCTAAAGGCATCGATGCTAAAATAAGAAGAGAGGAATACCATCTAACAGCAAAAGACGGAAATTTACAGAGTCAAACCATGCTACTTAATGGAAACGTTTTAAGTGTAAATTCTTCAGGGATCATACCTCGATTGGAGCCTTTACATGTAATTTCGGCGAAGCCGATAACTGTTGCTCCTTTATCCGTTGTGTTCGCTCACATGCCTGGGGTTATTGTCCCTGCTTGCAAGGTTCAGCCGTAGAGGGAACTAAAATTGGTTCCTTTTAGGTGATTGATTGATCAAATAAGAAATATAGCATGTTACAGATATTTCATTATTTTTCTCCATGGTGAAGAATATAATGCAACATACCTTTTTTTTCCCCATGAGCTCTGAATTTCGTCCCTTCTCAGTTTTTTTACAGTCATTTTGTTGCAAGTCTTTATTTTTCTTCAATTAACTGTGTTTAACACATTGATTGACCCTTCAAGAATGCTTCAAACACCTGAAAACTAGGAAAAAATATTGAACATATGTACAAATATGTGATAAACTGATGCATGAGAAACAAAACAATCTTACCACTATGTAGCTACCAAAGAGACAGATTCTGGTGGAATTAATCAGCAAAAAGTCATACATCCTTTGACGGTGTCCAACATGATCATAGGCATGTCCTAGCTGTTGTCCTTTGGTGCTACAACAAAAATCTGTCATAACAGGTTGTGGGAGAACAACAGAAGCTTGCAACAACTTTTTCACTTTTTGATTAAATTTAAAGACGGTTTGAGAAATGTTATTAATTTTGGTATCTGTGATTGAGTGGTTTTGTAGAGACTAGAAGTTTTTAGTGAAATATGAGTTTGTAAATTATATCAATTTTTAAAATATATGAAATTTGATTCTATATATTTATACTCTTCGCAATATCTGTGTGGATAGTTTCCTCACTATAAAATCAAATCATATTAAATTTTGTTTTATATATATAATATATTTTGTATTATCTCACTATAACTTTTTTAAACTGACAAATTCATATCAAATACTAATTTAACTCTTTTTTATCAACTCCAGAAATCTTAGAAGATGCAAAATGTCAAATTTACGAATAAGGTGTGAAAATAAGATTGTATGTTTCCAAGATTAGTAGTCGAAGACTGAATTTTACAATAAAAAAATGGTTTTGTTGAGGAAGGCGTCGCCGCCTTCACCGGTTGTCCCCACTCACCACTTGAGATAATATAGCATATTAAATGTCTAAAGCCAATCCACCCACATATTTACTTCATTAAAATACTATGAAGATCTTGAAAAAAAGAAGAAAGAGAATGAAGCAAGTGGAATGGAATCACTCTTTTTCATGGTTTTGTCTTTTAGTTGATTGGTTTCAAATCCATGTTGTAATCTCTGTGTTACCTGCTAATTGAAGTTTGCCGGAGGATATATCGTCATGAATGATGTCAAGCAGAAACTGGTCAATGTTTCTCCATTGTTGCCTATATAGTAATTAAGGCAGTGGATATTGAACAGGCTTGAACCTTGGGGTCTCTATTTTTCAATATGGCTGAAGCTCAACCACTCGGTCCTATCGAGCTTCAACCACAACCGAAGACCGTGCAGGAACTGGCAGCTATCGGCGGTAAAGAAGTTCCTGAAAGATACATCCGTAAAGCTGATAACAGTGGAGATGGAGCCCTTGATGTCTGCTTTCCTGTGTTGGATGTTCCAATTATAGATCTGCAACTCCTTGCATCTTCATCTTCCAACAGTGGAGAAGAACTCGACAAACTCAGATCGGCTCTCAGCTCCTGTGGCTGCATTCAGGTCTGGTTTTGGTTAAGGCTATCTTCTGAAACTCGATCATCAATCTACTTAAAGCATTAGAATTGTTTTGTGAGTTGCAGGCAGTCAATCATGGAATTCCAGGTGAGTTTCTAGTCACACTGCAAGAACTTGCTCGCCAATTCTTTGTTCTTCCATCGGAAGAAAAGAAGAAATACTCCAGAGAAATCGGGGGCATCGAAGGGTACGGAAACGATATGATCTTATCCGAAAATCAGATACTCGATTGGACTGATAGATTGTATCTTATACTGAGCCCTGAACAAAAGCGAACATTAAAATTTTGGCCTGAAAACCCTGAATCTTTCAGGTATTTGTTGTTCTTCTCCTTTAAGGCCATAGGAATCTGAATGAATATTAGCAATCAAACAAGTTCAATATGTGTCTTATCTGTGTTACAGGGAAATTTTGCATGAATATTCAATGAAATTACAAGTGATCCTTGAAGTCCTGTTAAAGGCAATGGCAAGGTCACTAAACTTGGAGGAGAACCAGTTTTTGCAACAATATGGAGATCAAGCAACAATGCAAACAAGATTCAATTTCTATCCTATATGTCCAAGGCCTGATTTAGCTCTTGGGGTTAAACCTCATGCGGATGGATCTGCAATCACCATGCTATTGCAAGACAAAGAAGTGGAGGGTCTTCAAGTCCTGAAAGATGATCAATGGTTTAACGTTCCGATCGTACCTCAAGCTCTTCTGATCAATGTTGGTGATCAAATAGAGGTAATGGCAGGAAGTTCTCTGCTAAAAGATGAGAGTTTCTGTGACATGATTTTGATGCAGTAAATTAAGTAGAGATGTCATGATTAACAAGTGATAGTGGTTCCATGAACTGCACACAGATAATGACCAATGGAATATTCAAGAGTCCGGTACACCGAGTACTGACAAACTCGGAGAGGGAGAGGACTACTCTGGCTGTCTTCTGCATTCCGCATCCGGATCAAGAGATTCAACCAGTAGAAGATCTCATCAATGAAACAAATCCCAGATTATACAAGAGAGTGAAGGATTATGTCAGTCTCTACTTTCAATACTACCAGCAAGGTAGGAGACCTATAGAAGCAGCACTGATTTGAAGTCCCTCATATCTCGGTTTTCCTTAGGCTTTTTCTCAGAAGTGGCATCCAAAACATAGAGAAATGATACCAAAGTGTGAAATTTTAATGAAATAAAGAAACTTCACATTGATACTGACGATAATTTGTAGGGCAATTGGCTCCCAACTATCAAATATTAAGACCTTCAAGCAGTTTGTAATTGATAGTCATCATTTCACCATCATCCTTAGTTCAATGTTTAAGATATAAACATGAATTGTCTGGAATCTGCCACAAGCCACCCAAAGTACAGAAACTAACAATCGAACTGTACCAAACAATTGTCTCATACTTCGCACCATAAGCATAAAATCCATAGAACAACAATAATCAAGCTGCCTAAAGGCACCGATGTTAAAATAAGAATAGATAAAAATCATCTAACAGGTTGTATGAGAACAAAACTCTGTCAGTTATTATACTGACAACAGGTTGTTGAACAACAGAAGCCTGCAACAAGTTTTTCACTTTTTGATTTAATTTAGAAACTGTTTTTGCACTTAAGATGAGAACGTTTTTACCAAGTAATAGTTCGATTTTTTTTCATACAACAAAGTAAATAATCTGGGTGAATTTCCTCATAAAGTGCCTCAACTGTGGTACGAAAGTCTTCATAGTGCATCAAGGACAGATGACAAGGTTATTTTTAAAAATGCTCAACTGCATCTTCAAGTGTAATGTTACATAAGTTAAAAACAAATAAAATTCGGAATTCCAACAGGATTCTTGTTGAACCGGAAGACATGATCAGGATAACATAATGAATATGCGATTCATTACAATGAAACATTAAAGCTTCTATCGTGAGTGTCGGTATCTAACATGTTTTCCAAACATGGACAAAGTTCTAGTACAATGAAATACGTATTGGATACCCGAGGAAATTATTTATGTTAGATTTAATCATTACATCCAATCTATAGAAGAATATATTTTTTCTATTAGTTTTTAACTGAAAATAAAATTCATATTGAAGAATATTTTAATCGCTACATACAATTTTTATATGACTATGTTTCTTCTGTTAGTTCTTAACCGAAGGTAGGAATCCATATTGAAGAATACTTCTTGTAATATAAAATTTCTTTCCTATTAAGTAACTAATCCTATAAATAGATGAAAAGGATTAGGTCTATTGTAAGACAAAATCGTAGAATTCCTGTGAGGTTTTGTAGCTGCAAATCCATGTAATTTTGATGTTATAGTGTTCTTATTTTTTTAATCTGTTTTGTTTTATCCGTTACTGTCTATGTTCTTATAAGGTTTTTCATGATAAGTGTTTTTGTTTTTTATCTTATTTGTTTTACTTGCAATTATATACATGATTATTTTAACAATTTTTTTTTATTTTTGGTTTTCAGATTTTGCCAATGGGTTCTTTTTGTTTCTGGGTTTGTTTTGTTGTTTTGAGTTTTGCTAGTTCACAAGTTGCTAACGCAACTGTTGAAGGAACTGTTTTTATTGAAGGGAAAGCTGCCATTGGTAGAATAGATGAAGATTTCATTTGTGCTACTTTGGATTGGTGGCCTCCTGAGAAGTGTGATTATGGTACATGCAGTTGGGGTCTTGCTGGTCTTCTCAATATGGTATTCTTTTGCTTTTGGACGTACTTCACACTGTTCTTGTTTCTCACTTTTCTGTAACATTTTCATGCTTTTGAAGGAGTGTTCCTGTTCAATCCGGAAAGCCAATTTTCCCAGTTTAAAAGTGGTTGCTGATCTTCCCTTCTTTTTTGCAGGATTTTAGTAATAAAATGTTCTTGAATGCCGTAAGAGGCAAGTCAATTCCTTTTTCATTCGATGGATATTCTTTAATTATTGATACTTCATCTTATTTTGTTTAATTATTTATAATTTTCAGGTTTTTCACCATTGAAGATTAGATTGGGCGGCTCATTACAAGACAAAGTCATATACGGCACAAATGACAATCAACAACCCTGCACTCCGTTTGTCAAGGACACATCTGAGATGTTTGGTTTTACACAAGGATGTTTGCCTATGGATAGATGGGATGAACTCAATTCCTTCTTTCAAAAATCAGGGTATATACAAACATACATATATAATGAACACCAATATGAATGATTAATATAACTCAACTGTTTCATAATTCAGGGCTAAGGTTATTTTTGGATTAAATGCTCTTGCTGGTCGAACTATACAATCTAACGGTGAAGCCCTTGGTGCTTGGAACTACACCAATGCCGAATCTTTTATTCGTTACACTGTCGAAAAGAACCATACCATTCATGGTTGGGAGTTAGGTAACCACTGATGAAATGTCTGAATTATTGATACACTATCTGTACTAAGATTGAAATGAATTGTGTTTGTTATGTTTTGCTTATTAGGAAATGAATTGTCTGGGAGCGGGGTTGGAACTCGGGTCTCGGCAGACCAGTATGCAGCTGACACTGCTGCTCTTCAAAGCGTAGTGGAAAATGTATACAAGAATGTCGATTTGAAGCCGTTGATTATTGCACCCGGTGGGTTCTATGACTCGGAATGGTTCAAAGAATACATAAATAAGACAATCAAATCCGTAGATGTTGTCACTCACCACATATACAATCTTGGACCAGGTATGATCCACCTTGTACAATCCAGTATTTGGATCATCTAGGAGCTTAAGACATGAAAGAAGGTTCGGACTTGACGATCATTTTTCTCTATGTAGGAGTTGATGAGCATCTTGTCGAAAAGATTCTCGATCCATCTGTTCTCGAAGGTGAGTCCGAAACATTCAGCGGCCTCCATAACATCATCAAGAGTTCTCCAACTTCAGCAGTGGCCTGGGTGGGTGAGGCCGGAGGAGCTTACAACAGCGGCCATCCACTTGTTACAAATGCATTTGTGTTCAGTTTCTGGTATTTAGATCAACTCGGCAAGGCATCCAAGTATGATACGAAAACGTATTGCAGACAGTCACTGGTTGGTGGAAATTATGGTTTACTAAACACCACCAACTTTGAACCAAATCCAGACTACTACAGGTTATTTTGCTTTCTGAAATTCTTTCATTATGAGACACGCGGCCTATCTATATGAGACATTGATGATATTTTCCCTCCATGGCAGTGCTCTTCTTTGGCACCGGCTAATGGGAAGAAATGTTCTTTCGACAAGCTTCAACGGTACTGAAAAGATCCGCTCATACACTCACTGTGCAAAACAATCAGTAAGTTCATCATCTCATATGCAATTATCATAGCAAGTAGTCGTACTTTCTAAGATTTTAACCAAAGTTTTGTTATATCTTGCAGAAAGGCATCACAGTACTACTGATCAACCTAGACAATAGCACTACGGTCAGGGCAAAGCTTGCGTTCAACAGCACATTAACCTTGCGACACATGTACCGGTCTCGTATTTCGCACCATAAGCACAGAATCCATAAAACAACGATCATCAAGCTGCCTAAAGGCATCTATTCTAGACTAAGAAGAGAGGAATACCATCTAACAGCAAAAGACGGAAATTTACAGAGCCAAACTATGCTACTCAACGGAAAAGTTTTAAGTGTAAATTCTTCGGGGATCATACCTCCATTGGAGCCTTTACATGTTATTTCTGCGAAGCCGATAATGGTTGCTCCTTTATCCATTGTGTTCGTTCACATGCCTGGTGTTATTGTCCCTGCTTGCAAGGTTCAGCCGTAGAGCCAACTAAAATTGGCAGCTTTTAGGTTATTGATTGATCAACTAGGAAATAGAATATATTACAGAGATATTTCATTGTTTTTCTCCATAGTAAAGAATATACTGCAGCATACCTTTTTATTTCATGAACACCGAATTTCTTCCTTTATTACAGTTTTTTTTATCTTTTTGCTGCAAGTCTTTATTTTTCTTCAATCATCTGTGTTTAAGACATCAACCCTTCCACAATACTTCAAATACGTGAAAGCTTAGAAAAACGTACTTACAGACAAGTGATTAACTGATGCATAAGAAACAACAATCTAGCCACTATGTAACTACCGAAGAGACAAATTTTAGTTGTATTATCCGGTAAAAAGCTATATATCCTTTGACGGTCTCCAACAAGATCATATACATGTCCTAGCTGTTGCCCTTCTCCGGTACTACAACAAAAATCTGTCATTTGTCGTATTGACACAGGCTGTGGGAGAACAAGAGAAGCCGACAAACTATTTAAAAATAATGTAAACGTAACATAAATAAAAAGTTCATGTAGAAGTGGAAGGCTTTCGGGTCTTGAAAGACGATGAATGGTTGAATGCAGTGTTATCTAATTCGTGGTTGGCTTTGGATCACGGGATGGATATGGATCACAATTTGTTAATTTCACTGTTAATAAAAAAATTAATTTTTTTTTTACAATTTGTTAACTTCTTCAAAATCGATTTTGAGATCATAATTCGTGATGATATTTTTTTAGTTTGTTAATAAAATTTTTAATTTTTTTCCATATGTTAAACAGTGAAAGTATAATATTTTTTAATATCTTTTTAGTTATTATAAAATTAAAGGATTAAAATTAAAATTAAATAAATTATCTATAACAGTGAAAGCACAATAACTGTTCTTATCTTGGGGTATGTGGCATCTCTCTTTTATCTAAATTTAAAATTAAATAAATTAAGTAATATTGGTTTAATGTTCCAATCGTACCTCAAGCTCTTCTGATCAATGTTGGTGATCAACTAGAGGTAATGACCGCAATAGTATGTTACCCCAACACATTGGACATGGATATGAAGAATTGTCTAAATGTATGGGAAAACTTCGAAAAAAATTAACATACCTTTGCCGTTCACATTCACCAGCACTCGCACAAGTCGAAGTAATTTAGTTACATGGTCCTGCCATGCTAATCTACCAACTACAAGTTCTCTGCTAAAAAATGACAATTTCTGCCACATAATTTTGATTCAGTAAATTAAGTAGAGATGTCATGATTAACAAGTGATTCCATGAACTACACCGAGTGGTAACAAACTCAGAGAGGGAGAGGATTGCTCTGGCTGTTTTCTGTGTTCCACATCTGGATCAAGTGATTCAAAGGGTGGAAGAGCTCGTCAATGAAAGTAATCCCAGATTATACAAGAACATGAAGGATTATGTCAGTCTCTACTTTCAATACTACCAGCAAGGAAGGAGACCTATATATGCAGCACTGCTTTCATGTTCATCACGTTTTTCTTTTAAGCTTGTTTTCAGAAGTGGCATCCTAAACATTGAGATTTGAAACCAATAATGAAATCTAAAGGAAATAAAGAAGCTTCACATTGATACCGAGGATAATTCAGATATGTTACTGCAGTTCCTATATCGTCTTTATTCAACACGAAACCGTTTTATCACAGATTATTCGCCTTTCTCAACAGAAATATGCAAAAAGAAAAACATGCAAAAGATGATGCTTAATCAAGCTCAAATGCAAGGGTGCATACTTATCTCCACTAGACTAAACTCTACCAAGCTTGAGTAGTCTAAGCCATATCAAAATAGCTACTACGCAAAAGAAGACCTCTTGTTCCTGCAGGCTGCAATGCTCAATAATCCATGCATTATCATTATATACAGGAATATTAGAGCGACAAAACAAAGTTAGACACGGTCAAAAAAATCAAGATTCTTAATATAACAAAAAGTGATAATGGTAACAATACAGTTTTAACTCATTTCTATAAATTGGTCATCAATATCATGACGAACTCTTTACAAGGAAAACTTTTAATTTGCCATTTTGGCTTTTGAGAGGATATGGTCTCTAGAGTCAAAATGTGTTACAGACTAAATATACTTCAAAACGAGAATTGGAAAAGAACCCAGCAGAGTCTGGGATCAATGGACCACTAGCTGATGTTTGTTTCCTCTTAAAATATCTTAAACAGCAGTCCACCATGGGTAGCAAAGAAGGGAGAAAAGACAAGTGATTCAACGGCCATTAGCTTGATGAGTATGTTGAGCGATGGCCTAGATGTATCCTTTAGAGGTTCTCCAATGGTGTCACCAATAACAGCTACCTTATGTGGGTCTGATCCTTCGGGACCAAGAGTTCTTGCATGTTCTGACGCACCAGCCTACAACAATTAACAACAAAAGCAAGAGCATAAATATAGAATAGTTACTTAGAAAAACGTCGATCATAAGATTAGATCACATGATATCAGTCAATTCAGAGATAGAAATACCTCGATATACTTCTTGTCATTATCCCAAGCACCCCCTGTGTTGGATGCAGATACAGCAATCTGGAAACATACCAGAACAGAAACAAACATTAAGATGAACCTTCTGTAAGAAAAAGTCTTGTGCCGTATTGTAAGAATTAAAAATGAAATTTGAAATTATATAGACAATATCCAGATTTGTTAACATCACCTGTACGCCAGAGACAAGGGATCCAGCCAGGACACCAGAGAGAGTTTCGACACCGAAAAAGATCCCAACGATAACAGGTGTGAGCATAACAAGGGCACCAGGTGGGATAATTTCTTTGATAGAGGCATCAGTTGAGATCTTAACACAGGTAGCATAGTGTGGCTTAGCCGTGTCATCCATGAGACCTGGGATAGTGTTGAATTGTCTGCGCACTTCCTCAACCATTTTCAAAGCTGCACTTCCCACACTCTTCATGGTCACAGCCGAGAACCAGTAAGGAAGCATTGCCCCAGTAAGCAAACCAATGAAAACTTTAGGGGTCAATATATCAACTTTGAAATTGCAGCACGGCTCACAAAGGCACCAAAGAGGGCAAGAGACACCAAGGCTGCTGAACCAATGGCGAAACCATGGAAAGATATGCAGAGGTTTCAAATGAACACCTATTAACCCACAACTGAAACAATAGCTGCTTCATGCCTACAAAAAAAAAAACTGCTTTAGAACTTGTTTTGCAGAACAAACATAGAGATTGCCATAAACCAAATAAATTAGAAAATCTAAGCCATGTACTAAGTGAAAACAAATCAAACCTTTCCGATAGCAGCGGTGGTGTTTCCTGCAGCATCAAGAGCATCAGTTCTGTCTCGTATTCTATGGCTCATGCCAGCCATCTCAGCAATGCCTCCCGCATTATCACTGATGGGACCATAAGCATCGATAGCCAATCCAGTAGCTATGGTGCTCAGCATTCCAAGGGCAGCAACAGAAATGCCATACATAGCCGCAAAGCTAAAACTAACAAAAATACTGATAGCAATAGCAAAAATAGGAATAATGCAAGACTTGTAACCCAATGCAAGCAGTCCTGCAGGAATCAGCGACGTCTTGAACGGGGATGCAGGATAAAATAAAGTGTGTTAAAATCACCGATAACAAAGGATAACAAAAGCAGAAAATTAATGATATCAAGATGAGTAACCTGTATGCATTGCTAGTATAGTACTCAGTTACAAAACCAATAATTAGGCCAGCCCAAAGACCAACAGCAACACATAAGAATAGTTGCCTGCAGAAAGAACACAATGTTACTCATTCTAATGCAAGCGTTTGACTTTTGACATTTCTCAATAAAAGAAGCACACAGTTTACCAGTTCTTCACAACTTTCTGGTCTCCGAAATTGAAAATGGTAAAGGAAGGCGGAAGAGCTACCCAACTAATAATTGCAATTCCAATAGTCTTGAGAACAGTGGAGATGATAAGTTGCCTCTTCAATGATGGCTCGATTTCCTTAACAGCCTTGATCTCAAAGAAATCAGTTGCAAATAAGGTGGTGATTAAACAAACAATGATACCAACAGAATTGATGATGAGAGGATATAACATAGGAGTCAACTCATGATTGATGCCAAAAGAAGAGATGGAAGCAACAACAAGTGCAGCACAAGATGATTCAGCATACGACCCAAAAAGGTCAGATCCCATTCCAGCAATATCACCAACATTATCCCCAACATTGTCAGCAATCACCTGAAAACACAGAAGTAACTCAGATACAACCCTAGAAAAGTAACTACTACTCGGTGTCAAATCTCAAAAAAGCTACAACATATAATAGTAGATGCATGTCACGTACAGCTGGGTTTCTAGGGTCATCCTCAGGAATGTTCCTCTCCACCTTGCCTACAAGATCAGCACTCACATCAGCAGCTTTGGTATAGATTCCTCCACCAACTCTGCCAAAAAGTGCCATGGATGAACCTCCAAGCCCATAACCAGTGATTGCCTCAAAAAGACCACCCCAGTCATCACCGTAGTAGAGCTTGAATACATTGATGGCAATGTAAAACACCAAAAGGCCATTTGCAGCAAGAAGAAAGCCCATTACAGCACCAGATCTAAAAGCAGTGATAAATGCCTTTCCAACTCCCTTTCTTGCCTCAAGGGTGGTTCTAGCATTAGCATAAGTAGCAATTTTCATCCCAAGAAAGCCAGAAACAACTGAAGTGACAGCACTGAGCAAGAAAGATATGGTGCTGAATGCAGCAGTGGCAAGGGCAGGATAGCACATCCTAGATAGGTCATATGTGCAAGGTTGGCTCTTCATGCTGAAACCCTCTACAGAGCCAAGGAAGAGGAAAATCAAGATTGCAAAAGCAATCATAAAGATGCCAACATACTGATACTCGGTGTAAAGAAATGAGGTTGCACGTGTAAACTCATAAATCAAAATATTAGCTAACTGGGAAGTCTTTCCAAAACTTACAATTAGAAAAGGTAGCAAACAGAACAACAAGATATAAACCATAATTCTTTGTAGTAAAAGCATATTGTCACAAACATTGTCTATCGAATAAAGCTAGAGTGATCTTATTACCATCCTTGCTTCATTCTTTGACGCAAAGCAATAGAAACAAATTAAAAAGGAAACTTCATTTTGGAATATTAACATTTTGTTGATAGGAAATTAAAATATGTATTGAATCTAAATATATTTTTGCATTTTAACAACAGTTATATTTATTATAAATCTCAGAGAAAGCGGAAACAAACAAGAAAAACAGCTTAGTATGTTACAACCTTGGAAGCATGGATATGATTCAAAATCGGTTCACATTCAAAAAGTGAAACAAAGTGTAATTCATTCATGATAACAAAATTTTCCAGCAGTAAAAGAAAAAATAAGGAAGGAAACTACACAACTATTTCGGACAAAGTAATTAAATCATCCACTTCTATGTCCTTGTTAAGCAACACTTTGAGAGTATACGAATTGAAGAAGTATGGCCACTGGAAACTTAATACGTACACCTTACAAACTAAACAAATTGAAGAATTCAGGCCCCATAAAAATTAAACAAATTTAAGAGTTCAGGCCACTGGAAACTTTATTCAGGTCCCATATAAAGCAGGACTTCGAGATCCAGTTCAACAAAAAGGATTGATTTCCTTAACAAACTTGGTTCCTGAACATTCAGTTTTCCATGGAACTCCAAATCTGCATATTAATTAGCAGAACACGTTTTCACACAGTAAGCAATAAGCATACAACACAATCATGAGAAAATGTCCGGTCTTTCAATGCCATCATGCCTTCTGCTACAACATCTAAAGTTTAAACCCAAAAGGAAAAAGGCCTAGATCCCAAATATGTTCTCAATGTGCAAACAGAAAATCAACACAACAACTTAAATGTATATTGATTGTGAGATATAATTAATAAATACACGTTGGTCCAGACTCGATTCCCCCATCACCCTACACTTTGATTTGAATAAACATTCATTGAAGCACTCACATTATATATATATATATAAAGGAAACATCCCAACATTTTATTTTAAAAAATCACTAAACTAAACTTTCACATAGGAAAACATGATGAAACATAAAACCTCGTGCTCCAAAACTCTATCTTCAAAGTGCACATGACAACGCCAAAATAAAACAAGCCAAAATAAAACAAACCAAAAACTCCTACAATCAAACATAATGAGAAACTAAAGATCTAAACTTTCAGAACATAAAAAATCGAAAGAAAAAAAAAACAGAACCCAAATTTCCGAAGACCATATTGATTAAGTGATTCAGCATGAAAACCAAAAAACAACTTAAGAAAATGACCAAAAGGTTCCATTTTTTCAAAACCCCAGATAGCAAAGCCTTTAAAAAATAACAATCAAAGAGAGCAACGACCTTCAGAGACGACGTTTTGAATTTCAGCGCATTTAAGAACAACGTTATGGTCATTAAGTCCTTCTTCTTCTTCAATGAGGTAATCGGCGTAGCCGTTTTTGCCACCGGCACCGTTGTTGGGGGCGGAACCTAGAGAGAGCTTGACCTGGGAAACTAGAACCCATTGTACGAGAGAAAAGACAATTCCAATAACGGCACAAGCTGGAAATTGGAATCAGGATGTTGGTGCCGAGATCTGGCAAAATGGAGGCCACCGTGGTTAAGTTAACAAGCTTCCAAAAGAAGCTAGAAAGTGAGAGAAACTTTGTTCAGTGAGAGGAAAACATGAGAGAGTTTATAATTAAATACAGCATAGATAGTTTGTGGAGTAAAATGTGAAATGTCATTTTAAAAGCTTCGCTGCCCAGAAACATTGTGGAATGCCTGAACATAGATAATTTGTTAACTGTTTTTCACTTCGTAATTCAACTTCTTTTAATAAAAGTCTTATCATTTTCTATTTTTAATTTAAATCGATCGATTTTGCTCCTCCAACTATTAAAAAATATATATGAAGTTTTTATTTTGGTTTTGCATGTCATTAGGGGAAACTGTAAGACATTTGAATCTGGTGACGTTTTTATATTGGTTTTGCAAGCCAATGTTTTAGCATTGAAGAGAATATACCTGATAGCTGGCTATTTGTCATTAGGTGAAAGGAAGAGCATTTTGTTCTGGTGGAGATCTTGCAGCTTTGGTACAGTATATTAGGGAAGGTATGGATTCCTTCATTCTTTTTGTGAATATCAGATAGTAGATCCTTTACTAAAAAGTTAATAAGTTACATTATTAGTTTGCATGTGGCCTTGCAAACTCACTTTGTTCCGTCAGCAGTATGTTTCCCAACCTAAAGTACTAGAGTTCAAAATATATCTGAGACAATGTAGATTTGTGTATCCTTTCTCTAGTAGAGGTAGCATGATTAGTTTAGGTAAAAGATTGTTTTTCCTGCTGTAAGAAAGTTTCTGATCCTACTAGTTCTTTAGAATAAGTAGGCAGTATGGATTCTCTTGCCTTATGCCTTGGAAATTTCACTTCATTGTTTATAATTATTTTTACATCTTTTCACTTAATCAACATAAATTACTCATGTTAGAAGCTGCATTCTGTGCTGTGGATTCCAGTGATCCAGAAATGATTTCATCAATCATTGGCCAATACTCGGAGTGACCCTCACTGAAAGAGCAGAGTGTGTGCAATCGGTTAGTTTTCTATTAACAATGTATTTTCCTGCATAATTAGTTTGATATCTGTTCATTATCATTGGTTACATTACATGGCTGCAGATTAGATGTCATTGATATATGCTTCTCTCAAAAAACAGTTGAATAGATTTTATCTGCTCTTGTAAGTTGATAATTCGATTTCGTTTGTTATCAGAAACATTAATCTGATGGTCTCTTTCAATGTCTCTTGCATGAGTTTACAAAGTTCCCTGCAATTTGTGTACCATCATTCTTACACAGGAGAACGAGGCTGTTGATGGAAGTGATGGTTGGATCTCTATTACAATTCAAACACTGAAAAAGGCTTCACCAACAAGTCTTAAGATTTCTCTAAGATCAGTAAGTTGACGGATTCATATTGATTGGGACATGCCAATGAGTTTGATTTTCTCTTACAATATCAGAGTAGAGTAGGGAGACTCCAAGGTGTAGGTCCATGCCTCGTTCGTGAATATAGAATGACTTGCCATTTCTTGCGCAGAGAATTCAGCAAGGACTTTTTTGAGGTTCCAGCTGTCTCAAACTTATGCATTTTGGCTCGTTTTGTTTCACACCATTTCTTCAACCAATTGAAATCTATGGTACTTAACAGGGATGCAGGGCCATAATACTGGAAAAAGATAAGAAGCCAAAGGTTAGGATTCTCTCTTCAGACTCTTGAATCCTTAAATATCATCAAGTTTTGGGACTGAGTCACCTTTTTCCTTTTATTTTGCCAGTGGGAGCCAACGAAGTTGGAGCTTATCACTGGCACTCAAGTTGACAACTATTTCTCAAAGATGAAGAATGAAGATTGGGAAGATCTCAAGCTTCCTGCTGGATCCAAATTCACATATAATGGGCAATGATAAAAATAAAAAACAATAAAACAATAAGAGAAATCGCATAAATTTTGGTGGCACAAAAAGCTCGTATTTAGAAAATTTGCAGGATTTTAGTCAAATGTAAACTTGTAATATAAAAATACACATACATACATATATATGTATATATATTAATGCATGGATCATACTGAACAAACGCAAAATACAGTGACTAAATGTGAAAAATAATAAACAACAATCAGGGATTAAATCAAAAGGAAAACAGAATCACATACTCAAATAAAAAACAAAAGACAAATTGTTAGAACTGATACGACGAACTAAATACAAATATCATGGATAAAATGCATACTAACAATCATAGAAGCTAAATAGGTAAATAAAAGGGACGAATCTGAAATAAATATAAAATAAATTACCGAAATTAATAGGAAATTAGTTCGAAAAGGGACAAAATCAGAGTCTATTCAGAATATTGGCGCATTAAATGCGTGATTAACCCACAACGCAAAAATGCACAGACCTCACTAATGGTGTTCAGATATAATCCGATCCAAAAAATTGATAACCGAAAAAAACCGAAATCGATTTAGTGTGTTTAGTTTTAAAAAAACCGATCGGTTCGGTTTTGGTTTAGAAATCTGGAACCGATCCAAACCGAACCAAAATTATAGTCTCTTACAATGAATGGTTATCTACCACACATTGTGCTTCAATGCTTTGATATTTTGTCCCCCATCACTATCCAGGAAGCAATATTTCGAGTGGTTGCTGTAATTTTGCATCTTAGCAATATTGAATTTACAAAAGAAAAATAAATCGACTCATCTATGCCCAAAGATGAAAAATTTTGGTTCTATCTACAAACTGATGCTAAACTATTAATGTGAGTAAATTTCACAAACTTGTATTTGTTAAAATATATATTCTCTTTGTAAGCTTCACAAGCTTGCATTTGTTAAAATATATATTCTCTTTGTTTTTGTTATACATATGTTGTTTTTTATGAGAAAAAAAATCAAGAATTATTTTAAAAAATTAGAATTCAAAAACCGCATAAATCCAAACCGAATGAAACCGTACTTAATTGGATCGGATCGGATTAATTTTTTTAGAAACATCCAAACCGATCTAAACTGTAAACATTTATACTTTTAGATCAGATGAATTTTTAGTCAAAAACCGATCTAAACTGATCACGAACACCCCTAAACCACACCACGAGTCAACCCGACATATAAGCAAAAATGTTATATCTTTGGTATTATCCTCCCTCTCAAAAAAAACCCTCTCAAAAAAGCACTCTCCTGAAAGCTCTCTCCTGAAAGCTCTCCCTTCTTTCTTCCAAAGTAGAGGAAGGAGAATCGTCCCATTGGTTGTCGTGAATCGACGCCAATGACAAAAGAAAAAGCTTCTGACGACTTCATCCCAAGGCTTTGTCCTCGAAAACAACCCCAATCAACTTAAAAATTAAACCTACACCCTAGATCTAGGAGATTTCTACTGTGAAGGGTTTTTTGTTCTTCGACGAAGATGGCCTCAACAGAAAGAAAGGATGAATTGAGTGGCATGTGGGGGCAGTTGTCCCCTTGGAATTTTTAAATGTTGGAAAAGTAATTGAATAAATTGAAGTTATTTATAAATTATTAATAATATGTCACGTCATTAATAGACTTAAATTTTTATTTAAAGTTATATTCATTCAATCATACATATTCAACAATTTTCTTTATGGAAAGGTTAAATTCTTTTATCAAAAGATTAAATCATTTAATCAAAAGTTTAAGGCTTTTGATCTTAACCCTTCAATCAATTTTCTCTTCTTTTATATAGACTAGTCGAGGCATCTTAAACACAACACAACACAAGTTAAGAACTTTAGAATAGAAAAACACTTAGAAAATTCTTTCTAAATTCGTTCTGTCCGATGATAGAGAAATACAAGATTATGTTCGACTGATCACTACGATTGTGCTTACTATTGTGATCATTTGTTGTTGTATTTTGAGAGACCGACGTCCAACGTGACTCAAAACACCGATGAGAGAACATATATGTCTTAAGAAAACTGTTTATACAAAACCCAACAAAATTCTACTTCTATTTATTCGACTCTTCTTTCTATTTATTCGGCTCTGCTCATCTGACTCAATGTCTATACACGAGTAATAAATTCCGTTTCTATACTTTATTTCTTTATTTATTGTGCTTCATTCAATTTATATAATAATATTTATTTATTATTATTACTTTCTTTCTCGAATTAAAATTTTGTCTAAAATTAAATTCTTTTATATTTAAAATTTTTTATATATATTTTCTATCGATAATCTATTTCCGGTGATTAAAATTTTATATGTAATTTCATGTTTCCGTAGCACAAACATCATATGTGCTGATTGTTAATCTTAATATAAGTAAATTATACAACTCAATATATTTGTTTAAAAATATAAATGTTTTTAATTAAATGAAAATAACTAACGCGTTTTAAATTAACTATAAAACTTCATCTCTCTCTCCAATGTTCTTGTACCATGAAAACATTTTATATTGGTTTTATATTAAATTATATTAATTAACGTTTTATATTGCTATGAATATTAACAGGGGTTATTTCCATCGATTAGTAAATCATTTTTTAATAGTTTGGTAAATTATTTAATTGGCCACTTAACTATGAGGTTGATGTTGATATGACCACCGTACTTTCAGTTTTATCAATATGACCACATAATTATTTAAGTGGATTTCAATCAAGCCACCTGCTATTAACCTTTAACAGAATTACTTACGTTTAAATTAACAAAATTGGTATAATTACACGTTTAAGTACCACGTAAGCACTTTCATTAAATATTAACGACGGATGGCTTTATTGAAACTACTTAAATAGGTATGTGGTCATATTGACAAAATTGAAAGTATGGTGGTCATATATACAATAATCCATAGTTAGGTCATTTGAGTAGTTTACCCTTAGTAGTTATAGCTGCTTTAAATTATACAATATTGTTGTTTAAAATATTCAATAGCATACATAATTAATTAGTATTAAACCAATTTTATGATGGCAATCATGAATTTTAAATTATGTTAAAGGAGTTATAACTTTGAAATATTTTGTTTAAAATATTTTGAGCATTAAAAACAGTTTTATGTTAATTAAATGAAAGTAATTGACACGCTTTATATTAATTATAGGAAAAACTACTTTAGACACCATTAAACTTTACGTGTTGACTTGTTTATAACACGGAACTTTTAATTTTGTCAATTATAATACTGAATTTTGATTTTCGTTTTACTTATGTCACTCTGCCGTTAAACAACTAGAGGAATGATGACATAGCTAATGATAGATGATGTGGCCGCTACACCAAAACGACATCATTTTGGTGCAGTTATTTTGACGCCTCAAAAGACTCAAAACAACGTCATTTTATTTGAGAAATTTTGATAAAATGTTGTGTTTGGGGGGAATTATAAATGAGACCTTTAGAATCAAAGGCTATAACATAACCACTAAGCTAACTTAAGTTATTGATATAATTTTTCAAATATAACATACATATTATACAATTCAAATTATTTATAATTTATTAATATATCCAAAAATATTATTTATATATTAATATATAATATTAATAATATTAATATATATATAAATAATTTTATATAAGATTTATAATAAAAATTAATTAATTTTTAAAAATAAACCCCTGTGATTCCTAAAAATCCTAAAAAACATTAAATTTCCTAGAACCCTAATTTCTAAATGCCTCAATTCACCCACCATCGTCATCGATAGCCATGTCGTTACCACCGCATTAAAGTCTCATCCTCTCACTTTTCACGTTGTTTGTCATTCGCCCTTTGATTAATCGTTGTTCGTGATTCACATAAAACATTTTACATTTCGGGGTGGTCGTTGATTCTGCGACGACAAAGGGCGAAAGGATTTGTTATTTAGAGTTTCGAGGAGAATATGAGAATTTCAAAAAAAATTAGGATTATTTTTTATTATAAATCATATATAAAATTACTATATAATAATAAACCATATTTATAAATTTTAATAGTAATTAGATTATTAGCAAATATTAATATTATAGTCATTAATTTTATAAATATCTAAAATTCTTAATAGGTAATTCTAGAAATGATATTATAAATTTTTATACTATTTTATGATATTTTTAGAAATATAATTTTATTATTATTTTAATAATAAATATGTAGATAGTTACTAAAAATTATCAAAGGTAGGACAAGTCCTGGATCAAGTAGATGCAGAACTCAGTCAATCGGTTTGATACTTTGTTCTAAGCACAACTTATACAAGGTTTGATTATCTCTTGAAATGTTCTATTTATTTGTTCAGTCAACCGGTTGAACCCAAACTCCAGCACCTATAAAATGAGGCTCCAACAGCTTGCGAATTTAATCGAGCTCTTTATATATAGAGAGAGAGCGGTTAGTTTTATTAAAAGGAGATTAATTCAATTGGTAAGCAGTCTGATATCGTTTAAATTGATCTTGAGTTCGATGTCCCGTGTATATAGAAAATTCCCTTTGAAAGATTCACTCACCAAAATCAGGTGTGCGACACGAGTTAATTCGAATTAGTTAGGACAGCACCCTAAAGAACCGGAAGGACAACCAAAGAAAAAGAAAAAATATTTAAAATTATAATAATGAACTTCATAAACGAAACGTATAATAAAAAAAATTTATAACCGATAACACAAAATAATTAGCCACTCGAGATTATAGGAGTGAAGGATCATACAAGAAAAATATTAAATTTCATTTATAAAAAATCAAACAAAAAATAAATATAGATAAATCTAACTACATCAACAATTGCCATACAACAATTTAATCAAGCTTTTCAATATATATTTTAAATATTTTATATGACAAAAATACAATGTGCAAATGATATTTAATTTGAGTTCAAGCTTATATACAAACAAATCTAATCGAGTGCTTGATACTTTACTATGTGCAAATGATATTTTACTGACATGTTCGTTAACTTTGCTGACATGACAGTTAAAAGTGTGAATGATAATATAATAGAACTTAGATTGATTTCTTTTTTCTTTTTTTTTTCCAAGAAGAAAAAAAAAAGAAGTTTGAAGATTTATTCATTTCCTAAGAAAATATATATATACACAATAAAATATTTAAAAAAAAAATAAAATGAACTAAAAATGTTTAACAAGAATTAAAAATAATAACTTAAAAATTAAAATAATTGAAAATTTACTAAAAAAATAAATGGATGTCCCTTTTTCCCATATATATGGGGTAAGGGGGAGGTAAGATAGTAGGCTACCCCCAACACCAGGTTGAGAGCAGCTTCCGTAAGAGACCTCCGAATTATGAAAATTAAAAAAAAATTAAAGTACTAAACATGAATATATTTGTATTTAAAAGAAGGAATGACTGAAATCCAAACAAAATTCAACCTACCCAATTGCAACCATAACAAGAGGATGAGAGTTGAGGTGCAACAAAATCTTTAGCCTAATACAACTATTCATGGCATGCAAATGTAGTTAGTCCATGGAGATTGTTATTAAAAGGAACTGGAAATTACCTGAAGTGACCATGAAAGCTGTACAGAGTTATACATACATACAAGAGATAAATGCTCCCTATAAGCTTACCTTGCATGAAACCTTATTATGCCCGACTCCTTTGCACCGAGTGCAGCAAACGGATCTTCTGATGATTCCCTGGCTTTTATTCCTTCTTACTTTCTTCTGTTGTTGACCTAATGGTCGTGATATGCATGGAGGCATTATCTGTTCATCGTCATCTTCTTCGTTTCCACCAGGGTGAACAATGGCTGAAGCAGGGTTTATGCTCCCAGCAAATGCTGATCGGAAGCTATCTACTGTGAAGCACCTTGAACAATAATCATACACATCCCTACCTGTGGAGCTAAAGACTGCAATCGCATGATGGCAAGGAAGGCCAGTTGGTTTCCACATGGCACAACTGCAGTGTTGTTTAACAATATTCACAACATGAATGGAGTTATCATGAACTTCAAATAGGGTGTCGGATGAGAATAATACTTTCAGACCATGTGCTTTTGCGAATTCTTCTTGTAACATTTCCTGCTTCGATGGTGTAAGTTTCGTAGTCCAGTTACTTGATTCAGTTCGAGAACCTTCTATTAATTCATGATTGTACATCTTAGTACTTCTATCTTTTGCATGATGGGTAGTTCTCGCGCTTCCTCTATCCAGTCAGCATACAACTCTGCAATGTTGAGTGTTATGTGATTATAAAGCTCACCTTTGAAAAATGCATTTACCCAGCATTCAGGCTCATTTTGCATGATCCAATCATGAGCATTTGGAGAAACCAGTTTAATTTGCTCGGTGTACATCTTAAAAACACCAAGTCGGACTGCTTTCGCTGCAGCCAAGAAACACCCAGGCAATGAAGCTCTCCCTTCTCCATGGAAGGGTCCCTTCAAGTTTTGTATGAAGCTGTCCATCAAGTAGTATATTGAGTAACCATGGTGTGCATTCTCAAATATTTCAAGCACATGCTTCATTAATCCCTTATCTCTATCAGAGACAAATGTTAGAGAACGAGAAGTCGACACTGCAGATTTCAGCTGCTTCAAAAACCAATGCCAACTGTCCTCATTTTCATCGTCTACAACAGCAAATGCAACAGGGAAAATCCCGTCATCCCCATCCAGTGCAGTGCCTGTGAGAAGAATTTCATGGTATTTTGATTTCAAAGGGATGGCTTCGAGGAAAAGAAGGGGACGGCAACCACTTTGGAAACCATAAACTGTAGCATGAAAGGATAGAAAAAGACGCTGAAATGTTCTATCATCTCCAATGAGAAGCTTCGTAAAACTACCAGGATTTGCCTCCTCTATCTTCTCACAGTACCAGGGGAACTGACCATAAGCCTCTTTGTATGAACCCTGAAGTTGCAACCGAGCATCTTCAATTCCACGCCATACTTGTGCATAATTCAGCTCAAGCCCAAAATCACGAAGAATGCCATTGGCAATTTCTTTTGGTTTGTGGTGTGGGCTATCTCTTAACCTATCCTTAATAATATTCACCAACCAACTTTTAGATGGAGTGGCAGTCTTCCAAGATTCACCATCACAAGTATGTGATTCGTGCAGCTTTTTAACCCTAAACACATTGTCGGATGGGACCCAAGATGCATGAATCCTCCAAGGACAGCCTTCTGCTGCACATACAGCACTAGCACGATTAGTGTCATTCTTTCTTAGTTTATAACCAAACCGATGTGCAATGGCATATTTCTGTAGAGCATCACGGAATTCCGCCACACTTATGAAATCCTGGCCTTCACCAGTAATAGCATTTTTCCAAAATTCAACCAGTTTCACTGGTGAAGCATCACTGGGAAGAGCCAGGCTCATATTACCAGCTATTGCACCAAGATTGCATTTCCTGGTAACCTTTTCCCGGGATATAGTTTGTCTTGTCTCCCCGAGATTGTCAGCAACAGGCACAATGGTAGGACCATTTGCCCCACTACTCCAGGAGGCAGTGCGCCTTCGTTTCTTGACGTATTCAGCAGGAGAAGCACTCATATCAAATGTATCTGTGCTACAGTCAGTTGCATCAATGACACTGACCTCAAAAAGACCATCAATAATGTTACAGACAGCAGTATGTTTTGATGTATTTGCTGCTATAGTGGGGCTTCGGAGGGTTGCTATACCAATGCTAACATCCTTCAGGCCGACAGCAGAGCAAGAACCCTTGAAAGTAGCAGGACCCGTAACAGAGGCGCAGCCTTCTTTTGCGCCAGTTTTCCTGCAAGTGATGACTGATCTTAATGTAACTGTTGATTTGACTATTTCCACAGTTAACCACTATGCACAAATACTGAGGCAAACCCAAACTCATCGAAGAACATGGATTGGTTCAGCACATTCTCATTTTGCTTGCTGATGCAAAGATAATGCATGTCCTAATAAAAGGTGACAAAAGAATAGCAAAAACAGCAAAAAGAATCTAGAAGATGCTGATAATTGCCGGTAGTGTGCAATTACCTATTCACTTGCGTGCCAAGATTTACAGGAGCAAAGACTTTTGTCCCCGTAAGGAAAACATCTGCAGTCACCGAGTCCCCATGAAAATCACACATCCTTTTTAGGTCTTTGTCATTAGACAAATTAATTAGAGTTCTCCTGTTTCCAGGGAGAAAATATTTGATGGTCAAAGATCTATATTCCAAGTTACATTTTTCAGCTAATATGTACTTGAGATTGTCGAATTCTGTCTCGGGACTGATATCTAAGGCATGTGCATCTCCCCCAGAATATGACAAGGATCCATCATCTTTCGGCATAAATTCACCACCATGCTGGCAAATCAAAATCAGCTTCCCCCGGACCATTCCAAATCGCTTCTTAACTTAAATGAACAACAACAAAACTACAAAAAGATTACATAAAATCAAAAAAAAAATTGCAAGTTTTGAACTGTTACACTGGCTTTACCAAGCCAAATTTTAAAATCATTACAAACTATACATGACCTACAACCATTAGTAACATTAATACTATGAGCAACGCAGGCAATGGGTTTGGTAGAAATCATACAACAATTACACAAGATTTGGCAATTTAGTCCAAAAGACACAGATTTTTCATTGCAGTCAGTACTAAGCACCATGGCATTCCTCAAGAGGCAAACTTACAGTAAGTACTAAGCAATCACACTACTAAAGCTTCAAACAACAGAACCATAAAATCGTCGTAAACCATTAAACCAAGGCAACCCGCTTAATAATTAATCATTGCAAAAAAAGAAGAAGAAAGAAACACCATAGACAGAAAAGAACTTACATTGATAAAAGCTCAAAATTTACAAGTAGCATCACATAACTAACCAGTAATTTTTTTTTAAAAAAAAGGTGCTCAAAGCGAACATATAAGACAGCTAAACAGACTATCAATGAAAAAGGCTGCCATAAACCAAACGGGCCATCCATTGCTAGGGAGATCAATTAAAAAGAAAAAAAAAACCAAGGGTCTCATAATAATCAGATCAGCAAAACCCCACCAACAGGCAGAACCTTTAACGAAAACCCAACAATTTAGATACGAAAGTAAATTAAATTTTAGAATAAGCTGCAAGGATTCCCAGAGCATGCAAAAGAATTAGACTAATTAAACCAAATTACTGCATGCAAACCCAAACATTAGAAAATTAGAAATTACAGGAGGAAAATTGAGTGATAAAAGCGTAGAGGGAGAGAGTAAAAAGGGGCGAATTTTACCAGATAGGCAAAGTCAAGGACTTGGAAATGGAGGAGAAGAAGAAACCCTAAAAGCTTTGGGGTCAATTTTGAGATATTAGGAAAAAGAATAGCGAGTTATCGAAGTAAAGAATGGAGAGGGTGTGACGGGGAAATAAATAAAAAGTATAACATTTGTAAAATTCTAGGGATTGTTTTGTAATTTAACGAATATATTAATATTCTTGAAAAAGCTAATACAAATATAAGTGTCCAAATATCTTTTTTTATCTAGGTGTCTAAACTATTTTTCGGCCAATCTTAGTACCTTACATTATAAACGTTATCATTTTAAGTGTCTTGGTCATAATGATCGTTGCATTTATATAATTTTAAAAACTTTATTTTTAAAAATAAAAACATTATTTTTTTTAAAAATCCCAACCCGCGTCTTCTTCAACCCCTACCCCACCCACCTGTGTTGTGCTTGTCGTTTTCCCAAATTGTCGAACGATCAACGGCCAATAATCAGCCAAAAGGTCGATCAAACAGTTGATTGTCACGATCGACCAAAAGATTTAAAGGATTTTTAAGGATTTGAATGTTTAAGATTTAGAGATTTAAGTTTAGGAATTTAAGGGATTAAGATGACGTTTGATCACTGGGTGACCACAACGACTGAAATGGTTGTTCATGACGACTAGCAACGGGGTGGTGATGGCGGTTATTTTTGAATTTTGGAATTAAAATGTTTAATGTTTTAGGGTTTTTTTAGATTTAAGAAATATTTAGGTTTTTTATTTAAACTTTTTAAATTTTTAAATAAAAATTTATGTTTTTGAATTCACTTCACATTTTTTATAGCTTAAAAGTACAATTTAACTCTTAAATTATAATCCACTTTATAATATTATAATTATTTTTCTTTAGCAAGCGGCCGCACCAATTTTGGTGCTATGCTTTTATTTTTTATTTCTAATAATTATGTCTTTATGGTATGATTTTTTTATTTTTTATATCATGTTTTTTCTATCATTTTGGCACGTTTTTATTTTTTCAGTCGTTTGTTGTTTATTTTTTTTAGGTTTTGTTTTGATGTCGCCACAACTGATCAAGATGACGTTTATTTGTTATCTCGTTGATATAATATCCCAAATTTTGTATTGGTGACTGAAAAGTAAATTTTGAATGTATGGGGACCAAGGTGTAAATCTATAAAAGCTTAAGGACTAAGAATATAAATTTTTAAAAGTTATATTTTGGGTCTGTAAATGAGTGATTCAACCCAATAATGAAATTATAATGGGTTTTATATTTATATTTTTAATTAGTGGAATTTCTATATTAAAGTGCAATAGTGAAATTTAGTGACTAAATTGAATTTTTTGAAAATTGGAATGGCAAAGATGGAAATTGATAAATGATATTTTATATTTATTTAAGGATATTAAAATGGAGATAAAAAAGGATGGCATATTGGTAAAAATTAGGATTCATTAAGAGTAATTTTGACTTTTGGGTTAAAATGAATTTTAATTCATTTTAAATTGGACTTTTAAGGAGATATTTTGTAAGAAATTTCAAGAGAACTCTTCTCTTCTCCAACAACATGCCGTGACTCCATAGCCAAGGTGAGCAAGGTTTTCTTTTTTATTTTTTGGTACATTTTAGTGAGAATTTGGACTAAAGTATGAAATAATAAAACGATCTACACTTAATTCTCTACAAATTTATATAGGTATTTAATTGTTTCTTGCTTAAATGGTGAAATTGGTATTTATGGTGGTTGAATATAAAGTTATATTTAGTTGAACTAAGATAATATTTCGATTTTAGGAGTGTAGGATGGCATATTGGTAAAAATTAGGATTCATTAAGGGTAATTTTGACTTTTGGGCTAAAATAAATTTTAATTCATTTTAAATTGGACTTTTAAGGAGATATTTTGTAAGAAATTTCAAGAGAACTCTTCTCTTCTCCAACAACCTGTCGTGATTCCATAGCCAAGGTGAGCAAGGTTTTCTTTTTTCTTTTTTGGTACATTTTAGTGAGAATTTGGACTAAAGTATGAAATAATAAAACGTTCTACACTTAATTCTCTACAAATTTATATAGGTATTTAATTGTTTCATGCTTAAATGGTGAAATGGGTATTTATGGTGGTTGAATATAAAGTTATATTTAGTTGAAATAAGATAATATTTCGATTTTAGGAGTGTAGGATGGCATATTGGTAAAAATTAGGATTCATTAAGGGTAATTTTGACTTTTGGGCTAAAATAAATTTTAATTCATTTTAAATTAGACTTTTAAGGAGATGTTTTGTAAGAAATTTCAAGAGAACTCTTCTCTTCTCCAACAACCTGTCGTGATTCCATAGCCAAGGTGAGCAAGGTTTTCTTTTTTATTTTTTTGGTACATTTTAGTGAGAATTTGGACTAAAGTATGAAATAATAAAACGTTCTACACTTAATTCTCTACAAATTTATATAGGTATTTAATTGTTTCATGCTTAAATGGTGAAATGGGTATTTATGGTGGTTGAATATAAAGTTATATTTAGTTGAAATAAGATAATATTTCGATTTTAGGAGTGTAGGATGGCATATTGGTAAAAATTAGGATTCATTAAGGGTAATTTTGACTTTTGGGCTAAAATAAATTTTAATTCATTTTAAATTGAACTTTTAAGGAGATGTTTTGTAAGAAATTTCAAGAGAACTCTTCTCTTCTCCAACAACCTGTCGTGACTCCATAGCCAAGGTGAGCAAGGTTTTATTTTTTTATTTTTGGTACATTTTAATGAGAATTTGGACTAAAGTATGAAATAATAAAATGTTCTACACTAAATTCTCTACAAATTTATATAGGTATTTAATTGTTTCATGCTTAAATGGTGAAATGGGTATTTATGGTGGTTGAATATAAAGTTATATTTAGCTGAAATAAGATAATATTTCGATTTTAGGAGTGTCATGGAAGTATAATCAATCATGAAAATTGATTGGAATCAAGTAGGAGTTCATGAATAAGGTTTGATCACTAAGGTTTTCATAAAGAAATGTTGAGTTTGAAGTGTATTTTATATGAAAATAAATTGGAATAGTTGAAATTAATGTGTAAGTGTTGAAATTGAGCTTGAAACAAATTTAGGAACTATTTAGTAAAGATTCAAAGTATTTGGCCTATAAGGAAAATTGTTGGAAAAAATTCAAAAAATCTCTTAAGGGTTTATAATGATTATGGAAGTGATCTTATGTGCTTGAAATCATGTTTTGAATTGAATTGAAGCTTGAATAAATTAGAGGAACATTTTGTAAATTATGGAAATTAGAAGGATCCATGAGAAAAATGAGAAAGTTACGGTCCCATACTGAAATTTATTATTAGTTTGATGAGACTTTGAATTTAGGATTGATTTAGAATGGCTGGACTTGATTATAAATGAATGTTGGATGATGATCCAAGCTTGAAAACAAATTGGAGACCATTAGAGGACTACTTTGTAATTTTCGGCCATAAGGAGGAATAATTGGAAAATTTTAATAAAAATGTCCTAGGGATTAGATTGGATTTAAGGATGATTTTCCTGTCTTGGAATTGAGTCTTGGATCATTATGGAACCATTACAAGTTAGGAGACCATTTTTGCAAGTTTGGAATAATGGAATGATCAAGTTGTAAGCATTTGAAAATTTAAAACACTATGTTGGAAATTAGGGATGGAATGTGGATTTTGGATTGAAATGAAAAGTTGTGTATTTTAGGGGGTCTATTCAGGAGTTTTGAAAAGTTAGTGGTGAAAATTGCAAAATTACAATACTAATATATTAATTGAAAAGTGTTGGATATAGTAGGAAAATGATTAATGATATGGATTAAATTGAATTATTAAAGATTTGGAAAGATAATTTGATAGAGTTAAGGTCAATTTTGGTTTAGCAAGAAATTAGTATCTAACTTACATGAATTGTATTTTTATAATTTTGATTTGAATTAGAATTTATTATATTAGTATGAATATTAATATATGTTTGAAATTATATATGTCGGGAAATCGATTGACGTGTTGATCGTGACCGTAAACAAACTTAAAGTGAATTAAAAGAAAATGATAAAACCAGAGAGTGAAATGATCGTAGTATTAAAGCTAGTGAGGCAATAGGTGAATGCAACTAGCTTTTTATATAAAATCATACGAGGACGATTTGCGACGAGTCAACCTTAATTGATATGAAAAAAAATATTTTTAAATCGTATTTTTAAAAATACAACATTTTATTATTGTTTATTTTATAGCATGTGAATATTTTGGGTATAAACTGCCCAAAACTGGTTTTATGATATTTTTATTTGTATTTGATTATATGGATGTTTTATATAGAGAACAATATATGATTTTGAATTACGCCCATTGTATGAAATTGAGAGTTAGTGGTACAAATGACATGCCATGAGATAGAGTGATTACTGATTATTGTTCACTAATTAATGATACTGGCACTATATGTGCATTATGGGTTCACGATGTTGTGACATTGTGAAATCCATATCGGATTACTGGTACAATGATGTTGTGTTTTACAATACATGTACATTATTGTTATTGGAATTGAAAGTGCAAACTTGTAACACCCTCAATCCGTACCTGAGCCGGATACGAGTCTGAGGTGTCACATTGACTTTTCAAACTTTGACTATTGACGAAAAATCAAGAAAATTTAAATCTTTCATTAAAATAAAAGCTGTTTATTTACATAAATTGACCAAAATAAGCAAAATCGATCAAAGCATATTCAACTCAATCAATTAGTACATGCCAACTATATTCAGATTAACCAAACACATTTAAATCATCTATTTTCTGATCTGAAACTTTGTAAGGAAAATGTTGTCTTGTCTTGCTCCTCTTATCTTCTCACGTTGCTTTCCAGAACCTACGTGTGAAACACTCACACGCTAAGTCTATGACTTAGTGAGGCATTAAACTTATAAGAGAAACTCTAACTTCTTAACCATGCATGAACATATCATACTATGCTATCACACAAAACAATATAACATTACGTATAATCAAATATACACAAAAACATACACTCATCATTTACTTCCATTAATCTTATTTCACTATCCATATTATTATCATTTATATGTGTTGATCATATCCTCTTGAACCTAACCTTTTTAACCAACATATGCTTCGTGTAACCAAACAATACACATATCAACATATATCACAAAAACATATTCTTCACATATATATTTATTGTTATATCTTTGTCTAGCCCATGTACATTTCTGAGAACTGTAGATATGTGAGTCTATGGAGGTTGTGCACTATGCTGTCACCACAGCTCGTAAGGGGTCCCACTAGGGGCTATGAGATTTGTCCCGAAGGACCTATGTATTGTATTTGTCCCGAAGGACCACTCCTTAAGAACCATATACATATTTCAATGGATCAAATCTGTCTCAAAAGACCCTGCAAATGTTCCAAAGGATACATATATGTCCCGAATGACCACGTAGACCCTCAACTCTTGGAATGCCAACTATACCTCTAGCTCTCTTTACACATAACATGGGCATTAACAACATATCATGTCACATATTCATATAATCACATAGTTCACTTTCACCTGTCTCTTATCTCTTGTGACCATATAATCACATCACTTTGTATCATATTTCACATATTCATATCACATAGTTCATATCACTTGCATAGTTTCTCATAAACATATATATCATATCTTATTATTATATAATCCTACATATCATCTATGTTCATTCACTTAATCTCTTATATTCATATATCATATTTGCACATTATTCATTATATAAACATATATTCATACAAGTCATATCATACCTACAACAACATATAATTCATAACAAACACATGTTCATGTTCATGTTATTGTTCATGTTCATGAATTTATGCATAACACTATAGGAAATAGACTTGTCGCAAGTCTTATTTCCATTTTATATCATATACGATCTAATATGCACTCACCTTGGCCTCACTTGCTATCAATTACTCCTATGGCTTTATTTCTCTTCTGGATCAATTTTAATCTTTCAATTATTCCGGAACTTTCTCTCGATCAATATCTACACAATCATATATTTATACTATCAGTATACAATCGATATACTATAATCTATCACTTCTTAGACTAAGAGAAAAGCTAATTTCATCTTTTAATGAAGGCATGCATCGATGCACTCTACAGTGTATCGATGCATTCCTTAACGGGTGCATCGATGCACTACCAGTGCATCGGTACACAAATCCCATTCGATGTTTGTATTTTAAACGGGTGCATCGATGCACTATTGGCATTCGATGTTCAATATTTGAGAGTGCATCGATACACATTCAATATGCATCGATGCACACAACCCAGAATTTACATGCACGAATTCACTCTCTTTCAGTTTAACTCTTCATCTTTCACCTCCTTTAATATTCCTAACTTTCATATACATACTTAAACTCATTTCTACTCCATAATCACTTCTTTAAACTCAAAATTCTATCTTCCATATGAAATCCAAGAATTATACTAAATTTTATACTTGTTCTAAATTCAATTTCATCACTTCATTTCCCTTAATTAAGTTGATGACAAGTCAAATTTGTCTTCCAATATGAGTAATGAACTCTATTCCAAGATTTCATTCAAGAACTCAAAATCTTTAATCTCTCATATATCTTTCATCTTGTTGTTTAAGAACAAATTAAGCTTTCCTTAAGCTTAATTATTATCTAGTGATCATAACCCAACCTCTAAATCAACAAATAATCAAGAAAATCATAAACTTACCTTTGAGCTTAGAGATACAGGAGGAAGAAGAAGAAGAAGAGAGTTTCCAGATAACTCTTTCTTTTCCCCCACGTGATTCATTCTTATAAAAGGGGAAAAATATCTTTCTTATCAAATGACCAATTTGCCCTTTAATTCATTCAATAATTACCAAACAACCTTCGACTATATTTTCAATAAGCCATTAAACTATTTTACTTTTATCACCAAATTTTAAAAATTCTCATTTTAGTCACTGACTCGGATTTCGAGTTATTACAAAACTGTTACTGATAATAAAACTGCAAATAGCGTGCTCACTCGTCTGCTGACTTGCGTTCCATATATTTTCATGATAATACAATGTGCAATAATCCGAATTGAAATAGAGTAGTACAAAATTGATTTTACACTAGGATTAAGTACTATAAATAATATAAAGGATACCATAATATTAAATTTTGTTTTTAAATATTACATTATGGTTTTACGTGATTATTAGTTTTAAAAAAAGAGATGCATTTTAAGATTTAAAAAAACAAAATTTTATTGGTTTTCAAATAGAAAACGTTTTATACGATTGGTGTGACATCTTTAATTTGTATGCGGTGACATATATTGGTTAAGGGTGTTACAATTGATCTTCCTTGTTTTTGGACCCTCAAATTAAATTTGAATACTCAACTTGCGATCATAGATAGTTTTGTCACAATGTTTAACTCTGGTTAGCGTTTTGTTGGTACACTTTTAGCAGTGTAATCTCGTGTTTGTAGTTCGTTTGTTGTATCATTCGGATCTGTTCGTATCTTCCTTTTGTTTTAGTTTTTTTTATGGAGTTTTCGTCTTTTCCTTGTATAGTCCTTATATGATCTCGAGTGACTTGTTTTTAATGATTATACAAGAATATCCCAATTTTACGGGTTTAGTTGTAAATCTTTATTATAATTTTATAAGATAAGTGTTGTTGTCCATAAATGAGTGGTGTTGTATTTTGTAAGACAAGGGTCAAACGTTCTCAAATACTAATGAGACGATGAATCCATCTTAAAGAGACTATTTATATATACCTTAACAGATGTTGCTTTGAGTTCAATTTTAATTAATTTGAATTACATTATAAGATTCTAATTCTATTACTTGATTCTATTTTTATTTAAGGGTTATGATTCACTTACATAATGTAGAACTATTTTAATTTTACACAGGTTTAAGACCGTTATATGAGTGAAAACATACGGTTGAGGTTAACAGTAGGAAATGAGAAGGTATTCACCTAAAAAATGAGTTAATTTTAACTATATATTTTCACTCATCTAACGATTGTGTAAAACTAAAATTAAGATTAAATATATATAATATGTAAGAACTCATAACTTTAAGAAAATCAACATTTCCTTTTATTACCAAAGCCACGTGATGAATTCTTATTTTTATTTCCTTTAGTGTTCATTAATAAGATAACTTATATAAAATTAATGTCCATTATAAACTAAATATTAAAATAATTTATATACAAAATATTGCTAATCTTAAATTAAGTACTAAATTTGACTCAATGGTTCAAGCATGCTTATGCCCCTCAACATCCCCTTATTTCCTCTTTAATTTTATGTTTTTTTTCATGTTATTATCTTATTAAAGGATTATTATTATTTTTCTAATTAAAATTAGGATTAGATATATATAATGTGTAAATAACGAAGACTAAAAATATTATTATATAAATTTACTTAACTGTCACATCAATAATTCTATTGATAATTAACCATCATTAGCTTGATTGAAATCATTTTAATAATTTAGTAGCCTAATTGACAAAATTCATAGTCAAATAGTCAATATAGAATCATTCCAATAGTTTAGTGGCCCGTAAGGCAGTTTACACATAAATTTTATTATTATTTTGATTTGGTTTTTACTTTTTTATTTTAAAAATTTATTTTAATAAAATAGTTTTACAGTTTTATTTAATAATTTTTAAACATATATTTATAAAAGTTTAAAGATTTGTTTAAAAATGAAATAGAAAATCAAAAGTTTTTATGTAGTATTTTAAACTCATTTTAACCATTTTAAATATAAAATAATTATTCTTTATATTATAAATAAATTTAAAAAAGTAAAAATTAAATAAAAATAAAATTGATTTAACTTTTTGTACTACATAATTCAACCAGCGAAATCAATTACACCAATATGCAGGAGTGTTTAAAATGTTAATTCAATAATCTATCTACCGAAGTAAATTAATTAAAATCAAATTAATTAACATTTTTAATCAAACTGATTTATTTTTAAATATTAAATGAACTAAAAAATCCAATTAATTCGGTTGATTTTCAAATCAAACAAAATTTGTTGTAATTTTTTTAGTTAGATTAATTTGGGTTTAACAAAGATGTTTTTTTATTTGAATTAAAATTTAATTGAGTCTTGAAAGTTTAATGGTATAGCTAGATTAAAAATAATTGGATCTTAATTCTTAATGTGTTTAAACTTATAATATATATATATATATAATATTTAATATCTTCAATTAATTAATCTATTTCAAAATAAATTAACCGATAAATTAACTTTAATTTTTTTAATAATTAATTGATAAAATATATAATTATTCAAATAATTAATTTAACTAAATTTCGATTTAATCAGTTAATTCAATTAAAATCTAAGAATAAACTCCCCTACCAATATAAGGCTATATTGAATTACTGATGACTGTTCTGGGCCTGATGTCAACTTGTTTCTGGGCTTTGTGTGTGATCTTCAATCTCAACACTTATTATAGTAGTAGCAGAGGATCAAAACGACGGAGTACGGCCTAGTTAATTGGTTTTATCTCCAAGAAATCAAGCAAAGGTGGGTGAGGTGATTACTGTTCAAACTTTACTTCAACCCGCGTGTTGGGTTGAAATCGCTTGTTGGCAGTAAGTTGCTCGATCCTTTTCTTCTGCTTACTCCCATTTCAACCATATGATTGAATGGATCAACTCCCAGTTGGTTGGTTCATCTAAGTTCAAATTAACCAGAAAATTTTGTTGGTTTGTTTTTCCCCTTTTTTCCGAATAAAGATTTCTACATGTACTGAACTCATTATTATAACGGGTTTGTCTTGATTTTTCAATTCATGGTTTCTTTAATTTGATAAGCTTATGCTAGTTTTTAAGATCTCGGGTCTTGCTTACTTCCATGTAAAAAAACTAATTCAGTATTTCATATGTTTATTTTTTATTATTATATATTGTGGATAAGGAAAATCCTTACTTATGTGGAAAAAATCATAACTTCTTATTGTAATTTGGTGTTGTGCTGTTGTTCTTTGCAGAAACATTCGTTTGCCCTCGTTCTTTTGAGTGGAAATCCCATTGCCTCGTTTGTTTGTTTGGAAAAGGAAATCTAAGAAAATGGTATTTGAAGCAATCTCTGTTCTTATGTCTTCTTCATCTGCTAGATTATGCATGTAATTCGTAATAGTTTAATTATGATCATTCGGCTCATAATCGCTTTGAAATGGTTATTTAATGACAGGTTTATCACTCTAGTTTTGTTGATGAGGAAGGAATTACTAAAGCTTGTGGCTTCCCTTTACTCCCTTTGAAAAGTCATATAAGGGGTCCTGCACCTGTTTCAGATCAAGGTTGGATTTATCACCGTCATTGGTGTTTCTCAATATTATATCCTTTCTTATCTTTTGAGTTGGTAATTCAAGATTTTTTTTGTAGGTAAAACCGATATTGTCGATGAAGCGATCACATTCTTTCGTGCTAATGTGTTCTTTAGAAATTTTGATATCAAGAGCCCCGCGGATAAGCTCCTTATATATCTGACTTTCTACATAATGTGGCTTTGAAGAGGCTTGAGGGCTGTAGGACCTTGGCTGAAGGTACCAAGGCAATCATTAACTTGGGCTTGGAAGACGTTCCTGTACCTGGAGAATCGGGTTTTCCTTTTCCAGGGCTCTTTGTGCTTCCACAGTCTCAAAAGGAAGCAGGTTAATCTCTCACTATCTTCTTTTACATTTTTATACATGATATAAGTTAGATAGATTATTGAAGTGTTGGGTACTTGTGAACATGTTCCAAGTATCATAGTGAGTCGTAGTGAATTCTTTTAGTCTGTTACAGCTAGCTGCCTCACTGGACTTGATCTATTTGTTGTCTTGAGACAACAGTAGTTAAAATTGTTTTTGCACGGAAGATCGAGAATTATGCAAATAAAATGTATTTTCTACTTTGGGGTTATAGTTTTGAATAATATGTTATGCAAATTCTTGATTTTACGCTTATCTTAACGCGGGGGATCAAGTTGTTTTTTGGGAGTCTCCTGATGATGGAATCAAATCAAACTGTTTAAAAAGGCTCAATTTTGGTGAACATGAAATTGTAAAATCTGTTGACTTTCCAATAGTGCTTTGAATTAACGATTAGTGTTGTAGGATGTATGCAGTGCTTGGGATACTTTGTAGAAATTCTCATTTCTGTCTGCTACGTCAAACTCTTGATCCTTTGTGATGTTATTCACCTCTTCGAGTACCGAGGTGTCAATAATTTGCTACCATATAATTCGTTGATTTCTTAAATGCAGAACTGCTTAGGAATTATCTGAAGCAAATAAGAGAAGAAACAAGCGGGAGACTGTTGAGTGTCGCCTATAGGCCCAATGGAACTCCAAATAAATGGTGGTTAGCTTTCGCGAAAAGAAAATTCATGAATATAATTGTTCCATGAAAAATACAAATGTTGTATATCCAAATAAGATGATATGCTTTGAAATGTCTGTAGCAAAATTAACTTGACGTTTGATCACATTGTATTAATGGAAATCAGTATGCCTGTTATCTTGATTGCTTCATGAGACAAGGGAACAGAAGTAAAGGATCATTTTAATTTTTTTATTCTGCCTTGTTCTGTTAAATTGGTTTTGGATCTGCCTTTAGCTGTAAGAATTTTCCTTGCCAGTGATGATAGATGTTTTAGTTAGTTTTTCTTCACAAGTAGCATGGATTGTAACTGGTAAGCTTCTTGCAGGTCTATGTCAAAAACTTTGTCAAATATGTTCTTGCAATATGGGGGACAAAAGTGGATTTCAACAGTGGAAAATATAAGAGGAAGAATCAATGAAATCTACCAAATTTTGCTAAAATAATTAAATCCTAAATACATGTGGGTTTACTGTAGAAAAGATTCTTTAACAGGTTTTGATCCTTAACCGTCTGGTCAAGGTGATACTGAAATGTGTCCGTACAAAGATAGGGTGAGCAAAACTCGACTTGAAAAGCTGATTTTTTTTATTCGACTCGACTTGAAAAAATTCGGCTCGAATTGACTTCGAGTTGTAATTTTATAAACTCGACTCGAATAAAAAAAAATTAAGTTCAAATCGAGTTGTAAAATATAACTCGAATAACTCAAAATTTTTAGTAATTAGTATATTGATTTTCAAGTTTGAGTCGAAGTTTGAGTTAAGTCTCTTGACTCAAAATGATGTCATAATATTGTAAGTATTTACTATTAAATTTAAATAGAAATTCAAAAATCTGACTCGACTCAAAAAAATTTCAAGTTAACTCCGAGTTATAAAATAAAACTTGTCAACTCGTATAACTCGAAATTTTTTTACTCGACTCAATCGAACACTCACTCCTAATACAAAGTGGTTGGTATTTGCCTAAACTTGCCAGTTTGAGTACTTTTAGTGGCAATCCTCTTCATATAGAGGTCTTTCGAGTTCTATATCCTCCTATTGTTACAATCACTTGATGTGACCTTTATCAAATCTTGTCATCGATTAAATTTATTATATGACGATTAAATCTACTTACTCTATCAACCTATACATAGTCTTCATTTTCATGGGGTCTGACATTAGTACTAAGGACACACATAAATTGTCAGGTAAAACTAAAAAGATTCTAAGGTTATTGTTCATCTCTTTAGCTTGTTCATCTTCCCGCCTATATCTACATAATCAACCCCATTAGTTGTCATAACTACAATCTTCCCATCAACAATATATATATACATGTGTCTGGTGTTGTGATGTTTGGTTTTGATGATGAGACTGGTTGAGGTCAGAGGTGGCTGAGTTACAACACAACCAAATTATTGAGCTTTGGGTTGGTGGGTTGGCCACCAGACCTTGTTGACGCATGAATGGTTTCCCACCACAATGATACAAGAAAGGGACCATATGATTTTATTAAAAAGAGAATTGGGGCTCCTCGCATGCCTGCCCAAATTATTGGTGGCCATGTGACAAGAGGATAAGGATTAGAAGTTCAATAACTACACATTAGCAACTAATTTCTTTTCTTGTCCAGCACTGATTGATGGTTCTTCTATTTTAATCCCTCACCATATTTGACCATAATTCATGACATTCCAAGGAAGAGGCACGATCCTCCTTGATGTTAAGGAATAGATACAACCTTTATCGATGCCCTGAAAAGGGTTTCGAGGAAAAGGTACAACCTTCCTTGATGCCAAAAAACAGGTATAATTCCCTCTAATATTCTAAAATGAATGTCGAGGAGAGATGTCGTGTTCCCTCAATATCATATAAATATTTTCACACGTAAGCATTTCACTGCAATCAAGTGGTCGCTGAGCTTCATGCGATTAGGATCGGACTATCGATTGCCTGGGATTATGGTTATAGAGTTGTTGAATGTGAGGTGGATGCTCGGGTAGTTCTACAACTCATTGAATATGCAGATATCGCTTTACATCCTTTGGGAGCGATTATAGAAGACGTTCGAAGTTTCAAAGCGCGAAATTGGACTCTCTCCTTACAACATGTCTACCGGGAAGGTAGTTTTTGGGTGGATATTCTGTCGAAAATGGGTTGTTCCTTGGATGAAGAACATGTTATTTTCGACTTCCCACCGGCTGAGATATCCTTCTTTTTGGATGCTGACCTTAGGGGAGTTTCCTTCCCTAGAATTTTCTCTGTAAGTTAGTTTTACCCTTTTCCCGTGTAACAAAAAAAAAAAAAAAAAAAAAGACAGGGCTATCAATATCTCTTCTTAATCAAATAAGCCTATAATATATTGTCACCGATCATTCCCTCATTATTAAATGCATTAAATTCCTCAAAAAGATCATATCTCGTTTTATTTAGTATGTCATTTGATAACATTTAATTTTGTCTTGTCATAAACGAAATCTGATTTAATTTGATAATACAAATGTTACTCAAATGATAATCATTCCTTAAGTTTGATCAAGTTTCATTTTTTTAGTTTGTGTTATCGACTTTCTCGACAAAAAAATATGTTTATTAATTTTAAATCGGTCAAACGAAAAATAAACTTGATTTCAAATAACTTGATAAAATTACAAAATTTGATTGATACTATCATGGTGATCCATGAAAAAATTATATTTAAAATATTTTTGAAAAAGACCTTGTTAGCTCTCCTTGTTCTCATATAATGTCATCATCTTATATTATGCCCATAAAACCTATTTTCCATTGAAAAGAAGAAAGACGGTTTTATTAATAAAATATTATTAATATTTTACGTAAAAAATATTAAAATATTAAATAAAAATATCATATAGAAAATATTTTATTAATAAAACAAAAAAAATATTAAATATTCACATCTTTAATACGTATTGAATGATTAGCGGTGATTTTCAAGTTATGACTTTAAGCATATGATCCTTCACTCCTCAAATCTCATTTTGTTTTTTCTTTATTTTAATTTCTTTTATTATCTTCCCGATTTTAAAGTTTCGTCTTGACTAATCCAGATCAACTTGTGTCAAATATTTGACTTTAGTAGGTGAGTTTCCTGATAGAAATTTTCTGCATACTCAATGACTCAAACTCAAGATCTTATTTAAAAAAATATTAAACTGCTTACAAATCAATATACTTTTATTAAATAATATTCTTTTTAATTAAATTAAACGATTTTTGGTTCATAAAAATTTAATGTTATTTTATCACTAGAAAAAAACCCAAAATGAAATGTTTCCTTCTTCAGCAAGTATTCAACACCTTTTCTATTATATCTTCTTTATTTTTGGATTAATGCATAAAATAAACAGAAATTATAAAACATATATTTTTATTTTAGGAATTCCAAGCACGAGCATGAACCTGATCTGATACACGCCCCAACATTTTCTATCAAACTCAATGCTCCTTCAATCTCATTCGAACAATCTAAGCCGTTGATCTTCCGCTTCACTGATCCAGATCCATAACCCTCATATCCTTCATATCTAGGGTTTTCATTTCCAACGCGACCATCACCTCCCGCCACCACCACCATGTCTTCCAAGATCAACGGCCACGTCTCGCCTCAGCCGTGTCCTCATCTCCTCGACTTCCGTTCTCGCAACGGCTACAAGCCGTTTCGCGCCCTACAGGACTGTATCCGCGTCAAGCCGCCCGGTGGTCGCGCCTCCATAAGGAGGGAACCCTCTGAGGTGCCACGGTGCGACACTTGCGAGGTATCTTCCCGTCCGAGACTGTACGCGTGCGTCTACTGCGCCGCGGTGTTCTGTCACGCGCCTCCTATTCACTCCCACGCGTCGGATCACGCGCTTTCATTTCCCGGTCACGAGATCGCCGTGGACGTCGATCGAGCTGAGCTGTTCTGCTGCGCGTGCCGTGACCAGGTCTACGATCGCGACTTCGACGCTGCCGTCGTCCTTGCTCAGAACGCCACCGCAACCACCTCCACTTCCGGATCTACAACAATGCAATGCAACGTTGCGGGATCTCAACCGGAGAATCTACGAAAGCGCCATCGAGTAGATTACCGCCCGTGGAAGCCAGATTCAGGAGAAGACATCTCCATTGGAAACCAATCGATCCCTCTCCACGACTCCACCAATGCGTCAGTGGTTTCGTCAACACAAGTACCTTGGGGATTACGTGGATTAAATAATTTAGGGAATACTTGCTTTATGAATTCAATTTTACAAGCATTGCTCCATACGCCGCCGTTGCGTAACTATTTCTTAAGCGATCGGCACAATAGATATTATTGTCAGCAAAAAAATAGTGCTATCAACGGCACTAAAAATTCAAGATTATGTTTGGCTTGTGACATGGACGCCATGTTCTCGGCTGTTTTCTCGGGGGATCGGACTCCATATAGTCCAGCTAAGTTCTTGTACAGGTTAGTTTTTGTCAACATAATGTTTTTTTTTAAAAAAATAAAAATCTGGGAGTGAATATAAGGAATAATAAAAAAGTTTCTTTTTTATTATCGATTGAGTCTTAGTATTTGTTTTGAGGTAAAAGAAGTGGGATTAATGTAAAATAAGGTTTGTGTAGTTGGTGGCAACATGCGGCAAATTTGGCTAGTTATGAGCAGCAGGATGCCCATGAATTTTTCATTTCCATGCTTGATGGAATTCATGAAAAGGTGAAGAAGGATAAAAGGCGGTCCCAGAGTCCAGGTGACTAGCTTTCTTACTCGTAGCTACTTTAAGTATGTGTGTGCCGTCCTTCATGAAATTGTGTAGGCGCTTGATTTTTTTATGTTAGGATTTTTCATAGGTAGAGTACATCGTTTATAAGGTAATCCATAGATTGAAGCAACTCCTAAATATAAGGAATTTGATTTTTGGTCCATATCTTCTGAAGCTCCTCATGACTTGTAACTGTTGGCTACATTTGTTCTGTTATTCGTAATTTATGTGCCATTACATATTTGTTAGTTTCCCCGAAAGGTGTTAGCTTTGGAAGGATATTTATCTTTTGCTAAAGATTAGTTTATTCAAGAGTCATATGTGAATCCACATAATTAGTTTATTAACATAACTAGAATAATTAGCTGGTGAAAGGAGTTGGTTGAAATGCAGACACCATGTAGTGCAAAATTTGGTGCTATGTTAGTACAGCCATATCAGCTTCTGTTAGTCTGTCCCTTGCTTCACTGTTTTTAGTTTTCATATTTTTAATCAACATCTTCGGAGATTTTGATAAAGAATAAGAAGTAACCCTGATATTAACTGCAGGGCATGAGTTTAGATGTCTTCTTTCTTTCCCTAGGAGTTGACAAGTGCCCTCAGATTTAGGACTGCAGGCTTGATAATGTCAACTGCTTTACTCCTTTAAGTCTGCCTTCCTTAGCCTACTTGGTTTCATCATAGGAATTTCTAGCCTCAATTCTCACATTGCTTCCCCTTTCTCGTGCATAGGATCCCATCCTCTAAAAGAGTTGTCCTGGTCTGAGAAAAGGAGAGAGAATTGCTTTAGTTTTACAACCTACCTGAAAGCCGTTTTTGTCATGTGGTCATCTTGTTTCTGCATAAACTTTCTTCAAGTGCCTTGATTGGGCTAAGAAATATGGAGTCTTTTAATCTTGAAGTTTGGTCTAGATGTCTGCAAGGTTGTCTCAACTTAAATCATCTTTTCTTTACCTCATACTCCGTTAGTTTCTTGCCATGTTCTCTGGTTTTGTTATTAATATCTGAATTTAGATTATTCCTTGGGACCCGATACCGTGCGCTGCTTCATTTTTTATGTTTGCTCGGAAGCAGAGGAAATACTAAGTACTGACCATTAGTTATCATTGAGTTTTGGTGTGCCTGCAATGAGTGAAACATTTAATATCACTCTTTTTTCTTGTTAAGGTGAATGCAGAACTAGCATCCTCTGTTCTTTGCCAAAAAAAAAAAGTTGAAAGAGATTTTTTGATTCATTACTTACTCTTAACTGTTGTTGAAAGTTGGCGTCTACTATTGTAATTGATTTTTGTTGGAAGTTGGCTTTGTGCAACCTTTTTAGAAGCTTGTTGCACTTTTCTATGGCCATTATTACGGCTAGGATATAATCAGCACAATTTATAAAATTGAATGCATCTCCACAAATAGTTTTTTTTTCCTAAAAAAACGAAGAGCTTGAGTTTGCTGCTTTTGATGCCATTCTTTTATATTTGAATCAGAATTTTGGGTGATATATAGTTGGTATTGTCATGACCCCATTCCTTGATGCTACAGGCAGTGGAGATTGTTGCATTGCACATAGAGTATTTTCTGGTATTCTGAGATCGGATGTCATGTGTATGGCTTGTGGATTCACATCCACAACAAATGACCCGTGTATAGACATCTCTCTGGACTTGGAACCAAATCAAGGAGGTTCTGGGAAGTCTTCATCTGCAAAATCCCATAATTCTTGCAATGTTGAGGTAGATTGCTTGGGTCCAAACCAAAACTGTGGGGTATCTACCTTAAAGGGTTGCTTAGAACGATTTACAAGAGCTGAGAAGTTGGGCTCTGACCAGAAATTTTTCTGCCAAAAGTGTCAGGTGAGGCAAGAGTCCCTTAAGCAGATGTCGATAAGAAAACTTCCTCTGGTTTCATGTTTTCATGTTAAAAGGTTTGAACATTCTTCGATACGAAAGATGTCAAGGAAGGTTGACCGGTATCTGCAGTTCCCATTTTCACTAGACATGACTCCTTATCTTTCTTCTTCCATTTTGAGGAGCCGGTTTGGGAACAGGATCTTCCCATTTGATGGAGATGACCAAGATGCATCCAATGACTTATCAACCGAATTTGAGTTGTTTGCTGTTGTCACACACACAGGTAGATTGGATGCCGGCCATTACGTGACTTATTTGCGATTAAGTAACCAATGGTACAAGTGTGATGATGCTTGGATTACTCAAGTTAATGAGAGCATTGTGAGAGCCTCCCAAGGATACATGATGTTTTATGTACAGAAAGTGCTACATTATAAAGAAAGTGAAAACCAAGCCACCTCCTGATATTGATCAGAGATAAGAATTTGGTCGATGGATAATATGGCTAGCTTTGTATACGAGGAAAACAAATATTCATCAAGTTGCTCAACTCAATTGTTCAAAAGTTCGGCGGCTTGTTCTTTAGAAGGGGTAATTTTTAATACTGGTTCGTGTTAAGTGAGCCTAATTTTTTGAGGCACTCCAGTATTCAGGAAAATCAAGTTATATGAGGTATGGAATTGTTAATCGATTTTTGAGTTTCATCTTCAAACTTATTCAAGTGTTGCCCTATTGATTTATTTCCCTTTTTATCAGTTCACTAATTGTTTCTCACATGGCATACCATCAGACTGAAGTGCAAATTTCCTTTTTTCATAAAGGCTAAGGTTCATTTTCTTTCTTGGAAAGCACTCATACAAACACTAATCATGCTCTATGGCATTTTGGAGAGATGATAAACTGTAAACTTTAATCACATTAAATATAAATATCAAAATGTTGATGATGGCTCAAGTGTAAGCAGTAAGCTGGAAGTGGTTATCGTTCTTTTTTTTCAGTTGTCAATTAAAGCTAGATCTAAGCTTTTTGCTTCATTTGATTGATTCATGATCTCTCATCGTATGGAGACTGGGTTTTTACTCAAGTATTATCCAGAACGGTCCACTGTCCGTGGGTGGTGGTGTTTTATTTCCCCGGTCTCCTTCATTTCAGGAATTAGAATCCAATGATCAAGGTATCAGCTGCACTACTTTTGGTCCAAGTGACTCTACTTAGAATCAACTCAGTATATATAATGCTTTGGGTAATCTTTGGATTGAGATATTGACATTACCTTAACTTCACATTTAACCTCCTCTCGTTCTAAAAAAGGCTGTTGGTGTTGAATAAACATATGTTATCGGTATATTGTGTAAATTGTACAATGCATTTGTCTCTATTTCATTGGGTTTAGCTCACACCACCAGCTGGGTCGCATTGTGAATGTCTCCTGATTCTGGTATTATTCTTCATAATGACCCTTGCGTGAGTAATATAAAGAAGTAATTTTCACATTGATTATGTATTGATTTTTTCAAATATCTAAATATAGCTTTTAAAATTTAAATATGTTAATAATATTTGATCATTTATGTTATAATTAATATATTAATATTATTATGCTCTAGTAATATAAGTTATACATAATTTTTTATAAAATCAATGTATTTTAATTGATGTTATATTTGATGATATAAATATTTTTATAATATTTTAAAATTTATTTGTTTTAGGATAAAATATTTTATATTTTCCTAAAATGAATGTAATTAATTTTAATCACATTTTAAGTAAAATAGTAGCCTAAATAATATGGGAGGAATGTGACCCTGTCTTTCACAAGATACCTCGCGGGATGCCCTTATCTCAACTTTGATCTCCTTTGCAAGACAAATACTCCATTCATTTCCTTAGGAACTATCGGAATCTTTGAGATTAGAACAATGAGTGGTATTCAGAGGCAAAATAACTTAACTGTTGAATTTCAGTTGAACTTAATGGTCACTTATTAGCCTCGTTTCTCATGTTTTAAAATGTAACATTATTGAACTCATTGAGTGAAATCAATGGTTAAAGTGAGTTATTTTCTCTTAAAGGTTTTAGATTCAAACAGTTACTTCTATAAAATGTGTGTGCGTTGTTAATAATTAAAAAAATTATGAATATATACTGCATTGGAATAATAATACCAATGCGTTGTTTCTTTGATGATATATATGATGATCATGAGCATTAAAACTAGTTGGCAAAGATTATTAGGTGCGCATAATTATGCTTTAAATAATATGGAAAAGAGTCAACATTATCATCAAGAGAGCTATCTTTCTACAAATTGATCCATTTCAGTATGCAATTCAATATCTTTGTCATCCTATTGCCATGGAAATTGCATTGAGAAGATGGAAAAAATTTCAACGATAGCGTCGATGGGTTCTGCAACTTCCGAATCTTTCTTGCTCATCTTCTATATTCTTTTTGTTTTCCCCCTTTGAAGTTAGGGTTTAAGAAATGTGGGATCTAAAATTAATAAGTAAACGTTGTGTCTTTTTAGTAGGAGTCAAATGACCAGTTAAGATAGGTGCCAACGAGGCTTGCAATGACACTTTAAACACCTTAAGCGTATCACATCAGTTTTACGTAAAAAGTGTAACGACGTTTAACAATTCAGTAATAATATTGTTACAAATAAAAAATATTAGTTACTGTTTTCTAACTTTTAGAACTTCAATGGGGAAAAGAAAATTTTACCCAAACTTCAATGAAATTAATATAATTTACCCTTTTCTAATTATCATTTTTTATTGAAAAAGGACTATATTGCTTGAATAAGATCACTCTAATATTATTTTTTAATAAAATAATTATAATTTATTTTTAAAATATATTTTCTTCTTTCATCCAATTTTATACGTGAAAAATGATTGAATATGACACTGGAAAAGGTTAAAATTTCAAAGAGAAATACATTTTAAAAGAAAAATGCAAGAAACCTTTTTTTTTAAAGAAAAGAAAAGAAAAATGGAATGGACCCAAGGTGAGTGTAGATGGGGGACCCGGCTCGACCCAAAAGATGCCCTAAACCCTCACAGTCACAGTTTGAGTTGGTTTTACGAGGATTCTTTTGGCGAACTTTGCAGACCAAAGCGAAGACCGAAAACAAAACATCATCTCCAACCTCCCCACTCAACACAAACCCCAAAGCCTCACTGTTTCAGCTGTTCAAATTATTCCCCAAAGTAAACCCAATGGCTGATAACGCAGTTTCAGAAGAAGCCTCCATGGATGGCCACCGACTCAAGCTTGCCTCCATTCCCGCCACCGACTCCACTGTCTGGGCCGATGCTTCGCCTCTCCTTCAAGCCGCCTGTGCAGGTCCAATCTCTCTCCTCTAAATCCCAAAGTCAAAATGAAAGGAGAGAAAGGAAAGCCTTTAAAAAAAAATTGATTGAGAGATCTAACAGCTAATACCTCAACCCTTTGCTTATCAAGTAATTTTTTTTATAGTTTCTGCGGTAACTAAAGGGTGGAAAGCTATTGTTTATGTAGTATAGAGGCTAGATATGGAAAATAGAAGGTTTTAGCTTTATGAGTGTTAAGGCTTTCTCCCTTTTATGTATGATCACCCAAAGCAAGAAAACTATTATTGTATTTAGTGACTCCCAAACTTATCATTGCTGTTGTCGAGTTTTGCAAAATATAAAGTTAAAATGTGGGTGTTTTTGAGTGATAATTAAGACCTTGTTTTCTGGGTTTCGCTTTACCACTTAGTTATTCTGCAATGTTTGGTGATCACAGGTCTTAGAGATGGAGAGCTCATTCGTGGGGACAATTTCAATCTTTTTGCTGCCATGTCTGCTTTAGAGGTGTTGACGCTTTCTTGATTATTGTCAATGTCGTGTGATTCTTTCTCATTGTTAAAGAGTGTTCGAAGTTATAATTATCTTACTTAAGATGATACTTGCTATATTTTACATTTTGCCATGTCTTTTTTCATAACTTGATTTGTTCACCATCAGTGTTTGAGCTATTAATATATTTACCAAATGAGGGTGTGTTGCAATGGTCACCTAGACATTTGAATGCATGATCCTACCCTCGTATGGCAAGTGATGTCGTTACTTCCATAATCCTACATAAAAAGAAATGCTCCCATTTATTATATTTTAATTGGTCCGCCTTTTCTTGTTTACTTTTAAGTATTTCTATTTCCCTATATTTTATGTTCAAATTATATTGTTTTCATTGACATTTTTTTTACTTTTATTAGATAATGGATCCAAAGATGGATTCAGGTATTGTCCGTACATACTATTCTATTGATGAGGCCATTGAACATGGTGCTGCTCCTATTCCTATTAGCCTTGACAGCACTATTGATGTCCAATGCACTATTGATATCATGGACCATCTTCTAGCTTGTGAGGTATTATTTTGCTCTGTCAGTTCCTTTTTTTTTTGTGGGGGGTGGGGTGGGGTTGCTGTATTGCACATATATGGCTGGTTTGGTTAGTCATGAAATTGTCTTACCTATTCCGAACTGTCCCAAATGCTTCCACATAATAAAATGATATTTTTTCTCACGTGTTTAATGATTTTGTATTTATACTGGTTCTGTTGGTGTTTATGCCGCAGCCCCTATTTGTTTCCTTTGTCTTCTTTTTTTCTTCTTCTAAATTGTTGTTTTTCATGCAGGCAGCATGGCATAAGGGTCATTCCTTGGCACAAACTGTCTTTCTTGCGTCTATCTTCTGAGGCTTGATAGGACTGCTCCACATGCCTTACTTCATTCTTATTGCAGACTTATACGCGCAACCTGCAAGGCAGTAGTGTCAGTGGTTTCAGTTGCCCGTACACATGAAGTAAAGTATTCCAACAACTCTTTCTGCTTCTTTTCATTGAAAAGAAAAAATGGTCTCAGTCTTTTCGAATTATTTATAAGCTAAATCATTGTGGATGACAAATCTGTAAACTATTTTAAGATTAAGATTAAAAAGTGTGTTGAATTTTGCTTCTAGCTCTGATATTGAAGGTGTCATATCTGAACAGATTTTATTTATCGAATTTGAAATAATTGGTCCTTGTATCCCTTCCCTCCCAATACTCCAAAAGACCTAGCGGGTATAAAGAAAAAGGATTAGGCTAAGTAGATGATAACTAGATAAGGGTACTTATTGTAAAATTGTTCTCCATTTAAAAATATAATCTCATTCTCTGATGGAAGAAGAGTATGTGTTGCATTCATGATCATTATTCATTGGTTCTGTTTCTCGAAATTGTGATTAAGACTACATGTTTAGTTGTGAACACATTCATTTGACAGGAGGAGGATCTTTTTACAATGACATATGGTCTTCCTTTAAATGGGGATGGAGATGATAAGTGCTTGTCAATATTAAATGCTGTTGAAGAGACAATATCTCGCCAGTTACGTGCATGTAAAGCTGCATCATCAAAAAGAAGATTACCAGAAGGTAGTTACGCTTAGCTTTTATTTGTTTCTTACTGAGGGAATCTTCATATCTGAAAAATCACATTATAAATAACATGCACATTGTTCATAATTTGCATTGGTCATTATGCTCTCTTGTTCTCTTTAAACTTTCTTGCAATTGATATGTTTGTTCTTAGAGGCACTATGATTAAATATGGAGAAGTCAGTTATTTCTGTATTATTGCATTAGTTTTTTAATTGGTGACACAAATTGATAATCTAAAGCTTATATTTGTTTTTGGTCTTTAGTAAGATAAATCTGGTTCTGATTTAACTGTTCATTAATATGGATCCTTTATTCTATAATTTTTCTTTTGTGGAATTTCTCATAGCATAATGAGGGAAATGATAAATGACGAAAAGATTGCCTGGAAAAGTGGTAAAATGTGCTGCCCAGGTTAAGATTTCATTTTTAAGTAGGGCATGTTATCCAAGCATTGGATTGTACTTCATTCTTCCTTTGGATACAAAATAAGAAGTTTTGCGTTACCTCGTCATTCCAGCATCAATGGGCTACTGTTGAGAAGAATTGCCTTCTGTCTAAATTCTTGTATCTTATCTTTTTTCGTTGTCAACTTCTGTCATAGATTATTTCTTAAGGATCATTAAAATGCAAATTTTAAATTAATTAAGTAGCTATATTGATGCAGATTTGGAGCCATTACAGTCCAATCCCAATCTGGAAGAAGGATTCTGCAAAGCTTTGTTGTGCCGTTTACGCTTTCGTAAGGTCTTATGCTGTGTTACTCTTTTATTACTTCCCTGAACATGTTTATCTGTCTGTGGTTGTGCTTTTGTATAGAAGATTTGCAGGCCTTCAGAATTTCTTTAGTGGGTTTCCTTTCATGTAATCTTTTATTTCCTGAACAGTCAAAACTTTGATTGTTGATTGCATAAAATCTGCAAACTCCATTAAATTATGTATCTTTTCCTAATATGAAATTTTGAGATAACTGTTATTTATATGGGACAGTACATTAAGGAGGGTGTATCGTTACACGTTGAATATGTTATGAATGTTGTTTTCCAAACTTATATTGCCAAAATTCTAGTTGGTTTTTTCTTCTAGCAAATGTTATTTACTCTGGTGACATTCTTATCTGTCTTATTGTTTCTGACAAACACATACATGGCTGCACTGGTAGTCTATAACATTAACCGGCCTTTCCTTTGCTTTCAGCATTTTTTCCACATCCTTGCCTGCATGAAACGACCTCAGGGGAGAGGTCTGGAGTCAGCTAGAAAACATATAGCTTCCTGCATGACAGAGCTGGAGTCCATTCTAAAATCAGCAGACTTTATAAGGTCTTGTTTTGGCGAATTTTGTGAAGGTGATATAGATGACAAAACTACTGCTTCAGGTCGTGAACCAATTGGATTTGATGCTATGCTAAACAGTAGATTATCTGCCCCCACGCCACCACGTGCAATTAGAATTCTTAGTTGGAAAAAGGTTCAAAATTTTTGTAGTTTGAATTTGATTTCTTTGAATCTACTTTCATCATTACAATAATTGCTCTTTTGTTGCTTTGGCAGGCGGTTGAGTATTTTGTAAAACTTCTACATGATCTCGATGTTATTTGCTCTTACTCATTGGATCCTCATTTAGAAAGTCTTCTGCACTTTGTGGTTCAGTTCCAGAAATCTCAACCTGATTTGGTGGCACGATCTCATCTGCAGGTCAAACTTTCTTGACTTCAATTTTTTTTATTGGACAACTGCCCTTATCTTTTAATCTGATTCATTATTTAACCCTTTGTTTGGACACTTAGACTTATATTGTTTTATTGGGAAAATTTTCATGCTACTTTTTCTATGGCTGTCTTAATGAACTTAGTAATCATGAAATAGACTAAAAAGAAAGATATGCTCTTCAGAACATGTTGCAGTACTTATCCCTTGAGCTCCCTTGGTCAAATATACATATATGATGCTTCTTGTTTGTGGAGTTAGTTCCATAATTGGTGCTTCATTCAAACCAAACTCTTGGGTCCCTGACGAAGTCGATTCTCATTTGATCTCGTCTCCTCAATTGTGGCTTTGATTTAATTTAAATGGTTGCAGGTGTTGCTTTTTTTGTGTTATGTTATTTTGAGTTGTTTTTTATCCAAATGCTGGAGTTGTAATTTAGAAATAGGGTATTTGTCGATTGTGGTTTTTGGTTGAGGTTGTGAGAGTTTAAGGTGTTTGTTGTAATGGTGTATATCACCATAGGAGGATATTCCGTGTTTTCTTATGTATTGGGTATTATTATTAATAAACTATGAGGTACTCTTTTCTTCCTTCCAATGTTCGTTAACATACTTCTTAGTGTGTGGACGAATACGAAGGGAGTTTTTAATGAGACCTCCAACTTCTATAAAAAAAATAATAATAATTGGTGCTTCATTATTTCCCCAATTCCTTCATTTAATCAGGATTTCTCCTTAAATGTTTTAACGCAATGCCTCACTTATCCAAACATGGGAAGATTCTCCCATTAGGCATTGTTTCTACACTCATGAGGACATATATAGCTGAACAAAGACCAAGACATAAGTTTAACTGACTACCACACCCAGTATTTCCAGTTCTTGAAGAACACAGTGGTCTTGTTGTTACTACACATTACAAAATGATATTGACTATATTACTGGTTAATGATCAAAGATTGAGTGAGATTAAACAGTTTGGAATTCAATGTTTTTAGCCAGATTTTTTTCTTGTTCTATTCAAATTACTTGTTTTTAAGTTATTCTGCCTAGGATAATCAAAAAACATATTACTTGTTTTTAAGCATCAAATTTTCAGATTCTTAATCTTGTGAATATTGTTGAACAGCTTCTGTTGGTTCAAGATGGGAAACTCTATGGACGCGATCCTTTCTTTGCAGTGATAACTAAAGTTGCAGCATTGCCTGAAGCCACTAAAAACCATGATATTCAGAAGAATGAATCTATTCTGCAACTAGGAATGGTTATGACAATTATCATTATGCTATATGTTTCATTGTTGTTTTCTAGTACATTTTATTATGGATGTTGCTTACAACTGCCCAAACTTAGGGCACTTGTTAAGGTTGGTCGAGTTACTAGTAATATTATATATTAATTGCCTTAGTTAATAGCTAATTTCATGAATTCTGATGGTGCTGGCAATAGTAGCTGACCTAATATGGTAATCTGTAAAGTGCCCTTAGGTTGCTCATTATCAAAACCCTTTTCAGATGGTATATACATTTATTTATCTCTCCTCTTGGGAGTTAGAAACATAAGGCTACCGTCTTGATCACAATGCTAAGCTTTTATGTTAATGCACCAAGCTTAAAAATTGTAGTGCTTTCTTCTAATGTATGTGGAATGCTATTATTTATTGCAGTTGGTAATGAATTTGCTCAAAATACTTTGTACAAATGCTGCCTGGCAGAGGCGTAAGCTTGGGAAATTTTTGCAAGATTGGCGTGTTATCTATGTACAGGTTTGTATTGTGTCAAATTTCCAAATACATCTCATTGCATGGTTGATATCTTTTCTAACACATCCAACCTTCCCTTGTGCATGTTTCACACATCTGTTTGTTCTTTTAGATTTATTTTTTTTATAGGAATAGAAGGCCTCATTAAAAACCTCCCTCATAGTTGCCTCTTGTGTGGAGACAAATAGCGGAAGGAGGAAAAGAGTGCCTTAATATATTAATAACCCATAATTACATAAGATTACCTAACATAGAAACATAACCAAAATAATACACCAGAACCTCAACTCATAACAACAACCTCCTCACTCACTAACCAATTCCTGACTTAGCTAGAAAATCAGTTTCCTCATTAATACATCTGCTGATATGCTAATAATAACATTAGAATGCACAACTGTCTTCTGAATTTCTGTAATCAAATCAACAAGGTGAAAGTTCTTTTAGATTTATCAAATCTAATTTCCTTTGCTGTGCTGTTTTTCTTGTGACTTTATCATGGGATGCCTCCTACCTTTATTAGTGACATAACTAAGGGCTAAGTCTTCCCGAATGTTGTATTATTTGCATGATAATTTTCTTAATTTTTTTTTGTTCTTTTTATTATTAGTGTCTGCATCTTTAAAGCACTCACTTATGAAGTCAATGAAACACCTCCCCGACCTTTGTCTGATTCATGAGATCAAACAAATGACAAAAAGAATTGGGTTTGGAAGTTGCATAACATTCCAATTCAGAAGAACTTGTAGCTGATTGGTTGGTTAAATGGAGCTTAAGGCAACACGGGGGGTTGAGTACTATTGATGAACTACTGCAAGGAGCCATTAACCTGTTAATGGCTGATGTGATGGGATTGTTTTGCTGAGGATTATTTTTAGCTAGTGTCCTTTGATTGTAGGGCTTTCCCTTCCTCGACACCAAAAAATATAAGCACTCTTACCTCCTATATCAATCAGGAAATAAGAAAACATGAATTCTTTCTCTTGTGTGTTATAATAACTTGCCCTATTATTGTACATGTCAACTTTGTAAAATATCAACAGCTATTGAGTAAATCTAGCTTCTGCTTCTTTTTTACTTCATGCACCATTTGGCTCAATAATCGAACTTTTTTTTTCCCGTGTCTTTTATTTATCAGCTTGAGCTTGCTTTCAGAAACAAGTTTGGAGAAGTCTCAAGCAGCAGTTCAAATGATGAGGTGTGTTGCTCTTTCTTCTCTTCTTTTTGTTTTCCTGTGGTTTACAATGGTCAAATTGATTCATTAGTCCTTATACTATGTCTATGTTGTGGATTAAGTTCTTATATTCTAATTTGAACAATTTTCGTCCTTGTACTTCTCGAATTTTGAACTTTCAGTCCAGTCCCAAACAATACAGGGACAATATGATTAAATCATATTGACTTAAAATATGGTCAAATTAGACAATAGGAACTTAATATACAACTTTCCAATAATACAGGGAGTGATAGCAGAATATGATTTAACAAATTTAATAGCTACTGTTTAAGTCAAGACTGAAATTCAAATTTTGAAAAGTTTAGGGACTAAAAGTGATCAAATTAGAGTATAGGGATAAAATCAACAACTTTCTCATAGTACAAGGACCGATTGAAGAATTTGACCGTATACAATAAACAAAACTACTAACTTCCTAAATAGATACCGAAATTTATATATTCTAAATTATAATTTCTAATGGGTTGGAATTGCCTCTTTTTTTTTTTTTTCTTTCTAACAGATTCCTAAATTGAAGGACTTATGATTGATTCATATATGAATGTTGTACTTGATTTAAAAAAGTTAGGACCTGCAGGGCACTTACTGCAAGTTTATTCTTGAGATATTTTATAGGAAAAATGCACCCTATAGCAACAGATTTTCTATATATCTGGGAAAAGCTTAACATTCATGAAACTACGAAATTTAAAAATGGCTTAAGCATGGTTAATCAGTGTCTTTGTCTTGAACAGAGAAAATAGTTATCTTAAGAGGTTGATCTTGTTAACGGGTAACATTAAATAAATTTGTGGTTCAGAACTTTACAATGAACTAAATTTGTAGGGTCTTCATCAATATATTTTTTCTTGCTTTAATTTATTAGGCAAGATTGATGCAGTACTCTACAATAACAATAACAAATAATACTTAGAGAGGGTGTTTATTAAATAAATATTTTTTTAGTATTGCACAAGAACGACTCTTTTAAATTTCATTATTAAAATCAAGATAAATTAATATGCCTTAATGTTTCAGTTTGAGCAGAATGGGCTATGTACCAGTCCTATGATTTAGTAATAATCTTTGCAAGCAACATTGTGCTTATGTAACAAGGCAGCAACAGCCAACAGCTTTTCCTATGTATAGATAAAAGAACATGAAAACTTTAAGTTCCACTGTTATCATAACAGTGTTCAATGTGCCTTTGGATGTTCAGTGGGACACCCAATTTTGTTTTTGTCAATTCTTTGACAAAAATTATTCTTTGTGGTTTGCATTTCCTTGTGGTTTGCAATATATGCATGAAAATATTCCAACATATCCTTCTTTGGGTGGAAGAGCAAACGTATTGGATAACTTTTCGATTTCTCATATTGGGTTTTGAATTGGACCTTTATTCTACGAGTGAATACTGCATGGTATATTGGTACTTGTATGCTGTCTTAATAAAACTTGCAGAGAAAACTCATCTTAAGATGGCTGGCAGCTATGACACAGGTACTCTCTCTCTCTCTCTCTCTGCTATGATAGTTTATGAGGCACAAGCATTTTTGTTAAATTTTCACATCCAAAATATTAAATAAAGTATCATCAATTGAACAACTTGTAAATCTAAATATTTTGTTTTTCCTTTCTATGACCTGCATGCCGTTCTAAACAACCAAATTTACGAATGGTGTTATGATCAGCTAAACGGAAGGGGAAGAAGAAAAAAGATTCTCCTAAAGATTTGGCTAGGGAATCACGGATCCCGTCGGCAGTCATGTTCCTTCAATGCTATATATGTCTTGCTGAAGGACTTACAATGGTAACATTACTTGTTTTATCTGGAAATTGTGATATTTTATTGATAGTGAGAGGGCTCTGAGCCACCCTGTGTTGTATATTCTCATTTTTGTGAGGAAATAGTCTTCCAGTCCAAGCGAAGCCATTGTCATTTTTGGTTTAAACTGTAGATTTCTGTAGAAGAAGTTGGTTTACAATTGCCCCGAACATGTATATATAAACAGCAGATGATGCTCATCTCTCGTATCAATATTTTGCTTCAATATTGTCAACTTATGTTCTCAATTAATCTGTTCAGTTTCTTTCCAGATGCTTGCTGCTTTGAGGAATGAAATCTCCCTCTTCCAGAGTCCAGGACCTTTTAATACCGAGCAGGAGGTGAAGTATTACACTTGATATTTGCGCACACAAACAGTCACGCATAATAAGTCATAGCTACGGTGTTATTTCCTAATCTCTCTTCTTTTTGTTTCCTATTTTCATATTTTGTTCATGAATGAAAATTGTAAGCCATTTATTTGAATTAGAAGTTCACTTGTGTTGTAGCTATTTTCATTTACTGCATTTTATTAAGTTCTCAACCTTGTTTAACTTCTATCCAGAAATTTGCTCAGCATTTTGAGCTTTTTCAAAGAGCCTGCATTCCTGATAATGTTTCGTATCTGTCATACAAGGAATCAACAACTCATGCTCGTTTTTCTGTGAGTATCGGATAAGATCTCTCCGTAATCAAATCCCACTCCGGGACACTCTTCTTTTTCTTTCTTTCTCATGCATTGAATTTCACATTACCTTTGAATGCAGACACTAGCAATGTATAATTACTTCAAGGATGCTCAGAGGATTGCGAAGGAGGTGAAGAGTAGTTTCTCGAATGATCCAGAGAGATTAATGGAACTCCGAAAACTAGAGCAGGTAGCAGAACACAACAGTGTTGCTCAAAATCTGATATGCCGGTTAGGAGCACTTGACCCATCACTGAAGGTGACTTTTGAGTTGAGCCATCATCCATTCTTTGCAACTGTTGTTGTCAAGAGATCTTGAAGGCTTGGTGATCTCTGCCAATTTTGAAATACTTTATACATAGGCGTTTGAGTCCCCTGTGTGTAGCAATTGTAATATTAGTATGCTTTGAATCGATGCTTTTTTTTTATTATATGAATAATTTAATTGGAAATTTAAAGCCAAAAAAATAAACACATTGTTTTTATGTTGGTTGTTGTATTAAAAAAAATACTTAATTCATTTTGTTAATGACAAAAAACACTATCTGGTTTTACAGAAAACCTTGAAGTCCTAGAGTTATTCTAATCTGCCAAAATCCATGCATTTGAAACCCTAAAGTCCAAAAAAAACACTCAATTATTTGATATCAAACACTCGTACTTTTGACATTCATGGTATTTAAATTTGAGATCTTAGGGGATAACGATAATTCTTATACCACAATTTAATTTGGTCCGTGCTGTAATAGAGGTGTTTTTTTTTTCATTTGGGTTGAAATTTGATTGGTTAAGAAATTCATGTATATGATTGCTTAAATATGTCTAATATGGTTAAAAATAAGACTTTGATTCTTAATGAATTTTAACTTAATATATAATATTTAATATTTAATATTTTTAATAAATTTGGTTAATTTAATTTCTCTATTAATAATGCATACATATGTGGATGCTGGACGAGTTTTGAATTATATAAAATTGAAAACCATGGGCTGCCACCCCGCCCCCACGGCTACTCAGTGCAACCACCGTTTCACATGTTTGCCTTGCTGTACTGCTTATGCGTATCTCTGTTTTTCTCTTCCATTATTTCATTTTCATATGCATTTCTCTCATTTAGATCTGACCACAAGTTGGCCAACCAAATCTGCCATCGGTTGTGAAGTCTCCATCTCAATTTTGTACAACCATCTTGTTTCGCCACTTGAATTTATTTTACTTCCTTATGGTTTGCTTATTAACGGTTGATATTAGATTTTGAAATAAAACACATAATGGGTTTTATTTATGTTTTTTATCGTTTTCATTATTATTTTATTTTGAATAGTCTGAGATGATTAGAAGTTAATAATTGTTTATAATTTTTTTTAATAATCGACAATACATATACACCAATACCATGCAGATACAACTGTTTGGATCTAAAACTTCTAAAAAGAACAATACATTTCTTTAACCACTTAGGTCAATATTTAAATTGAAATAAAACTTAAAAAATATTTACTTCATTTCTCTGTTTTTTATTCGTTATTTTCTTTCTGTCCTCACCATCTTCTATATATTACAAACTATTGAAGAACATCAAGATATTTTTCTGATAAATCTTTTTTTTATTGAATTTATGTAAATATAAGATAATATTTGTTTAAAAACAATTATTAACTATTTAACTTTAAACGCTTATACATCTGACATTCATAGTATTTGAACTTAGAACCTAAAAAAATAACAACAATTCATTTATCATCGAAATCGCTTAATTCGTACTATTTTTTTTAATAAATCTAAATGATGAAATGATGTTTAAGGATATGAGTAAGTTACAATAAGTTTTCAATTCGATTTGATGACCGGATGTGAAAGTCGTGTAAAAATCGGGGCAGCAAGAACAGAGTACAACGACCAAAGCATTCATGAACTTAGAGTACCATGTTCGTAAAAAGATATATTTATATCTAATATTTTTAAGTTGATTAAATTTATTTTCAAAGTGTTTTAAAAATAAAATTTTAATTCTAAATCATTTTGTTAATCATATATTTAAAATATTTTTAAAATGTTGCGAATATAAAAAAACATTTTAAAAAGATCGATCTCTTAATTCCCAAAATCCTAGAAAATATAACTTTTACCTTCAAACTGTTATAAACATCTAACGACTATAAATAACTAATATCTCATTCCACACAATAAATATACTTTAAGGACACTTTAAGAAGCATGAGATGAATATTTAACCTTAAAGATCAAGAAAAAATAGTTTAATTGTTCATTATTTTATTTTTCTCCTGTACGTAGCGTGTAAAATTTATTGTATATTTTTGTCTTCATTCTTCTTGAGCTTCAAATTTGTAAACATCTACTTTGAGAGGTATTTTTTAATTTTTATTTACACAAGTTTGATATTATAAAAGAGAGACGTTCTAGTTTAACCTCAAAAAATTAAAGTGGTTCTATATTAGTCACTGTAAAAGATATAACATAGATTTTTATACGAGTCTTGACATAAAGATTTACAATTTTTTCCTTGAAATGTTCAATTCAAATTTAATAAATTGGAAAAAAAAAATTAACGGTGAAAAGTTAAGTAGTAAATATAGAATATATTAAAATTTTTGATTTTTTCTATCATTATAAATGATTTAGTGGAAAATTTTAAAACACCATTTAATACTTCTTGATGATTATCGAGCTAACATAATTATGTACATCAAATTTTGATTTGATTAAATTTTGACAAGATATTAAAATTATTATTGATGTACGCAAACATTTATATTTAGAGAAAATAACTTTAGAGACCGAAAATACCTTATAATTACAATTTTAACCATTTTTTTTGGATTTGCCAAAATGATCAACAAAATCGCAACGCGAACTCTAATTTTTCAACTCAGTTTTCAAATTCGCAACGCGAATATCCAGATTCGCAACGCAATTATAAGATTCGCAACGCGATTTTGAAAAATGTGTTGCGATAGTTAAAATGTGTTGCGAGAGTTTGAAAAATGTGTTGTTGCGATAGTAATAGTGAAAAATCCAAAATACGTTTACATTTTAACTATTCCAAATTCACGTGGAGTTTGAAACAATAAAGAATGTGTTGCGATAGTGTATAAGATTCTCAAGCCATTTGTAAGATCTTAGTTTGAAACAATAAAGAATGTGTTGCGATAGTGTAAAAGATTCCCAAGTGTTGACAATGCTCAATCCACATAGTATTGAAAATACTATTGGGAATGGGTATTTAAGGCTTGGATTTCTCACTTCCTTATTGAGTGGAAGAGAACAAAGGGGACTCTCGCGCACCGCCGCCGCCGCCGTCCCGTCTCGGGTCGGGTCGTGGTCGTGGTAATACGTGTCTTCGACTATCGCAACGAATTTGGAAAAACGCAACGTGAACTTGGACTATCGCAACGAATTTGGAAAAACGCAACGTGAACTTGGACTATCGCAACGAATTTGGAAAATCGCAACGCGAACTTCGACTATCGCAACGAATTTGGACTAACGTAAATTTAGAAAATCACGTTGCGAATTTGGAAACTATTTGAAAAATTAGAGTTCGCGTTGCGATTTTAAATGTCATTTTGACAAATCCAAAAAAATTAGTTAAAATCGTATATTATAAGGCATTTTCGGTCACTGAGGTTATTTTCTCTTATATTTATTTAAAATAAAAGAATAATTTATTTTTTAGTTAGGCAGTCATAATTTTATTGAATGAAAAAGGTATAGTTGCCATCAACAACTAGTTGGTCTAGTAAAATGAGGCACTAGATCTTTTAAATAAGGTTAGAAGTTTGAATCATGATATTTGTTAATGAAATAAATTGGGTTGTGGGAGTTACTCTTACCTCTGCAGTATCCGATCCGAATTAACCAATTAATAAATCGAATACCGATGATTATATATATGATACATAATTGCTTTACAAACATGAAATCAAACAAATGTACCTCCCACATCGACAATCCCTTCCTATTAAAAACCAATTCAGAACGCACTGTACTACAAACCAACAACTCATGCTTCACTACAACAAATGCCAACGATAGCACTGCCATAGGAATTCATTCAGCGAAGAAGACAACACTAAATGAATATTACATCGTTCTATTTATTAATCAATGACAATACACATATTTTATAGACGTAATTACTCAAATTTAAATCTTTTAGAAAGAACAACGCTATCTTTTATGTCACTTTATGAGTTCATATAGATTTGTATAATTATAAAGGCATAGTGATATAGATTGCCAACTAGCACTGCCCAAGTTCACGTGAAGCTGCTTCTAGGGCTAATTGATTTTTGTTTTCTTCCACTCTTCACTTCTCTTATATAATTCCCTACTTCTCTACAAAAGTTTCACATATTTTTTGTTTTTGCAATGGACTTCACCAAAATCTCAGCTCTCTTTCTCATTTGCATGCTTTTCATTTCCTCGGCCACTCCGATTCTCGGTTGTGGTTCATGTGGCAAACCACCACCAAAGCATAGAAAGCCTAAAGGGAAGTCCCCTAAAGGTCCTATTCCTATCCCTCCCATTGTTAGACCCCCAATCAACTTGCCGCCCGTCGTTCCTCCGGTGACCGTTCCGCCGATTGTGAAACCACCCGTCGACCTCCCTCCAGTGTCGGTGGTGCCACCGAGTGGGAAACCGTGCCCATCACCGCCGAGCACGGCTCCCACTTGCCCCATTGACACGTTGAAATTAGGTGCATGTGTGGATCTGTTGGGAGGATTGGTGCACATTGGGCTTGGTGACCCGGTTGTGAACACATGCTGTCCGGTTATTGCGGGACTTGTGGAACTGGAAGCTGCTGCCTGCTTGTGCACCACTTTGAAGCTCAAGGTTCTCAACCTCAACATTTATGTCCCGCTTGCTCTTCAGCTTCTCGTCACTTGCGGAAAAACACCCCCTCCTGGTTACACTTGCTCTCTCTAGATCCAAGTTGAGTTACCTTTAACGTTTATATTTGTTGATCTCAACAAGTGGATTACATAAGTAATTAATGATTTATTCTTTCTAATTAGACGGAATACTATAACCGATACAGAAATAATCACTGACCGATAATTTTTTATGAGATATATGAAGATGTCAGGGAGAGTTTATCCTCCTTCACTCGTATACTCTCCCTGATGTCTTTATCTATCCCACAAAAAATTATCGATCAATGATTATTCATCTGCAATTCTTCGTTTAAATTAAAAGGAATAAAGTGTCCAACTGTTGAGCTAACTCACTTATTCCATTAATGGGAACTTTCTTGCTGATTAGGTTTGTGCATGGTGTACGAGTGTTGCAGGTTGCTGCTAGGTTCACGGATGCACTGATGAAAACGACATGAGAGGATGTCGTCCATCTTTCCCCCCCCCCCCCCCCCGCATTGCCTTTGAATTTTCACTTTCTTCTTCATTTGGATTGGATTTGTCAAGCTTGTATTAGCGAACACCAGTTGTTATTGTTGTTTTAGTTTCCAGAGCTTTTTTGCAAGTGAAATTCTTTCTCTCACTTCATCATTTTTGGGATTAACATTCTGCTACAATATAAGAACAACAGCGGAGTTATAATAATGTTTAGGATCCAACATTTAAAAGAGTTTAAAAATGTAAGGATCATAGATGATCAAGGATAATAAATTTATGGTTCCTCGAAAGGTGTTCGTCGCTTATGGCAGAAGTCAAGAATCAGGAAACTGATATTACAACCGGACTGCTTGGACGTAGTAAGATTGATTAATAATAATGAAAAATTATATATCAGAGCATGTTTAATTAAAACTCTATTATGTATTATCAAAAAAATTAAAAATAGAATGTTTTATTTGTGAAATGAATAAATTTTCTACTGTAAATATTTTTCTTTTTCGTGAATTTGGCACTGTGTATGGTACAGTGTAAGTTTAAGAAACTATGGGTGGAGGGTGGAAAATCCCTTGTAGAATAAAATGACAGACAGACCCCGACATCGACATAAGATTTTCTTGTGTTTCTATGTCTGGTTTTCTTTCTCAACACTCAACTTCCCAATTTGTATAAATAAATTCGAATAGACGTGTCTGTAGAGTATATACGCATTATTAATAGTTAAGGAGCATAAACATATATTATCTTTTAACCACTTTTATATATATATATATATATATATATATAATTATAATATTTTGGTAAAATACGTGAGAGGTAATCAAATTTTTTATGTTTTTATTTATATCACTTCTATTTGAAAAATTATATTATAATCATCAATATTATCGATGTAACACGAAATGATGATTCTATCATTTGCTCTCGTGTTACACATTAACAAAAAAAAGATCAATATCTAATTGGAAAATATCACTTCGATCTGTTTAACTATAATAAATAAAGAAATAAAAAAATCTTAATTTGTTTCTTCTAATTTCCTCCATAACCATTGTCGTCCGGCATCTTCTCCAGCTATTTGGGATCAAAAGCAGAGATCTTGAAAGATTTTGCATTTCTTTTTCTTTTTCAACTTTCTCTTCACCTATTCTCACAACCTCAAGCAAATGATCAAAATTAGCCCAGTTAGGATCAATTTTGATGTTTTTGAACTCGCCAAAACTGAGAAAATCCATTTTTTTCCCTCAGAAAATCAAAACTCTTTGGTTGTGTAATTAAAAAATAAACAAGTGAGTTTAAGTAGGTTTGATAAAAATACAAGAGACTGCTACACTACAATTATAAAAAAGAGTTCTTTGGCTGAAAATCAAGCTCTTTGTCGGTGTAAATATAAACCAGATAAGACGACCGTTGTGGAAAATTATAAAATTTTAAGATCTTTTTTATATTTTTAACTTTTAAAAGAAAATTTTTTGAATGGTAGTTCAAAATTTTTCCTAAAGGGTCATACTAAAGTTTTAATTATAGTTTAGGGGTTAAAAGTAAATATTAATCTTTTAAACTGAAAATATTAGTGACTATAACGTAACTTTTCAAGCATAAATGATAAAAGTAAAAACATTATAAAATATTAGTGACTTCCTGTGTAGTTTACCCAACAAATTTTCATCTAATTGATATTTAGGTAAATACACAAATGATCCCTTGGCTATAGGACTTTTTTTTTGTTGAATCTTGACTATTAAAAGTTACAAAATAGTCCTCCACTATAGGGTATTACTTTAGTAAGTTCTCTGATTATTTAAAAGTTATAAAATGATCACTCAACTATTGATATGTTCTAAACTCATCATTTTTCTGTTAAAAATTAACGACGGTTTGAGTTGGACGTTAGCCTAGTGATTAAGATGTGCTAAAATCTTATCTCAGAATCTTAAACGACCATCATATCTCAATCAACATATTAACATCCAACTCAGACGACACTTAATTCTTTAAATGAAAAACGAAGAGTTTGAAACATACGAATAGTTAAATGATCATTTTATAATTTTTAATAATCGAGAAACTCAACAATATAACCTGTAGCCTGGAGCGTTTATGGACATTTTTGAACTTTACCCTTGATATTTAATCTTCACAAAGTTTCATGGCAAATTCAGTAGTTGAAGTAGAAACCTAAAACTCAATGGGTCGGAGAAAATATTACGGACCCACCACGGACATATACCATATAGTTTTGGCATCATTCAATTGTAGCAATGGGGATGTGACTGGACGATGTGTTTACCAATACATTTAGATGAAAATTTTGGTGAACCATGTTCAGTGGGTCTGATGTTTTATTTTCAACCACAATATGGCAACTCAGGTTCAGAAAATGACTGTAGAATTGTAGCTTCTTTACTTTTTACCTTGTACAAGAGAGGGAAAGTTGAAGAATACAGTTTGAAACAGTGGCCAATTTGACCCAGTAGGCTGATACTGGAGTAGGTAGACGGGACCAGCTTTAAAGCCTATGGCAACATTTGTCCATTTTCATGTTCTCTAATAATATGTGGTGTGTGTTCATGTATTACTTTGGTTCTTTCCCATTTGGCTACCAAATGACCTGCAAGGTTATTTACTGAAAAACCAAGTCAAAAACCGGATTAATCATAATGTCACGCCTTGAAGAGATAGGAACATGAATTTCACGTCAAAAAAGAAAAGAAAAATACTAAAGATTATAAACGATGATGTTGCACATCTTATCATACATGTCTTTTGGATTGGGTTAAATGAAGTGGACAACTGTGACAAGGGTGTCACGAGGTCGAGTGAAAAGGAATATCATGCCTGGGAGAGGTTGGAGGACATAAATCGCTGTACATCTTATCAACCATGTCTTTTGAAAAAAGGGTAATTATTCTGTGACAAGAGTTCATGCAATCATTCGTAAAACCGGATTTAGATCACGATTTTGTAACATTTTTGGAGATTATAAATGATAATAAGAACATTGAAAGGCAGTGATTGGAATGAATGACTATGGAATTTAAATCCAAAATGAATAAAAAGCGCATTACGTCATTACCTCTGAAGGAAAGGATTAGCCACTAAAACACAATTGATTAACCCTACATCTCAAATTCTCACAGGTGGGGCATCAGCTCTTTTTACCAAAACAATCAGCCACACCACTGAAAAATGAACCCTAGGTATGGGGGATTATGAAAAAAAAAACTTGATTATCTGAATTGAACTATATTTTATATGATACAAATCCTTTAAAAAGGATTGCTGGTCTACCTGCTAACTAGCAACTGAATGGTGCGGGCTGCTCTGGATTGAAATAGAAAAACCATCCCCACAATCACGAGGAGGGTTCGATGAATTGTTGACTGCTGGGTAGGAACCTGACATAACTACAATGTTTTAGCTTCGACACAGCTTCTTGCGACTTACCGAGCATGAGATCTATGTATATCGCAGTCATAGTGGCTTCGCTGCTGTTGGGTATCAGGGATAATGCTTGCGTCACAAAACGGTGGGCAATGTCAAGGTCGCCTTGTATTGCAGACACCGCAGCAAGATTTGCGTAAAGCGTTCCACGTGCCTCTTCCGGCTTGAGAAACATGAAATCCTGTGAGCCCTCGGGGGGAGGGTTCTTGGCAGCTGCTGCTGCTCCTCCGTTTGCTTCTTCACAATCATTTTTTCCAGTCGCCACCGCTCACATTCTGAATGACTAAATGGTAATTCGACATTACTTTCCCCAGACAAATACACAGACAAGTGCTCCGCGGCTTCCTTAGGTTTGTTTAGCGAACAGAGAGCCTCTGCCACATAGACATGACCTAGAAAGACGTAAATTCTTGAACAACCTGGTAGCTCTAAGAGAGATCGAGCTGCAGAGAGCGCCTTCAAAGCATTTTCCAGTTCTAACTCCACATATGCCAGGTTAGCAAGTAGAGCTTGCTTAATCATCTGATTTTCTCTTCTGCAAATATCTTCATAATAGGAGATGGAATTCTGAATACTCTCCTGATTAGTTCCCCCCTTTGGCTCTTTCAAATCCCATTGAGTTAATTAATGCTGCTGACATAGTTGAAGCCTTGGAATCGACGCCAGGTAAGTTCTTATGGTTTGAGTTCTTGGAAGATGCACCATCACTTGATTCATTCTCCTCCAAGGATAAGTTGGAGGGTAAAACAGACTTTGAATTACTCAACTCGGAACGGTTCAACAAGTGCAGTGCATTATAGAGGCACTGCCTAGCAAGGGTAATGAAAGCTTAGGCTGCCCATCCCACCTAAAGCCCAATCCTCCTTTTCAACAGAATCTACATGTCCGTTTCTTGAAATTCCATTTTCAATTAAAAGTTTCCTCCACCTACCCTTTCCTATAACGCTGACTCGAATTTCTGATCTGTCTGATGGACCTGAGCTTCCTTTCACAAGTCCTTTCTCTGCAGCCATTAGACAACATTCCGTGAGTCGAAGCCATAAGAGGGGTCTATTGTAGAAAACTAGACTCGCCTTCTGGAAACAACGAGCGGCAAGTAGTGGTTTCCCACAGGCCAAGTGCTGCAACCCACAGTTATAAATTATGTGGAGAGATTTATCCTGTGAGAATGTTAATAGCTTTAGATGGTTCTCTTTCCGAAGAGATGAACAATTACTCAATGCCTTGGAAAAGAACACTGCAGATGTATGATACTTTCCAAGTTGATAGTAAATGCAGCCTAGATTGTTGTTAAACATGCTTGACATTGCTGCATCTGTCTGGTTATTTGATGCCATTAACAACTTGATAGCTTTCCGATGGTTCCCACGAGTATACTCAAGCTGGGCCTTCAAGAATAGAGCCATAGACGAATCTCTTCCTCGAGCAATGTTCATTGCATGCTTGATTTCACGCTTTGCCAGCTTTACATTTCTAGTGAGAAGCAAAAACCGAACCTTGTAAAGTTGCAACATGAGCTTCAGATCAACACCAGAGATAGATCTATCAACTGCGACCCTGCTTAGATCATTTGCAGATGTAAGACCAGCACGTCTAGCTAAGTTCTGTCCTCCGATATCCAGTGTAGAAAACATTTCATCCAGTCGATCCTCCGATAAAGTTCTTGATAGAGGACTATAGGAGGCATTTACACTAGCAGTTAAGTCTGAACAAGAAACATCTGAGACCAGTGAGCTGTTTGGATCTGAGGCTGATTTTCCAACTACATTTAAGGATTGTTGCGCAGCTGTGTTACCATTTTCCCCTTGGCTCACATTGGCAACGCCAAATGCTTTTTCCAAATAATTCAACACATCCTAAACATGATTAAAGCAGTTTAGAATCAAAGTTATAATATACAAACACTAAACCAGCCATTAAAAAAACATCTACACCCGCAATGAATGTCATAAAGGATAATGCCAAAAGTTCAGGATAGATGCTAGGAATTATCTTCCTAAATGCACTCCAAAGCAATGTATGGCCCATAATTGTTACACCATTCTCACCAATAATTCAGAACAAAGTCCTTCAAACAAGAAATGATATAGTGTAGTAAAGTTAAAACAGAATAGGAGTTTGGTTAGAATGTAAAAAATGAGTTCAGTTGTCTGAACTATAAACAGAGTGAACCCAAAACCATGTCACCAAGCCAGGTTCAACTGCTTAAAGTAATTTCCGTTACAAGCATGCTTTTCAGTTCAAAATAAAGTCACCAATCTCATCTACGTTATATAAAACCCCTGAGTAAGTATAACAAGTCAAGTGACAATCAGGGACTTTACAAAAGAAAATTGAAGTTATTCTAATAAATATAAGTGCAAATGTTTTTGCCTTTTAAGCTAGAAAAAAGTAACTATCCACTTTTGAAAACTACCCAACTTTTTTCACCTACAATTTGAACACACATGTTTACACCCAAAAAGCGAGTAAGGCAGATTCTAAGACCAGACTGACAAGCCTCAATTCCAATATATGCAGGTCGGCTATACAAACCAAGACAAATAATTTTTCATATGGCAGATGGTTCTCCTAATCTCCTCCAATTATCTCTATCAACCACCATCCTATTTTCAACTCCTAAATCTATTTGTTTCATATCATATTTATCAACTTCCAACCATGTCTTTTGTCGCCTCCCCTTTGACCTTTTATCTTGTGCAATGTCAATTTGCTCCATATTTCTAAGTCCACTCCATTCCTCACTATGTGTCCTAATGACCAAACCATTATAAGCAGTTTTCTTCCCCCTTATCCACAATAGGAGCTATCCCAACTTTGAGATGGATCACATTTGTAACTCAGCACTTCCTAATCTTACTACACAATCATATTTAACATTCACATCTCGACTATACTTATCTTTTGAATACATCGATTCTTGTTCACCTACATTCAGTACCATATAGCAAAGCAAGCCTGATAGTCATCCTATGGAACTTCATTTTCAACTTAGGTATATTACAATCACAAGAGTACTAATGCACTTTTCCACTAAAGCCATCCAGCCTTGACCTAATGGTTAACATATACATCAATGTCCCTGTTTTTTATTATCGTCCCTAGTTACTTGAAACATTATGCTGCTCATATCACTAGTCCGTCAAATGTTATCATGTTTGATAGTCATTCCTTTTTACTAAACATACACTTCACACACAATTTTTGGTCTACTCAAACAAACCCCAAACTTGTAGTGTTTGTCTTCACAACTCTAATTTGGTATTAACCCCTTCTTTAGTCTCATCAGCCACTACAATATTATCTGTGAATAGAACACAGCCATAAACATCCAATGTTATCTTGCATGTTTTTAATGTTTTCATTTTGGTAAAAGTGCCAGTACCTTTAAGAGTTGGCACTACATAAAATTTATGTTAAAAATATCATTAGGATGTATCTTTTTTAATGGTTTGTCAAATAAACATTTCAAATCATCCAATAGAGACTGTGCAAGAGAAGACAGGAACCCTTTACTGGATGAGTCGTTCCCAAAATCAAAGGAAAAAGGAAATAGAACATTTAAATAAATTATTTCATTCATTTGAATGTTCTTAATGGGCAAGCACTTCGATCTACTCTAACAAAATGGTTATCGGAATCGGAAGAGCATAAGTTAGCTTTTTATCTTTCCCCGACCACCAAGTACAAGGCTACATATGCTAGCTAGCACAACATCTAGCAAGAAGTGGTAGATATGAATATTTTTAACTGGAAAAAATTCAAAGTATCACACTACAAATATACAAATATTTAGAACTTACAGCAGATTTTGAAGCATCATGGCAAGCCAGCACAACATCCAGCAACAAGTGGCAGATATGAAGAGCTGTTGTCTGTAATGCATATATAAATAAAAAGGGAAGAAAATAAAACAAGTTAAGAGATGAACAGATGTTAAAAAAATAAAAACAATATAAAGACAAAATACCTCATCTATCGGTTCAATGTTTTGGTAAAGAGGTTCAAGAATTGATAAGGCCTTTGCATATTCATGAAGGTGGAACCAAATGATTGCCTACATTAGATCAAATCAGACCAAAAGTGTTAAATGCTAGTCCAAGTGATCGATGAAAAGATTACTGCCCCTGAAACTCTTGAATGTACAAAAAGAGGGCATACCATGTTTAGAGAAGCCACAGACGTATCAAATTCATCTCTGTAAATAATACTGGCACTATTTGTACCACCACTTCCTTTTGAACCTGAAGTAACTTTATTTCCGAAACTGCTACCAGACTCCACCTGTTCCCCAGAAGCAAGAGCAAGCTCCTCACTTCCCTTCTGAGCCAACACAAAAACCATTAATTCTGGTGTAAATAAAAATAAGTCATGTACATAGCAATGCAACAAAAATTTCTCTCCAAACAGTAATCAACCCCTACCCAAAATTATGATTTACTTGTTTGAGAAAAACAGGGAGAAAGTAATTAATCCATCACTTCTATTAGAGTGCAATACAAATAACCACACAAACTCAGGCTCAAAATGTCTCATGTCCATTAATCGGGGCCAGATACATAAACCATTTCTACCACTAAGAAATCCCTAGACTAAATACCAACTAGCAGTGGTTTCATACAAGCTAATCATAATTCAAATTGCTAAATGCCTAACATGTTGACATCAGTATATTGCAATTAAAAACAACAGACAAATAACTCTGTTTTAACTTAAGGAAGATGCTTCACCCAAAAGATTTCATTTGAGTATTAAAAGATAATATGTTTGCCTTTTCTTATTCGGTTAAGGCCTTGCAGTATCTGCAACACAGTTCACCACCCACAATCCATTCCCCAAATGGAGGCAAGCAAACAAAACCACAGTTATGAAATCATGAACAGGCCACAACTATCGTTCTTCCAGGAGCATGACTAGATTAATGAGACATTAGAATGGAGAGCACAGCTAATCAGCCACATAACTGGAGGGAGGTAAGAAAAAGGTAGTACCTTGACATTGTTAAGGAATTCAAGCAACTTATTTGGGTCTGAGCAACCATCCCGAAAAAACTCCGCAATTGCAATATTATGAAGAACCTGCCAATAATCATTTGGTTCCAAAACTTAAGACTGTGCAAACAGAAAGGAACAACTTATAACAGATGTCAAAAGTATTGAAGCGAAGCTATCATTAGTAGCCCAATTTCAATTCGAGGGCAACAATTATAATGCAGCAATGGAATACAACACCTGCAAACAGGGTTATAAGATTAATCAAGTAATCAAAATTCAGAACATAACAAGAACAATTTATTTTTTTTTGATAGGAATAAAAGGCCTCAAAAAACCCCCTTGGTGGTTAACGGAACTTAAAATAGTTCCTTAATCCACATAAGGAGGAAAGGAGTGCCATAGGATTCAATAAATTCAAATATAACAAAGTATACAACCCATCTCCCTCAAGAGAGATAAAACCAAAAACAAACAGCCCTTAACAGAGCATAATTCACCCAATACCCGCCTTAGCTAGGACATCCGCCTCAATATTGGCTGTCCTACTAACCCACCTAATAAAACCTTCAAAAACACTAAGCTTTTGAATAATTTCTTTAACTGTTTGAACATAAACAACAGGACAAGAGACCACATCCTTAATCCAGCCAACTGCCACCTGGCTATCACTCTCAATAATCAATCTATCTTTAACCCTATGACGAATAGATTCAAAAAAATCTAAACCCTTTAGGATAGCCTTCAATTCCATTAACGTTGGGGGCCCCGGACCAGCCGGCTCTTTGAAGGAACCAAGAATCGAACTAGACATGTCTTTCAAAATACCACCTAAGCCACTCCTCTTCCAATCACTCGAGGTAGCCGCATCCACATTAAGTTTAACAAAACCTTTTGGAGGTGGGGACCAAGGAAACACGGTTGAAACCCGATAAGAATGGGATGAGTAGGAATCCACTATGGGGGTCAGCAATAATATCATCCTTGGAAATAGAAACATGAGTTTCCTTAGCTAGAAACCATGAAGCAAGCCTGCACCTAGCAAGAAAGAAAATCTCTGCTCGATCAAGCTTCCCTCCTTCAAACACAATAAAATTCCTGGTCTTCCAAATTGTCCATAGCACAGCCAGGAATGAATGGCCAGATAAGAGAGTTGGACTTCAAGTCATTCCAAGCCAATAGGAATCTTTTAGCTTCTGTATGAAAAACCGATTGAAAATTCCAATATCCCAAGAATTTCATCCAAATTGGCCAAACAAACGAACATGAAAAAAATAAATGCGATAAAGACTCTTCTTCAAGATTACAGAAAGAACACAAAGTATCATTAATGCCCTTAACACCTCTCTTAACCAAAGCTGTCTTGACCGCCAACTTCTTTAATATAACTTGCCAAAGAAAAGTCTCAACTCTTGGAGGCAACAGACCCCTCCAAACATTAGACTTCCAAAATTTAGCTTCCTCTGAATCGGGAGAACCCGAATAAGATAGGTTGACACATGATTTCACTGTGTAAACCCCTTCCCCATTCCCTTCCAAAACAATCCATCAGTGGCATCAGCAGAAATAGAGAAATCAGAGATAACAACCATCAAATTTGCCCATTGCTCAAATTCCCAGTCATTCAACTCTCTCCTCAATTGACGTCCCAAATCCAACCCCTTGAACTGAACTCCCCAAACTGAGTTAATCTTCCTTCTTTATTGACTGCAATAGAAAATATTCTAGGGAACAATACCATCAACGGATGATCCATTGTCCAATTGTCTTGCCAAAACCGAATGCTCCTCCCATTGCCAATTTTAAAGCTATATTTACCTCTGATACTACAGCCCAACGAATCAGCATTATAATGGTTTCTCACCATATCTCTCCACATCCAGGATAGTTTAGGAGAGACTTTACTGTCAAACTGCATCAAGGAAGGATCCAATTTATATTTGTTGCAGAGCATTTCCCTCCAAACCGCATCCCTCTCAATAGCAAACCTCCAAGCCCATTTTTCCAAAAGTGCCCTATTCACCACCTTTAAATTAGGAACCCCCAATCCTCCTTCAATTTTAGGTTTACAAACATCGGACCAGCTTACCCAATGTATCCTCTTCTCCCATCACCACCTCCCCACAAAAAATTTGACATGATAGAATTGAGAGTCTTGTAAACTGATGCTGGAACCTTGAACAATGACAAAAAGTAAATAGGGAGTGAGCATAGAACTGATTTAATTAGAACTAGCCTGCCTGCCAGTGACAGAGAGGAGCCTTTCCAGCCCGCCAGTCTCTTATTAAAGCTTTGAACCACTGGATCCCATAGAATGTTGGAGTTCCTATGTGGACCTAGTGGGAGTCCCAAATATTCTGAGGGAAAAGAGCCCACTGAACATCCAATCATAGATGCCCAACCCTTAATTTCCTCTTCCTTTAAGTTCACTCCAAATAATTTACACTTCTTTAAATTCAGCTGTAGACCAGAAATAATCTCAAACACCCGAAGAACCCTCTTTACATTCAAGATCTGTTTTTCCGACGCCCCACAGAACATAATAAGGTCGTCAGCAAATTGCAAATGGGGTTAAATTAAAATTCCTCTCCTCTTTTCTAATGACCAGTCCCGAAAAAAGCCCTCGTGAAACAGCCTTCGCTATTAATAGATTCAATAGCTCCCCAACTATGTTGAACAACAATGGAGACAAGGAACAGCCCTGCCGAAGACCCCTCGCCATAGGAATTTCCTCAGTTGGAACTCCGTTCACCAAAACTGAAACAGTCGCTGAAGTGACACATCTCGAAATCCAACCTATCCATCTAGAACCAAAGCCCATTTCCTTCATTATTCTGAACAAAATAGGCCAGTCAAGAGTATCATATGCCTTCTTGAATCAGCCTTAAAAACACACCCTTTTAAACCATTCTTCTCCAAAAGTCAATCCCTTCATTTGCTATAAGAGAACAGTCCAGGATTTGCCGACCGGGATAAAAGCGAATTGACTTGGACTGATCAAATCTGAAATGCAGCTCCTAAGTCTTCTTGAAAGACATTCGAGAGTATCTTATACAATCCACCAACAAGGCTTATAGGTCTAAAATCGTCCAGTCCACCAATGTTAGAAATCTTAGGAATAAGAGTGATGAAAGTGTGATTTACACCATGTTCCCATTCCTTCCCCAAGTAAAAATCATGAAAGAATTTCATAATATCTACCTTTAGGACCTGCCAAAACCTCTTAAAAAATCCCAAATTAAAGCCATCAGGACCCGGAGCTTTGTTGCTGCCACAAGATTTCACCACTTCCCACACTTCCTCCTCAGAAAACTCCTGTTCTAAGAACTGTTTCTGCTCCATAAAAATTCTGGGAAAATCCAGATTCAAATCATCAATCTCTAAAGTAGTTCGTTCATTATAGATCTTAAAAAAATACTCTTTAACTATGGCCTTGATTGCCGTTGGGTCTTCCACTGTTTCCCCTTCGAAGTTTAAACCAAGTAGAGCATTCCTTTTATTCCTAATCGTAGCACAAGTGTGGAAGTATTTAGTATTGCGATCCCCATCAACAATCCAATTAGTTCTCGAGTACTGAAACCAGATCTGCTCCTGAATCTTGTGAAGCTTCCACAATTCTGCTCTTAGATTCTTCAATTCAACTAATACCTCACTGTCAACCGTTCCTTGCTTCTGTTGAATATCATCCTCTATCAACGAAATTTTCTTCTCTAACTCAGAAATCAAAGCACCTGGATACTTCACTCTGTTCCCAGACCACTTCTTAATTGCATGTTTGGTGTTCCTCATCAGACTAAAAACGCCTGCCTCATTCCGACTATCCTTACCACTCTGAAAAGAAGAAACAACCAGATCCTCAAAACCCCCTCATCCATCAAATAATTGAATAATCTAAAGGGTTTTCTACCCCAGTCCACCCCTTTATTCTCCAGAACTATAGCATTATGATCTGACAAGGATCTTGGTAGAAGCGACTGCACAACGCCCGGAAACAGCTCTAGGAAACGACAATCAACCAAAAAACGATCCAGTCTAACAAAAGTGGATTATCTTGGTTATTACACCAAGTGAACCTACCCCCGTTCAAAGGAAGATCAATCAAACCCGTATGGAGAATGAACTCATTAAAGATCTCCATTGAACTCCTACTTTGACCCCTTCCCAATTTCTCATCTTCTTGTAAATATACATTGAAATCCCCTCCGACACAAATGGGATAAGTCTGTCCACTAAGAAAACTGCTTAACTCTTCAAAAAAACCAGATTTCTCCTCCTCCACTGATGGACCGTAGACATTGATGAAACCACACCCGGAATCAATACTCCGAATTTTACCGAAAGTAGCAATGAATCTCCCTGCTAACAAACTGATTCTCCAGCTCAAAAACATTATCATCCCAACAACACAACAGCCCCCCCGTGATCCAACTGAAGGGGATTCCAAAATTCCTTTAAGTTTATTAATTCCACTTCTCCTAAAAAAAGACTTCCTAAATTTCTCAGTCTTAGTTTCTTGCAGCCAAAGAAAAGTAGGATTAAAGTTGGAGACTAAATTCTGAACAGCCCTCCTTTTCTCGTTTTTCCCCAAACCCCTAACATTCCATGAACATATTACTAGCTTTGTCATCATCAAAAAGGAAATAGGTGCAGACACACTCCTCAAACAACCAATCCTTTATTCACCCCATTTACGCCTTTCTCTAAAGCTATGATTTTTCCAAAAAGGCTTCTTTCCCTTCCTTAAAAGACACACCCAAAAGCTTGCTAACCTCCCAAGTTTCCATCGCTTCTTTCACAGAATCGAAAAAGCTGAGGAGGATGCTGTATCAATGCTCACCTTGTCAAGGGCTTCACGATACAGGATCCTTTTAGTTCTTCTCTTCCTTCTAATCAGCAAACCAGATTTGGACTTTAAGCCATCACCTTCTGAAAAGTAACCTTCAATCTCCCTTCCTACACTCCCACCCCCATATCCTTTGTCAAGATAAGGATCAAGACTCCCCTCAGCAATGTTCTCTGCTGATAAACAGAGCTGAATATTCGTACTGGAATCAACATCTAGCTCCCTCTGCTTAACTACGGCACCCCCTGTTTCAGACGAGATGTTCAACAAATCCCCATACCAGTATCTTCTTTCCCTCGACCTGTTGTAAACCCTTTTACAATTGCTCAGACTTCTAGTTTCCAGCACATTACTCTCTTTGTAAACTCCCTTCTAGAGCGAATTAACTGCCTCCCCCTAGAGTTGTTATTTAAAACCTGTTCCGATGGTCTTAAGTTTTCTTCTTCGGGGTCTATCTCCACACTGAATGGCTTCTCTACAATTGGACTCGATTCCATAACCTTGGACACTCCCCTGCATTTTCCTGATAAATGGATGTTTTCAATAAATTCCCCAAACTTATTAATTGTATATGCTGGCCCAGAAATAAACCCGAAAAGTATTTTGACCCAGACTGCCCAGATTCTTCAGAATGGGCCTGAGATCCATCAGCCGAATAATTTTGACTTCTAATCCCCAAACCTGCATACTCACCAACTTTAAACTTTCCAACAGTCTGACTTTCTGACAGACCACATTTAATATCTTTCCTATCTAAGGAAAGTCTTGCTAGCTGTCTGTCCTCACTAGCTCCTCCAGAAACATGAAACACTCCCTGGTCAATCCAATTGTCCACTGACAAACGATTTTCCCCTGCTGCGCATGTCTCACCTTCCCCATGAACTGACAACAATCTGTCTTCATCCTTCTCAGACATCCTCTCTTCCGAAAATATCTCGCCGGAATCCTCCACCGGAAAATTACTGAAAAACGAACTAGAATATTCACTAGCTGATCCAATCTTGATACTTACTTTGTATGATCTTCCATACGATCCAAGAGTATAACTTCTGGAACATCAAAAGGACTTTCCACCTTCAATAGGATTCTTGCCATTGTGAGATCTTCTCTTTTCCTTGTACTATCATGGTATCTACCACACTGCCCCATCTGCCAGCCAACTTCTCGAAGAAGGGTTCATTCCAACACAACAAAGGAACACCTTTTAATTCCGCCATGCAGAAGGCCATTGGTTTCCCAGCTTCATTCAGTAGAGGTTCCACTCGCTCGAACCACTGTTTAAAACTTCTTCCTTCTTACTCCATAACTCCAGCATCTCCTCATGAGATTTGAGAACTATCACACAAGAATTCCAGACATAGCCCCATTCGCAATTTGAACATCGTGACCTTCTTTTAATAATGCCGTCCGAATGAACTCCACTTGAAAGGAGTATTTGATAATCCCTGTTAACGACCTCTTCACCCAGTTGGCGCTGTCTGTTGGGATATGCATCTCAAATATATTTCCCTTGACATTCCTCCTCTGGGTATCCTCAGACAGCAGATCATTGTTCCCCCTTCTATTCCCTTTAGACAACAGAGCATCCCTGTAAGATCTATCATCCCTCCTACTTCTATTAATATTATCTCTATCTCTTGATTTTAAAGAATCTGCACTAATCTGACCATCATCTTTGTTTGAAGAAGAAAGCAACACCCTTGACCTTGAACGTTCATCCTTAAACCTGGCAGGACTAACTGAGATCTTCCTTCCATCAATCACAATCCCATTTAACTCCTCAACAGCCCTCTTCAGATCCTCCTCCCTCTTAAAATGAACAAAGGCAAAAGTAGAGAACCTGTATTTTGGATTTCTAGTTTGGCTGGGAATAAAAACTCTCGTAACAGGACCATGAACTAAGAATAATTCCCTAAGCGTACGATGGGAGACCCTTTTACTAAGATTATCGATAAACACCGACCAACACTCAACCGGAACTGACTTTCCTTTCAAATTCTCTCTCTCTACGTTTTTCTCTCTCTCACTCATTTTTAAAAACATGCTGCTTAGAAAGGCTAAACCAGATTACCAGTCCAACAAGAACAATTTATAAACAGCATTTAATTGAAACAGCACCACCATCACAGTCAGTCTCACAAAACTAAAATCTATTTGAACTTCTCAGCTACCAAAGGTTGTTTTAAGTCTATTTTTTGTCAAAATTAAATTCATAATAACAATATTATAATAATAATTATATGGTGGCAGTGGAGCGTTCAAGCTAAAAGTTCCTACAGCAGCTGAACTTATTTATGATGACACAATTTGGGAACAAATTGTTTCCATGCTGAACATATTGATGTTGTTTAGTAAGTGCAATGAATAAAGTTTGTAAGCAGTATGATCATCATTTTATCTCTTACAGTCATCACATCTTATAATCATAAGTTAACAAGCCTTGGCACATGTGTTTGATACTCTTATCCATTCTTTTTAGCCGCTTTAGTTTTTGAATTAAGACGTTTTTTGGCTTGGAGAATCAGATGTATCTTCGAAACAGCCTAAAATGAAAAAATAGTTTCATGATAATTCTAAAACTTAAAAAATTCCATTTTACAAATTATTTATTTATACATTAAAAATATAGAATTTTAATTAATATAGTTAGGCAAGGAGCCTTGATTTAATATTAATCAACACTCAACAAAATTAGTTCCAAGTTAACATTTTCAACACTTTCTTAACTTTAAACCCAATATGAGTAATAAAACATAGATAGTATATATTAGATACTTACAATTTTCAATAATTTACAAGGTCAATAACAGCACTGTGCTCTGCAACTAGATAAAAGTTTAGGGAAATACAACTTCTCCAGACCTTATGTGTTTAGTATCCTTTTTTTTTTGGATAAAAAATATGTGTTTAGTATCATTTAGTATCACAAGATGCGCACTAGGAACTAGAACCCTAAGGCACAAGGTGCAAGAAAGCACTCACCTAAATGAAGCGAGGCACAACTTATGTGTGTTATCTGTCTAGTTTTGTGCTTGCATACATACATACATACATACATACATAAGCTTCAATATATATAATTCTAATTTTAAAAAATAAATCTGGTTTCATATATTCTACAAAGAACAAAAATATTTTTTGTTGGACAATATACGTGATTTTATAAAGGTCTTATGTTTTGTTTTCTGAATACTCGTGCCTTGAGAAGTACAGAATTTGATTTGTCCACCTTTTTTCAACTGTTACAAGCAAAATTGCCTTTTTAAAAAGAAAAGTTGAGAGAAAAGTAAAGTGAATTTCAGCCATATTTTTTTTACACTGCTTCCTCACAAAAGAATGTACTTAAATGCACCAGAAATAAGCCTCGCTCTAAAGGGTTAATTCCCTGGTCTGGCTTTGAGGAGCAACCCAGAAGCACACGCCTTAAAAACATTGCTCAGTGTTAGAATTTATTGGGCACTAAACAAACATTTATATATCATGCTAGTATTAACTAAAACACATGGATAAATTTGCTCGAAAAATAAAATTTCCACCATTTCCTTTCCAAAAGAGAGATCCTATATCTAAATATCATTTCAAAAAAACATGTGTACTCTGTATATTCTCCATCCTATCTTATTAGTAACAAGACAACCGTGACAGCAATTTCAAGCAACTACAAATTCCATCTTTGATGAGTATCCTCTAGTCTAAATCAATCAGCTCTAAAGGAACAGTAGATAAATAGAATATGTGCTTCCATGAAAATAAATCCATAATTCATCCGTCCTACTTTCTTTATCCAGAGGCTAAGAGGACATTGTAACGGAATAAACTTGTTGGTAGTTCAGTAGCATAAAAGAATCGAAATGTATCATTACCAAGAAATGGAATATTACAGGATACACCACATGTAAAGCTAAAAACTCTACAATGAACTATATACATTTGACTTGTGCTGATTACGAAGAAGATGGTTATCCTATTCATTGATAGAGGAGTTCAACTATCCCACAAACCATTTTATTGGTAAACTCTTGCCTGTCTAAGTATGAATAAAGAAATCAACAACTTGAATTATTAAGTTAACATATATAATGAAATCTCAATATGAAAATAATTAAACCTAGTCACAGGGTTTCAAAAATTCGCCAGAATGATAATCATTAAAAATATAAATAAGGAAAACCAATATTGGATTAAGTTCATTGTTTTAAGAAATCAGCTGATGCCAGAAAATTACACAACAAAAAGATAGAAAACAATATTCAAATTCTCACTATAAAAAAGCAAAAAAAAAAAAAGGATCTAAGTTATAAATCGATTCAATCGCAGTAATGAAAGGAACCAATGCATGCATACGCGTGAAAAGAAATTGAAACAATTTACCTTGGGATCGTTTTCTTTCTTCGACTTGAGGTGATTCAAGACATCGACGCACTCGGTGAACTTCCTAGACTGAAAGTAAATGGATGCGTCTTTAGCGAGGGCGGAGGTGACGGAGAGGACGGCGTCGTCGTCTCCGGCGGTGGAACCATCTCGATTCGGAGGCGATGAAGATGATGAATCTCGCAAATCCATGAGCAGAGCAGACGAATCGAAGGAGATAAACAAAGATTATTATTTTTTTTTTAAAAAAGGATAGAAAGGATCTCAGGATTAGAGGAGATGGTAAAGGAAACCCCTTAGCTTCTTTAAACAAGGAAATGCTTAGTTTTTTTATAAAAAAAAAATCACAATTGGGGGATAATTTCTTCTTCTTTTTTCCATTTTGGTCCAAAATTAGTTAAACTGTGAGTGGAGCAGTGATAGTGTGGAGTGATGGAGCATCAAAGATGATGAAGTTGATCCGCTTTGATTTGATTTTTGTGATTTTGGGCTGAATCAAACAGTTCCTTTTAGTATAGGCGGCGGGAGATATGGGCCGTTTTCTTAATCATTATTATTCAGGCCCTATTGAAAATGAACTTGTACATATAGTTGGCAAAATTCACGAGATAATGCTCTCAAATTTTTTTCTCTTGAAATAATGCTCTCGCCAGATTAATTGTTGAGATAGGGTGATCTCTACAGTGTATACAGGTCGCCAGGCGCTCTGGGTGATCAAAGAGGTCGCCATGCCGTCCCCGCGAGCTGTGGTGACAGTTTGCATGGAGACTGTAGAATTCATCCTATATTAGCAATTAATCCAGCCAAAGTATTATCTCGTGAAATAATTCTTTCGATAACATTATCTCCTGAGTTTTGCCCATATAGTTGGTATAGAATAAATTTTAAATATATTGATTTATATTAAATATATTAATGTTCTAGGTCAATTATCAATACTTTTTAGTCGGTATAGATGTCAAATCTTTATACTATAATTAGACTTTAATCTCTCAGTCATTAAGAAATAAAAATGTTAAATACTTTTTAAAATCTTTCCCACATTAGAAATGGCCACATATCATGGATGATAAAAATAAATAAGAATCTCATTTTCGATGTATGATATGGCGTGGAATGTTAAGTTTTGATTTTTTTTTTCTTTTAAAAATAGCGAAATAAGTCGGTGAAAATAATATTTGTCAAACTATTATTTTTTTAAACAAAATGATTTAAATGATAAAAATATTAAAAGAAAACATTTAAGGTTTAGAGTTTAAAGCTTAAAGTTAAATGTTAAAAGGTTCGAGATTTAGGATTTAAAATTATGATTAAATAATAAATGATTCAATGTTTAGGATTTAAAGTTTAAGTTCAATCACGAATAATATAATTTGTATATAATAAAATCATCATCGAGGCTTAAACAATAAATGATTTGAGATTTAGTGTTTATAATCAACGTTAAACAACATATAATTTAAGGTTTAGGGTTAAACAACCGTACTAATAATAGGGTTGTTTACGATCAATTAACTATATTGTTTAATTTAATTGGTCAGTTAACTGTCATAGCAGTTAATAAATGTTGTTAATTATAACCTAATAGTTAAAAAAGATTAATCACAAACTATTAATCATTATTAACAGTTCGATTATAGGTGAACTTGTAACCTATTACAATTTTTTTAAAACAGACAACACAACATAAGTTTTAAATTTTCATAATTCACACTACAAAGTTAAACTACAAATTATATCGTCATTAATAATACTATGAAGTTCAGAACATGACAATTAGCAATAGTCCAATACACCATCAAAGTTTCGAAAAGAATCCTCTAACAAACATATAAAATGTAATTATAATTTATTAACGGTTAACCGATGATTAACCATTTGTCAAAATTTATAATTTTTAAGTGTTGCTTTTAACGACTCAGTTAATAAAAATTGTTTAACCTTAACTATTCGATTACGATCATAAACAATTATATATTAATATAAATAGCCTTAAATAATAACTCTTAATATGATGTAGCACGAATCAAATTATCTCAATGGTTAAATGATGATTTTTATTCTTAGAAGTTCTGAATTCGAGTACGACCCTACATAAATAACCTTAACTTCGATTACGATCATAAACAAATATATTAATATAAATAGCCTAAATAATAACTCTTAATAGATTATGTAGCACGAATCAAATTATCTCAATGTTAAATGGATGATTTTTATTCTTAGAAGTTCTGAATTCGAGTACGACCCTACATAAATATTGAGTATTTATTATCAAACAATTAAGAAATTTTAATTAATATATTATAATCACTCTAAACTAATCAAATAATGATAATTCAACTATGTAAACCCTAGATTAAGACAACTTCAACTATCGTGGGACGTGGCATTGGATTTGGGTAAAATGTTGTTGAAATGTCATTGATTATGACAACTAAAAATAAATTAAAACTTAAATGACGTATGACACAAGTTGACTAGTCTAATTTTTTTCCAAATTAAAAATAAGAAAACGAATATATTTTAAGGTTAAAATGATAAAATATTTAGGTTGCAGAGTGAAAAAATAGATATACTTAAAGGATAAATTGTGAATTAAACCATTAATTTGTCCTTGTTAAAAATGTCAAAATATTTTCACACGAATCAAGTTACCTCATTGGTTAAAAGAATTGTCGTTATCCCTAGAGATCCTATGTCAAACACTAGAGATTGCAAGAGTGTTTGATTTTCATTGTCAGATGATTAAGAATTTTTACATATAGTACTTTATAATCAACCTAGATTAATAAAAAAATATCAAAACAATTTTCATCGGTTTGGACATTGTTATGGATGGGATATGACTCGAATCAGATTGGGTTTTAAAAAGAAAAAATAGGATCGAGTCAGATGGGTTCAACTTATGATAAAAAAGCTTCGAAACGACCCAAAATAATGATTAAGTATCTTTATATATCTAAGAATAATCTAATAATACATATCTCTGTCCTTTCTTTTTTCATTAGATTATATTTTACTAATGAAAATGAGAATTATATATATGTAAATTATATCAAATATAAAATTTGCCTTAAAAATCAAATCGGATAAATTCTTCTAAATTCAAAAAATAACATTAGAGAAATATAATATTCAAATCAATTAAAATTCCGCCTAGCCCATACCCATCTCTAGATAATGCCTTTTCATCTTCCTCTGAGAAGTGATTATATATTAAAAAAGAACACTGAGCAAGGAAATGATCACGTGCAGTAACCTTATATATGACTAAAAAATGTTATCAATTTTGTTATTAAAAAAAATCGGTAAAAATATCAGAAACGTTATTATTTCTACCAGTTTTGTTATATTAGGCGTTTTACAAACTTGGTAATAAATCCGAAAATACTATCGATTTTATTATTTTTTTCTACCAATTTGTTATTGTTGGGCACTTCATCATGGACGACAGACGAATGATTGAATGCAATAATTGGGGATGAATATGATTTCTTATATTGTTTTTTTTGGTAAGTGATTTTCTTATATTATGATATAAGCTTGGAAATAATTAATGATATCACGTGCATGCATGCACATGGTGAAGGATTAAAAATCTCAAATGATTGGAAGATTTCTGGTTTACATAGATCGGGCTGCTTGGAAGATCTTATCTGGTTTACATAGATCTGTCTGCTGCCTCTTTTTCCCAATGAACGTCATTGTCCCCCATACTATCCAAATCATGGGTCCTTCACATTCATTTCTGACGTGGATTCATCATCCTCTTCGTTTATCAACACTAATTGCAGCTACAAAATTTAGAAATGTTTTGAGAGTATGTACATATATGAATATTGTAAAATTATTAAATGGTTGAGTTGAATTCGACTAGAGTTGAGTTGAATTCGATTAGTGTTGAGTTTAACTCAACTCAAAAACTCGAGCTTAAGATTTTAAGCTCGACTCGTAATAAAAAAAATGAAACTCGACTTGAAATCAAGTAAAATTGAGCGTGTTATCTCCTATATTACCTAGAGCATAGAGAACCTCCATTCTACCCTATCTAAAAATATTATATACAATATCTTTACTGATTAAAAACAGTTGAGATGTCTCTGCTGCGGCTATAAGTAATTTATCTTTAGCCCCTACAAAGCGTTGAGATGTTGTTGCTTTCCATTACTCCTTCGAGAGCACCGACAATCCTCATTGAATATATATGGTGTTGAAGCAACTTCACTCGATTTAAACATCTTTTGAGGGTAAGTCTGAGTAGGTTGCACCTTAGCACCTCCTCTTCCAAAGTTCTTTGAAACCTTCAAATTCCATATCCTCCGAGTAACTATGACCTTTAACATTACTACTAAGTATCTCACGTAATTTGTTAAAGTCAAATCCACCATTTGACAGTTAGGTCTATTCATCATATTAGCCTACAAACAACCACATGACTTAGGTATAACACCAACACTAAGTGTTTGTATATGAATCCCGAGCAATGCTAAAAAAAGGAGACAATTTTTCTCCATTGGGCTCCCTCTTTATCTCTCTATATCAGGCTCTTTTTATTTTCTCTCGAGGATTGTTCGTCGTCATCTTTAATCAAATTATTTTATTGTTATTCTATAAAAAATCTAATTGACTATGATTCTCCATTAAAACTAAAAGAGTTAACAATCGTTGTAATCCCATTGTGAGAAAAAAACAATGGCTAACTTAATTCTGTGAAGAGATTATTTCTTCGAATGGGATGAATACTACAATGTTCCCCGGAGACGCATTGCTCTCCCTGCGTCCAAACCCTAGCCGTCAATGTCGCATTACTGTCCATGCATAAGATAAAGTCGCATGAGAAGCCATTATTTTTTCTCACTACATTATTCGAAAATTAGCCAACAATATACTTATAAAATTAATATTTTTTAAAATTAAAAAGATATTTGTAAACGTGAAGGCAAAGATATGTTTGCCGTTGATGGTCTATGGGCGAGGCGCGTGAGAAACGTCAAAAAGTGCGTACGTGGACACCAATCATCCCGCAACAAAAAAATTTTTTATCCAAAACATACGAAAAACTGTATCTTACACGTGACAAAAAACTCTCGAACGTGGCAATCTATCAACGGCGGCGAAACCAATTTATCGCCGTCCGATACGTCGCGGGGAAAAAAATAATTGGGAACTCATCGAATCAAAGAAGAAACTTTTATTTTATTCTTTAAAGAAATCGACTTTGATTGAAAGGGGGAAATGGTGTCAAATACTTGTTACTGTACACGATTCTTAGCTATAAATAGGAGTATCTTTCATTTCTCTTCACTCTAGATCTAAACAGCCTGGAAATTCACTGTTCTCTCCAAGCTTTTCGAAGCTAAATCTTCAAAAACGTTTCAATTCTGGGTTTTCTGGATTTTCCAGAGTTTCTCCTAATCCAGCGTATCTGTGTTATCTTTTAAGGTAATTATAAGCTCTTTTATGCCATTTTATGTGTTTGATGTTTTGTATTCACGGTTTCTGAAAATGGGTAATTTGTTTTTGTTTTTTTTTTTGGAATTTTCAGAGAAGCGATTTAAAAAAGAGGAAGAAGAAGAAGAAGAAGAAGAAGGGATGACGATTAAACCGGCGGTTCGGATCGCCGAGAGGAAATTAGTCGTGAAGAACCGGACAATCCTAACCGGAGTTCCCGAAAATGTGATGGCGACGTCCGGCACGGGGTCCGGTCCAGTTGAGGGGGTTTTCCTGGGAGCGGTTTTCGACGAAGAGAACAGCAGACACGTGGTGCCCATCGGAACTTTACGCGACGTCAGATTCATGTCGTGTTTCCGGTTCAAGTTATGGTGGATGGCTCAGAAAATGGGAGATCAAGGCAAAGACATACCTATGGAGACTCAATTCCTATTGGTGGAAACCAAAGAAGGGTCCCACCTGGACTCCGCCGGAGAAAATCAGATTGTTTACACCGTCTTCCTCCCGTTGATCGAAGGTCCGTTCCGAGCCGTTTTACAAGGGAACCAAAACGACGAACTCGAGATGTGTTTAGAGAGCGGCGACGCAGAGACCCAAAGCGTCGTCGTTTACGCATTCCGTTTATATCCATGCCGGGACCGATCCTTTCGCTACAATCACGGAAGCAATCAGGGCCGTCAAATTACATCTCAGAACTTTCCGGCAACGTCACGAGAAAAAAATACCCGGAATTGTTGACTATTTCGGGTGGTGTACCTGGGACGCTTTTACCAGGATGTGACTCAAGAAGGCGTCGAAGCTGGACTCGAGTCTTTAGCTTCCGGTCGGACGCCGGCGAAGTTCGTGATCATCGATGACGGATGGCAATCCGTCGGTGGGGACACAAACAGGGAGGAAACTCCTTCTTCATCGGTTGATCAGGCGGAAACGAAACAGCAACCGTTGCTCCGTTTGACGGGGATAAAAGAAAACGAGAAATTTCAGAAGAAAGACGATCCGACGGTGGGTATCAAAAACATCGTCAACATCGCGAAAGAGAAACACGGGTTGAAGTACGTACGTCTGGCACGCGATCACGGGGTATTGGGGGGGAGTCCGGCCGGGAGTTGAGGAAATGGAAGGATACGGGTCGAAAATCCGGTACCGATGGTTTCCAAAGGAGTGGTGCAGAATGAACCGGGTTGGAAAACCGATGCGATAGCGGTTCAAGGGTTGGGTTTAGTGAACCCGAAAAAGTGTACAAATTTTACAACGAATTGCACAGTTATCTGCGGATGCGGGTATAGATGGAGTTAAGGTGGATGTACAGTGCATTTTGGAAACCCTCGGCGCCGGTCTCGGTGGTCGGGTGGAGTTGACGAGCCAATATCATCAGGTCTTGATGCATCGGTGGGGCGGAATTTTCCCGATAATGGGATCATCGCTTGCATGAGCCAAACACTGATGCACTCTACTGGTAATTTTCTTGGCTTTTCTTTCAATTTTATTGTAATTTGTTTTTTTTTTTATTTATGGGTTTTATTCTGATGTTTGAATGTGTCGAACCAGTTCGAAAACAGACGGCGGTCGTAAGAGCATCAGACGATTCTACCCCTGGGATCCAGTCTCACACACCATCCACATTGCGGCGGTGGCCTACAATAGCGTTTTCCTTGGGGAATTTATGCTGCCGGATTGGGATATGTTCCACTCTCTTCATCCGTCCGCCGAGTACCACGCTTCGGCACGTGCTATTAGCGGTGGTCCGATCTATGTCAGGTAAGGACCAAGGAGGAGTTGCCTGTTGTCTAGCAGAAATCGATTTCATTTGATTCTTAGTTTTATGGTTTTCAGTGGCTGAACGTTTTAAGCTTTTGTTTGTAACAGTGATGCCCCGGACGACACAATTTTGAGCTCTTGAAGAAATTGGTGTTGCCTGATGGGTCCATTCTTCGTGCTCATTTGCCTGGACGGCCAACTCGCGATTGTTTGTTTACGGATCCGGCTCGTGATGGTGTTAGGTAAGATCAGCTCTTGAACTCTGTTCATCTGGTATGGGAATGGAAAACATAAACAAGTACACCGGAGTTCTCGGTTTAAATTGATTGCATTTCCTTATCGTCTCTGTTTTTCTTTGATTGCAGCTTGTTGAAGATATGGAACATGAACAAGTACACCGGAGTTCTCGGTGTTTACAACTGCCAAGGTGCAGCATGGAACAGAGTTGCAAGGAAAAATACTTTCCACCAAACCAATACGGACTCCATATCAGGCCATGTGAAGGGGAGAGACGTCCATCTCATTTCCGAGGCCTCGTTGGACCCTGAATGGACCGGTGACTGTGCGGTATACTCTCACCAGACCGGTGAACTAATCACCCTTCCATACAATGCATCCATGCCGGTTTCCCTCAAGGTCCTTGAGCATGAAATCTTCACACTAACACCTATCAAGCACTTGGCACCAGGATTCAGTTTTGCACCCTTGGGACTTATTGGCATGTACAACTCCGGTGGTGCCATTGAGGATCTAAAATATGAAGTTAAAGATGGAGCCAAGCTCTCTGAGCTCGATACCAGATATGAAGGCGAAAGCAGTGGTCTTATTGGTGCGAGGGTGGAGAATTCTATCAATGAAATGGTAGGAAAAGTTTGCATGGAGATTAAAGGTTGTGGAAACTTTGGTGCTTATTCACAGCCAGCCAAGAAAGTGCACAGTTGGATCTAGCGAAGTCGAGTTCGATTACAATTCTTCGTCTGGATTGCTAAAGTTAGGTTTGGGAAAATGCCCGAGGAAGGGCAGAGGGTCCATGTCCTTGAAGTTGAGTTATGAGTTAATGTAGCAGGGTAGTTGTATCAGACTCAAGAGAGTGTTAGAGAGTAGATTTCCCTCTAGTAGGGATTTCCCTCCTATTTTTTTTACCCATTTTAGGTTTTATGTATTAAAGATGGGAGTGAAGAAATCGAAATAAAAGTTTCTTCTTGCTACTAAAGCTTGATAACTCTAGTTTAGAAGCATAACTATGCCTAACATATCGGAATTTTGAATTAGGAAATCCTATATACATGCCGTATCATCTAAATATGAACCAATTCCAAGGGTAATAACAGTAGTGTACCAATTTTAATATGGATCATATGGGCATTTGAGAAAGGTTAGAGTACGAGATAAGTATTCGATGGATTCGAGTGGAACAAAACTTACCATGAGATGAAAGTGAGAGGTAATGAATCAGGATAACTGTAAAAGCTTAAAACAAGGCATGTTATATTAAAAACTCCTCTAGCAATTAAGGCTTTCATGTCCATGCATCCATACAAATACAATTGTTTTCTAATTGTACAAATTAAATGCCTAACAGGTGAAACATATGCCCAGTTCAGCATCCACCATAGTTAAACAAGGACTACATCTAAAATTCCATTTTAACTAGTGCATTTGATGCTAATTCAGATCCATAATGAAGCCAGTCCTTGGCACAAATCAGGGCTTCCACAGTCTCTGGTCGCAAGGAGCTTCGGTACTCGTCTAGTTGTTTGATTGTGATATCAAAGACTGAATCAGGAGCAGCAGCAGATACTGGAATCGACAAAATGTCACGAGCCATCTTTGAAAGTGTTGGATACTTCATCTTGTTCAGCTTCCACCACCCTAAAACATCAAACTCTTGGACACGAGGCAACAATGACTTCCATGTACTGATCCAGCTCAGATTTCATCTGCTGGTTACTAGTCTCCATAATGTAGACATCGAAATCCGAAGTCCTTGGTCCAAAAGAAGGTTTCCTTGATGAGACTCGTCGGCCTTCCCATTTCCAGCATTGCCTTTTCTGCATAAGTCGGTGTCAAAGGCAGTGGAAGTGCTACATATTCAAGAAAGAGCTCATGAATTCCATCATCAACAATTTTGATAAATGTGTGGGAGCATCTTCACCATATTTTGTGAAACTGAACTCAACAAGCTTCATCTTGAAACGAGGATCCATGATCACAGCAATTGCCAAAATCAAGCTACAATCCCTCCAGTACTTATCAATCTTTTCCTGCATCGACTTAGCAAGATTGCTGATGAAGGGATCCTCACTTGTGATTGAAAGACCCAAGTCTGCATGTATTTTCCATGCTTCATGAAAGAAAGTGATTGCAGTAGGGTTAGTTGTAGTTGTCAGGATGCTAGCTGCATCAAAGAGAGGTTTCAAGAAAGTGCATAAAGTCTCAGCCAGCTTCCAGTCTTCCACTGACGGAGCTAGCTTATAATCCGGATCAGAAGTATCCAAACAGTTGAACACTTCCTTCAATTCGGTAGCAGCTGCTAGCATTTGGTATGTTGTGTTCCACTGAGTTTGATCATCAAGAATCAGGCTCTTTTCACTTGGCACTTGAAGCTGGTTTTTGACATGGACAAACTTTTCATCATGGGATTCTGAAGTCGTCACGTACTTTACACTATCACGGATTTTCTTGACAATCTCTTGCCTGCACCAAGCACATCCTTTGCCATGCTGCTCAAAGTACGAGCTACACAATTTCCAAGTAACAGCTGACCATTAAGAATAAGGGGATTCTTCGTACAGAGCAGAGGTCTTAGATTTTCCAGCCCAGCTTCACTTGTCGGATAATTGAAGGTGAGGGAAAAACTTGCCTTCCAAACCAGTCTGATAGGCAGGCAGCAACAGCATGACATAGAGCAGAATCGGAATCAGGATATGGTTCCATTATGACATTGAAAACCCGTCTTTGCAACTTCCATTCAAAATCAATGAAGTGTCCAGTTATAAATACATAACCCAGCGTTTGTTTCGAAGTCCACATGTCTAGTGTAAGAAAAACGCCCAGGAATACACTCAATAAACTTCATGACGCTTTGCTTTTCCTCAGGTAAATTGCAACACAATCCCCTTGAACGGTGTTGAAACTGACTTTGTCAAACCGAGGCTGAAGATTCTGAACAAAAGCTATGAAGCCCGGATGCTCAACCATGTGAAGAGGGTACTCGTGCATGATGATCATTCTTGCAATCTCAAGACGGCAACGGTCCTGATCAAATGGTATGAAAGGTGAACCGAAGATCTATAATGCCGTTTTCGTGGTTCACTTCCACCAACCGTTGGTGTATATGGGGAGAATTGATTGTTATCCTGCTCACGTAAGTACGCCCGACAAGTACCTTTAGCAATGTGACGTTTGAGGTGGCTTGTCCCTGCTACCTTAGAACCAGTACTATAAGCGAAACTTTGTTTGCAACGGTTACAGCACGCTCTTCTACATCCAGGACTCACATTTTCTATGGTAAAGTATTCCCAAACCATGGACTTCTTTTTCCTTCGCTTAGGTTGTGGTTCCGCCTGTGTTTCAGGACTCACAAGGGCCAGCGCATTGTTATTCTCCACCGGGGATGTTTCCATTTCCGTCACTTCTGTCACTTCTGTCATTTCTTCCATTTGGTCTAGAAGTAAAATTCGCACCTGGAGCAAAAGAAAACTTTAAAAAGGAATTCAAAACGTCCATACATATCAAAATAAAAGAAAAGTTCCAATTACCATAAGGTAACATAACTCGAGATGCTACATGTAAAGTAAACAAATGAGTATTTGTCGATCGAGAGATTTAGAGAGAAGGTTCATTAAGCTCATCAAAACACAATCTTATCAGCTTTGATATTGCATCAGTACAACTTTAAGCTGCAAAGACTGACTGTAAACTGCATACATAGTTGATGAACAGCAGTATAAATATTGAACTCTAAAATTCTACCATTAAATGATCATTATAAGAAATCAATGCATTTTACATATAAGTAGGCCCACCTTACCCACCAGGGCTAAATTAGGCATTTCACATCTAAATGGGATTTTATAACATCCTCTTACGTTTTACATTGCACAAAAGGGGGGGGGGAGTAGATCTAGGGTTTCAAAATTATATTTTGAAAAAACAAAATAAACATGAAGAAAAAGGAAAAGCCAAGATCAAACCCAATTCGATTTCAAACGCAATCTGCCCGGATCAAGAGCAACAAAACACAAAACAAAGAAAAGAAAAACAAAACGTTAAAAACCCAGATCAACAACGAGAGCAAAAAGACCCATTATCATTACAGAGGCAAAACAGGAGCTTAAAAAGCACAGACGAAAGCATGAAATCACCAAACGAACGTTATATAAACAACAAAACAGTTTTAAAACAAAAAGTCCAACTTCTGCAATTTCTACAAGGACAAAAACCAATAATTTCTCATGCTTGACAACATAATCGTTAATTCCCTCGCAACACTGAAACACCAAACGTTTAAAATCAAAGCTCTAAACTTTACAACAACAAAGCAAACATTCGAGAAAGAAAGAAAATCGGAAAGATAAGGAAAAACCCAAAATTAGGTAAGAGAAGGAGAATTTTACCGGTCAAAGCCCCAAAGAGAAACGATGGGAGCGGATAGGAAGGCCGGAAAGTGAGGCCCGTTGAAGGGGCGATAGATCTAGGGTTTTTTTTTTGGGGTGGAGGAAGACGAAGAAGATTTGGGCTTAGAAACAATCATCTATCTCTCTTTTGGTTTTGGACTTTTATTTAGGGTTTGGTGGGAAGAACCAATTTGACTTTGAAAGGCAGCCCAATGGCAATAATGGCTGATGTTAGGGGTATTGGGGCATTTACACATTTATTTTATTCCATTATCACTTCTTTAAATCAGATGATTATTTGTAATACTAATAATCGAGTGATTTATGATGTAATTATTCAATAAAAAATTATTAGAAAATATTTATTAACGATATTCTTTGGTTCATTTTATTTTTAACAGTCTAATGATTTGTTTTGTAATTTTTAAAATTAAATGACTTACTTATAACCTTATTAATAATCGAGTGACTTGTTCTATAATTTACCCTAATTTTAATTAAGCTTAACTGAAAATTAAGTCTTTAGGTACTTCAACTATGGAGAATCAGTTATGACAAACAAGTTTCAGCCTTATTCATCTCCCACCCCCAACAACTTGCATGCTAGGCTCCTCTCTTTAGATAAAATCATTACCATCACCATTATTCGATTCATTAATCGACTAATATGACACGGATATTTCAAAGATCAACTAAGAAGTGATTCTCTTTTCTCTTTTCACAATATCAAGATTCGATTTCTGACATTAATTAAAAGACTTAGCGTCTCATTCCGTTATATCAACTTGTAATTGATAAAAATTTATTAAATTTTCAAAAAAAATAAGGTGATATTATAATATTTATAAAAGCAAAATAAAAGTATATTAATTTTTTAATTAAACATTTTCTCAAAGTACAAGTGCCACATTATATATTTGTCAAAGTACAAATATCATATCGCACATGTATCACGTAATATTTTATTAAAATATATGTATCAATATGATATTATTCTCCTAGATTTTGTGATTCGAATTCTGTTTTGACATAACTATACTTCTTATATTAGTATTAGTATTTTATTAAAGATAGTAATTCGTATTGAAGAAGACTTTGTAATCTAAGATTTCATTCTTATCAAGTAATTAAAAACTATAAATATATAATAAAGGCTAGAGTTATTTATAATTAAGTCTTAGATGATGCCATACACCTCTTGTAATTTTTTAATTTTAGTGAATTTATCTATTCTGCGTATAATTTTTCCTTTTAGTTTTTTCACGTAAATTTTGTGTTCTTATATTTCTAGCTTTCTTATTTAACAATCGTTTACTTGTCAGTAATAAAGTGATATCAGAACATGTAGGTTGATTGACTCTATCATAACTGACGACATTAAAGTATGATATTTTGTTGTTCGATCGTAACATCAAATTTTCATTATGAAAGGCAAAGATGTGACCAATTCTCACATAGACATATTTGGATGATGCTTATTATAGACATATGACATCATTACGGACACCTAAGGAGAAGAGAAATAGGATCGAAAATCCCTATTACGAATTCATCTAGATCTATCAAATCATATATTATGCGTTACAACGAAGAAGAAGACGATTGTTTTGTGGTTGGAATTAGAGCAATTATGCATGGATAAAACTCTAAATAGCAAGTTGCATATGAAGCACCATCTTTATTTGCTTAAGTGTGATAAAGAGGATTTATAATTATTTTCGTTTTACTCATTACCTTATTCAACCATTACAAATGCAATTTTATATAGTCGTAAATATCTCAAAATTGATGAAATTTACGACTTAACCTCGTACGATAAGATAAAACATCTTGTTAATGATATGAACTTCAAGGAGAAGGTCTTTCATGCGTGAGAGACAAAATAACGATTTTCTAATAGTGAAACCAGGGGTAAATTAAAATCATCAAATACAGGTAAAACTTGATATTACTGTAGAAAATGGATATATTAAATCTAATTGTTACCGTTTGTAGAATGGAAAGAGGAAAGATACAGGTCGCAAGGGAAAAAACTAGAAAATTTTGGACCATAAACTAAAATCTTACATCATAAATAAGAACCTAAACCATAAAACAAAAACCCCTTACATCATAAATCACAAATTAAATCGTAATTTTATTTTTGTCACATAGCTATTTTTTAAATGATATCTAACGTTACGTTTTTTTCTGTTTTATTCACCCACATTAGATTTGATGATATGGTTTAATGATAATTTTAATTCTCTAAACTTACATATTCTATCAAATTGATTAAAATTTAAAATAATTTAATAAATCTTCCATATTTAAAAATCCTATCAATTTATCGCATATTATTACAATCATTTATTCCATCCACTTGAATATATATATATATATATATATATATATATATATATATTTAAATTATAATATCATAATTTTAATTTCCCTGACTTGTTCTTAATTTTAACAGCAAATATCATATATTTTTTAATGTATTATATAAATAAACAATAAAACAATAATAAAAGAAGCTATCTTCCCCTCCCAATATCTTCTCGGGATTGGTGGTAAAAAGAAGAAAAAAAACAGAAAAGTCTCTCATTTCCGCTATAAAAACTCACATCCTCCTTCATTACCATATATGTATAAGCCCCCCTTTCTTCAATCTCTCACTCCCTTTAAATTACTTATGTATTCTTTTGGAAGCCATGGTTGGTTCTCAAGCTTTAGGGTTTTTCATAAAACGATAGTCGTGAGAAGAAAAAGGGGGAAAACAATGGCCCTCTTCGTATTCTTCCACAGCTTTCTTGAACTGCAACATCGTCTTAGATCGTTGGTTTTGTTGTCGTTGTTGATGGTGCATCCATCCATATCCACCGTATACGGCGCCCTATTTGGTTGCGGTTCAATAAAGCTGTGGGAAGATACAGACAGGGCCAAGAAGCAAAGTATTTCAAGATCGATCGTCTTAGACATGAATAGAAAAATTTTATGTTTGGGTTCTTACTTGCTCCTCTTAATCGAATCATTTCATTCTCCTCAGTAATTTTAACCCTAAACACTGTAAACTAAGAGGGGAAAAATTTTATGTTTGGGTTCTTACTTGCTCCTCTCTTAATCGAATCATTCTCATTCTCCTCAGTAATTCTTAACCTAAACACTGTAAACTAAGAGGGGAGAGAGAGAGAGAAAGAGAAAGTGATAGGTTTGTTTTGGTACTTGGAATTTTCTGAGTTAGATTCTTGTGTTAGCCAAGTGGTTCTGAATAGTTAGTTTGGATCTTCTTATGTTAATTGTCTGACTTTGTTTTGTTAGTATAGAGTGGTGCTCCTCATCTGTAGGGTTCCACAGAGGTATGAAAAAGGCTCTTTTTACTTGATATTTGTAGTTAAAATTTGCATACTTATTAGCTGACCGATCTGCAGTTACTTTCAGTCAATTTTCATTCATTTCCCAAACCAAAAAGGTCACATTATTGCAGTCAAATTTTTCTTTCTTGTGACTGGCCATATGATTCACTGCTCTCTCATATTGGGGTTGGTATGCTTTTCTCTAATGTAAAATTGTTTCTTTATCAGCAACCCGTTGTTCCAGTGGAAGCGATATTAAATTAATTAAACAAGATCAATAGTTTGAATTCTAACATTATGAATGGAACAAACTAGGTTGACAAGATTATTCTATAGTATTCAATCTTGGATTAGTCGATTAATAAACAGATACGGATGATTATAAAAAAAGTTATTGCTGGTTTTGACTGACTTTTAACAATAATAAGCCGCATTAAAGTTCCAGTTATATTGAATGTTGGATGGACCACTCCAGTTAGGTTTAACCCTACCCTAATATCTCATTCTCAACTTTATTTTCATACTCATCCAATGAATTTGAATGTGAAGCTGTCAGTGAATGACCTTTAGGAACTTTGCGATTAGGGTTTCCCCCTTTCTTTTCCAGTTTTTGTACAGTGTTCAGGACACTAAGGTGCAAGAAAAAGGGGCTCTAGATTCGCCTAATGGCATGTTATATATCTTGTTTTGATAGAACTGGGGGATGTTTGAACATCAGATCTGAATGTAAGATATTTTAAATCCAATTATGAGAGGCCAACTCCTTTGTTCAAAGTTTCTTTTTACAGATCATGTGATATAGATAGATACTTTATTATATATTTAATTGGAAAAAGTATACCTATAATGATTGTTTTAGATGTTTAAAGTTACTATATAAGATGTTTAAAATTTTATTTTGTTACCATTTAAGATCATCCCGTCCACTGCTGTAAAAAAATCGATCAACCAATGATTGTTTGACACGCGACATTGATTTTTTTTAATATAATTTTTCAAAATACAAAACATTAAATTTTGAAATTAAAAAAAAAAACCTTAAATTTTCTAATCATCCAAACTCCATCTCTAAATCTTAAAAAATCTCTAAATATAAGAATCAGGAGGCGAGCAGAGGTTCGAGTGGCTCGATTTTGATTCAGACGTTGGTGTAGTCCGGCGACAAGGAACAAGTGATGGTTGGATAAAAAAAAATTGCAACGAGATTTACGGATGACGTGTGATTTCAAGCAATAACATGCAACGATAAGGGAGATAACCGATCAGTGAGAATCCAACGACAAGAGAGATTATGTGTAAAGCGTTGATTGGATAACATGTTTTTAACAATCATGAATGAGCATACACTTTAATTGACAACTTGAAATTTGTTAAATATTTACTTTTTAAATAAATTATGTATTTAAAATGCACAAAATGTATGGTTTATTTTGTAATTAACTATATATATATATATATATAACAGATCCATTCATTTATGTCTTAATGCCGACACCTAATTTTGCTTATATATATGTAACATGGAGCATGCGCTCTTTATTAGTTAACTGATGTTAGTGTAAAGATTATCCATTAATTAACTGACAGCCTCCTTCTAGTATTGTAATTGCCTTAACCGAATTATTATTTGTTTAATGCGTTGTACTAGCATTATTGTAGCTCAATTAAAAGATTTGGGGATCTAATATGTAATTAAACTAATAGATAAATGCTACTGGACAACTCAGCTATACCACTAGTAAAAAAGTTATATAATTTACGATCAACTACTTATTTAATCACCAAATTATAAGATCAATTTTACTGTAATCACCAAACAATTTTTTTTATCAACTAGGTCACTAACGTTTTATTTTGGTATATTCAAGTTGGATCGCAAGCTACTTGAGTTTGACTCGATCAACACTAGATATGAATAGACTCGACCAGAGCTCAAATTCAACTCGAGTTTTTAACAAGCCAAAACAAGTTATTTGATACTAAACTCGAAAAAATGATATATTAAATTTTTAATTTTTAAAATTAAATTATTAATAATATTAATATTTATATGTTGTTGTTTTCAAATGCAATATATGATTTTTATGTACTTAAGATTCAGTTTCGAGTTTCAATCAAGTTAAGTCGGAGAATGTTTTGAGTACAAATCTTTTTAAACTCGAGTCGAACTACAATTTTTAATTTCGAATTGAATCAAACTTAACTTTAAACTTTTTTAAATTGAATCGAACTCAACAATACGTTGCGACCACAATTTTATTCTATGCATAACCATCAAACTTCAATGTATTCTCGTAGCTGTAGCAAATGCAAGATGGAAAGGCTGTGATTGCCTTGTGTTTTGAGAATGTCTAGTTAAATTATGCTACTGTTTTTTAACTGCTGCAACATTCATTGTATTTTCTTAACTTATCGACAACACTCCTGCTGTTCGAACTCATGATCTTTAGAGAGATTAAATTCTCTTATACTATTAAAACTACTTGATGAATTAGACTACGATACTTTTGAAACTGCTGCAGCATTCATTGTATTGCCTTGTATTATTTACTGCCTTTTCTGCTCTCTCATAGACTAAAGTTTTCATTTACATCTTGTGAACTTTTTATGGATCTCATTTGGCGATTCCATGGCAGATATATACAATGTGATGGGTTGAGTTTAGCTCCTACAAAGGTCGTAAATATACTAATTAAAAATATTCCCTTCGATCACGATGGTCAACAATGTTGCCATTTTTCGTTGTTGGGTGACGCACATCGACAGCTGAAGATGAACACACGGGCAACAGTCGACCCCGGCCATGTCGTAGTTTCACTTGCTGTCCCATTTTGCCAATGGTTTTAAAACAAAAGAGTTATGTTTCAGAAGCGACGTGACTCCCAAACACATGGGGCGGCCATTATTGCTCTCCTGTGCCATTTCCCTTTCACTGTGTCCTTAATGCCATGCCTCTCCGGCACTCCCCTTGCTTCAAAATTTCCATCACCCTCTCTGCTATATTATCTCTTCCACTGGCGCCAGTTGTATTTCTATGGACATCAATTCCTCAAACACAAACCATGTTGTTTTCACTCTTTATTTTTCTTGAAATACTTACGGATGATACTGACATGCAGGTCGACCCTTCCAATATATGGAAAAACTTTAACACTATCGTATATGTTACTCACGTTCAAATTTGAGTTGCATATCACAACTCGTTAGATTCTAATTAGAAATTAAGCTAGATTTTATTGTAATTCTATTGGTTGAAAATTATTTGGTAAGTTTATTTAGTTAAGAATTCTTATGGAATACGGATTAGTGGTGACCAATTATTTAACTCTATCAATAGAGAGTATGTTGTAGTCTTTAGAATTATGAGCGAAAATTAGTTTGGAGATATGTAATCCCTTTTGTAATCTATGCAACTTTTGGGATTTAAATAGTTTTTGTAAGCAATTAAGAGTGTGGTTTTGGATACTTCGAATTCTGGTATGGATACTCCGGATTAGGAGATATATGAGATATGATGTATTTATACTCTTTGTGATCTTTACGTTTATAGTGGATTATTATTCTTCTCATCCGTGGAGATATACAATATTGAATCATTTTAAGTCTCGCCTCTTGTGTGTAATCCTTCCTATGTTCATATCACATTATTTGTTTTCCGCTTATAATTTCCTAACAAGTGGTATCATGATCTATGGTTTAAGTTGCCGATCATTACAATACACAAATAAATATATTCGTCTTCAGATCAAAATAACTCTGGAAATGACCTACACATAATAGGACTTAACCGAAATAAATTTAAATTGAAAACTCACTCATAATATTTATGTATGATGAATCGATGAATGTTCATCATCACATTTTAGGCCTCTTTTCTTTTAGTTTTAGTTTGATTCTAAGGTAGAACTTGCATTTATTATGTTTTCGCAGAATTTGCATTTTTATAGTTCAAAAATAACTCTCAACCATTTGATATTAAATTCTTATAGATATTTATGATGCTCGAATCTAATATTTTGAGAAATAACAATCATTTTTTCACCATCGATATCGCTTGATGTTGCATTTTTATAATTAGTTAAAAAAATCAGCCCGAAAGAAAGTTTGCTACGTACATGGATCATAAGCAAAATAACACAAAAAACAATGCGCCTTGGAGGAATAAGGCCCAAGATACGATGCAAGGCCATAAACTACAATGTATATGGTTATATTTGTAGCATTTTGGATAATTTTTTAAGCCATATTTCGCCTCCATTAAAACCTGTTTTGGTCTTATGAATCCAAATGATTTAAAAAAAATTCTAAATTCATTACAAGATAATATATGTTTAGAATTTTCTTAACCTATGACAACAGACATATACCCTATAGATATAACTGCTCGAACTTGTATCCTTTAAATAGAATAACATTCCCTTTTATCATTAAGCCTACTCAAGAGATTGACATCAAAATAACTCTTAACCCTTAAACCATTGTAAAACACATATAAATAAATTATTTTATCATACTTTAGATTCAACTACTTAGTAATCATAAACTTATTAAGTGAACTCGGTAATTAAAGAGAGTACATAAGGGATCTAGTTTCTCATCTCACTAGACAGTGACAGAGTTCTGTTGAGATCCAAAGGGGGTCCTGTTAAAAATTTTATATAGTTGATAAACTTTAATCTCATAGTAGTTTAGTTCATATAAAAATAAGTATTCAAATAAAAAAGAATTTATTAAATATTTAATTAAGTATGGGTCAAACTAATAAAGGATGGCCCTATGTTCTCAATATGTTTGGTCTAATAACAATTTAAGTCATTGTAAGTTTAAATATTAGACAAATCAAGCATTGTATTATGAAATTTGAATTTAAATAGATAATAAACCATTATATTTTTCTTAAAAAATTCAATATTTCGACTCTCGCTAATATTTAATTTACTTCGTCTTTTGCCATTAAACAAACTGGTTATTAATACTTTGAAGAGTGCATGAAAGAAGATGAATTTGATTGTAATAAAAATTTCAATTCTAATTCCAATGATGAAATGATAAGAAAGTGAGCCCAAGAAACTTGTTAAATCGTATAAATATTTATTTTTCTTGTTACTTTTTACCAGCAACTGTTTTGTCGAATATTTAAATATTTATAGATTTTTTAGTATTATTAATATTATTAAAGAATTTATGTTTATATATAGTGTGATTACAATTTGTATCGCTAAACATTATATACGAAATTAAGATATATTACATTTTATTAATAAAATACTATTTTATAATTATACTTTCATGAAATTACTCGGTGGTGTTCAAACATATTTTGGAGGTGCAATTGGTTAGCTGAATCTTATGTTACAACATATAATGTTAAATTCTATTTTTTTTAAATAAATAAATTGACATAATATTGTAAGATTATTGAAAGGTAAATTTATCTTTTTATCGATCAAAATTATTTAAAATTAATAAAAATACTAATATCATAATTAATTACTTTTAATTCTTCATTTTTAAAATTTTAAAAGATAAAATATTTTAAAAAAAATTGAGAGAAAACTAAAATATTCCATCCATGTCCACGCCCATTCATGGCTTGAAACAGTAAATGAAATTACCATATTCCATTATACACCAAGACTCGAAAACCTACCTTGTAATTCATATCAGAACAATTTTTCTTTGAGGAAAAAGCTGCAAAATATTGCTATCATAATTCAGAAAAAGAGAACACTTGAATTATAATAAACAAGTGGAGAGAGAAGTTAAAACTTACGTACCATGCTTTGTTTGCAGATAAAAGAGCATTTTTGGTTGCAGAAATCGGGTCCTGAATTGCCATCATGTTTTCCCACAGCTTTCTTGAGCTTCCATGGCGTGCTAATACTGGGAAGAAAGTTCAAGAAAGCTGTGGAAAAGCATGACCAGGACTTCTCCATGGAAATTGCTTTGGTACCCAGATCTTAGTATGATTTCTGAAAGCTTTTTCAATGACCTAAAAACATTGAGTAGTGATGATGATGAAGAAGAAAAAGAAGAAGAAGAAGAAGAAGAAGAAAGACCATCCATTGATGGACCACTCTAACAAGGTGTAATATGTGTAGAAGCTGCTTTATAGGGAAAGAAAGACGAGCCTGGCGAGGATGGTGGGGACGTATGGTCTATTTATATATTTACCCATATAATTATGGTCCTACTCCATTTTACTCTTCTCACGTTTGAAATTTGGTTGAAATTTAACACCATAAGATCGGATAAATTGATTTAATTGGTCAAAAGATTTGTTATTATTTATTAAGGTCTCAATTTCGAATATCTTATATATAAAGGTACGAGCCTTTATAATTAAAAGTTTACAAATCTTTAAACATATATTACATTATATTCAAATTTATATACAAGTTTATATATAAAAAGAAAACACCACTGTCAAAATAATTATATTAAATTAGATTATATGACATTTTAAACTGAAAAAAATGCCTACGTGACCAATTCAAAGCCACATGATATAGTAAGAGAGAGAAAAAGAGTGCAGCCTTCCATTCTACTTCTTTGAAACAATGCTGAAAATCTTTATATTCCAAGATTACGAGTCAAAAACTTTGCAATCTAAGATTCCATATTTTTATTTTCTTAACTTCATAATTAGTGTGGTTATTGTTATAATGTCCAAGAGTACGTGAGTTGAAGTGGGTTTATATGAGTATTATTCATGGATTGATGCACGATTTTAAGTTAAGTGGACAAACCTCTAAAATTTTACTATATAATAAATTTATAAAATTTTAGAATGGACATATCTAAAATATATGTCAATTTGTCCCCCTCTATCCGCCTCTGATATTATTATTCAATTTATGGACAGGATAAGATCTGATAGTTTAATCATTCTATTTAAGAAAAAGTTTAAGAAACTAAATTTCAAAAGTGCAAAGGAACAGGGACTGAGAGCATAATATGACCGGTATTCATTTTCACCGTCAAAAGAGCCAAATTTACTAGAAAAAAATTAGACATGCTTTAGTACTAGTGAGTGATCAGTGGAGTACAAATGATTGATTACATGGTGAGAAGGGAAACAAAACTGAACTTAAACTCAATATTAAAAAATTTTGGTTTATAGACTCATTATAATAAATCCTTATAAAACTTGATTTAAATTAATTAACTAATTGATCAAAATATTAATAATTATATGAAAAATATAGGAGAAAAATATCAAACAAACCTGAAGAAAAGTTTAAACAAACCCAAGGATTGAAAGATGCGAAATCCCACCTAAAATATTAAGCAAAAAGCCCCATCCCCTTCACATGTAACCATGTGATTTCGATCTCTCCCCGTCGAAAAAAGAAAAAAAAAATGGGAAACTAAAGGGTATGGGTTGTTTATGGTGCCCCAATCTTTAGGGATTTTTTTTCCATATATCTCTATAATAATATACGTGGATTGTTTAACAAATAAATAAAATAATTGGACTTTAATAATTGATATTTAATTTACCAATTAATTAATTTAGATTGAGCATTGTAAAGGTCCATTTAATGAGACGATTCTTTCAGTCCAATTTTCTCTATTCATAATGATTGAATTGAAATTCTTAACTTTACTTGAATAATCTAATACTTCATCCTACTAAGAAGTGAGTTATTCACTGTACATTTGTTATTTGATTATTCAAATAAATACTTTTTTTTCTAATTGTAACCGAAAGACGTTGAAGAAGAAATAGTCTGGAGTAATTATAATATAGCTTTTGTTCAAAACTTTTGTAACCAGGGATGAAATTAAGAATTTATTATAGCGGAGTTAAAGTATTTTTTATTTTTTTATAAATATATTTTTTAATTGAGGGACTAGAAATTTTTTCCTAATTTATTTTTTAAAAATATATTTTTTCAATATTAATTAATAGTTACAAAAATAATTAGCGGGGGAGATGTTCCGCCAGTATTCGTAATTTATTGACAACACATACGCATTATAAGCGCCATTACTCGAATTTAAAATTTTCAGAAAAATCAATATTTTATTTTATCATTAAAATTATGAAGGATTAAAATGTAACACATATAGGGATAGGCATGAAACCTGAACCCGACAGGTTTTGACCCGATCGGGTGAGATTTTTTTTAAAAAAAAATTGGGTTTGGGTTTGGGTTTCAAGTGAAAAATACCCGACCGGCCTAAAAAAAGTATAATTTTACTTTATATATTTAATAATAATTACAATAATACCCCTCTATATATTATTATTTTTAATTAAGTCACTATTTTTATTGAATAAAATAATTTTTGTTATTATTTTGGGTCGGGTCGGATCAAGTTTTTAAGTTATATATCGGGTCGGATTCAGGTTGGGTGAAAACTTGTTTTGGTCGGGTCGGGTCAGGTTGGGTCTCAGGTGAAGGACTTCTTTTTCTCGGATTGGGTGAATCAAAAACCCGACTTATGCCTATCCCTAAACACAGATAAGATTGATTAAATATTTGAGAGAATAAAATCTGACACCTATATGTATATATTTATGAATCAGTCAGGGTAGGAGACAAACACACAGCTACGCAGTAGCCAACTTGTTGCTAAACGTGGACGGCACATGTGACATGAATTCTCAAAAAATAAGTTACTTTGTTGAAATATATCTCGGTAAATTACACGATAGATCACTTGATTATTAGGCTATGTTTTAAGAATTTATAAGTAAATAAATAATAACACGAAATCAACAAAATAGACCATATAAAAGAGAAACATTGATTATAGTTTATGATTCCTTCTATAATTCTACTATAAAGATAGAAATTATAAAGAGAAAAAATTGTATGGAATTCCTTATTTTTCAATCATAGGATATATCTCCAAACTTGATATACCCAAAAAAATATTCTTTCACATCTATATAACATCTTGTTAATAACACCCAAAATTAGAGAGATCATAAAAATGATTACATATTCTAAAATAATTATTACCCAATCAAGGTTTAGTTACAACCAATCCACCAATCTACAATGAAAAAATGAATCTGGCCTACAAAATGATTGGTTAGACTATACCCCAAGCTTACAAAGCATAAATTAGTACTATCAAGACTATTAATTTTAGTTCCCCTAAGTCGGATTCCAACAACGTCTTTAACATCTTTGAGCAAGCAATCGATCGTTCTACGCCTTCCTTGGAATATTCTCTGGTTTCTTTCCTGCCGCAGAGAGTATATAAAAGTAGTCCAAGAAAGTTTCAAAATGGTGGTAATGAGATTTCCCTTTCCATGATGAACATGCTTTGAAACCATTCTTCCCATGAGAAGGAACTGGTCTTCATCCCGTTAAGTTTCAAAATGAGTACCAGAGTTCACTGCCAGAGAACATTGCGAAAAGATGGTCCCTCGTCTCGTTTGAGTTGCTACAATTAACACAAAGACCGTCAGTGTCAATTCCCATTCGAAGAAGTCGGTCTCTAGTAGGCAATTTGTTCAATAAAGCCATCCAAGCTATCAAGCTAAACTTGGGAATATGTAATGGAAACCAAATAAGTTTGTGTCATGAAACATTATGCCTTTTGAATCGAATCAAATCCTAAATTTCCTTAACATTCGGTGAACCGGCTAAAATAATTGGAAGGGTTGCAGCTCTTAATTTTAATATTCTGCTGGTACTCCAACTTAACTGTTGATAATGTACGCACATCCTATATATATAATTGCTCAAATTCAAAACTTTTAAAAATATTTTTTTACCATCGAGATTAACCTTTCAAAATACTATGAAATGGTATATATATTGGTCAAAATTAGATAGGGGTTGTAGCTAGAAGTAGATGTATAACATAGAATGGAAAGGAATCAATCACGTGAGGTTACAGCCAAATGTACCCCTTATGTATTTCCTATCGGCCGTGGGCTGGCAATGTCATGCATGCATGCTATCCGTCGGCGCAATTTTAGACTTTTTTATTATTCTTTTTCTGCATTATTATCAACATATAGGCCCGATTCTATATCACTGATCTCTGTCTCCCTTACCCTATTATATACGCCTACAGCTAGAAATAGACACTATCATATTTCTTAAAAAAATATTTTTTTTATTTTTTATTGATAATTTTTTTATTTAATTTTTATATGTTCGACCCTTCTAAAATTTTATAAATTTATCATTTTTAATATAAAATTTTATGTATATGCTTATCTACAGCAAAAATACCAAACTGAAAATATTAATGGAAGTGGATGGATCTTCTCCAAGTACTTTTGTTGCTTGTATGATGAAAGATGAGAGACGTCCACAACTATTTGAGAGTCTAAGGCAAGTGGTTGTACGTGCATGATGCTCAGAACATGCACGTGGATTTCAGCTATGCACTATAATCTATCAATGTTATGAACATGATCGAAATTGTCAATAGTCGTCGAACCAGAGTTCCAGTTCAGCATTCTACTTTCCACCTTTATAATTTTATTGTTTTAATATCTTATAAATTTATAATTTTTATGATCTTTTTTGTTGTATTTAAGATATTTTTTCACAATGCAATAAAAACAATGTATTTGATAGTATTTAATTATATTTCTAGAATTTATTAATAGAATATTAAATTAATTGTTTAAAGCAATAGAATAGGCCGTAAAAGGAGACCGTTTTTAAATTTACGTTCAGAATTCCGAAAATATTTAAGAGTTAAGACAACTTTGCATCGAGAGATTGAATTTCGAGTTTACATCACACAACTCAAATATAAAAATAAATAAAAACTGATATTGAGTGTGAGTCTAGGTCACTGAAGTATACTATTAGATTGCTTCACCATGGGCCCATTTTCATGGGTAGGAACCCAAAGCTTAATTCTTCTTCATACATTATTTTCGTTCTTTAAACTTCATAAATCAAATGAATTTTAATCGTCTATAATTTTATTGTGAACAATCGATTACGATTCTCTATCAAAATCAAAAAAAAGGTAAATCGTCAATGACTAACCTAATCCATATGTTCCCATCACCAACTATGATTCTGTGTAACTTTCAAAAGGGGACAGCCAATGATCTAAGTCCATACATCAAAGTATGATTTATAAAATATGAAGAGAGCAACTTTGGTTGCATGCATATATATAACTAATGCATTGTGTCGACTAGTATACGTAGGACCATCATATGGATAATTTCTTAAAAACGAAACTAAAACATATGCAAGGGAGTTACTTGCCAGCCTGAAAGATGCACGTCGCCAATTGGATCTGATCAACACGATGAAACGATTAGGAGTGGCTTACCTGTCTTGCAGACAATCTTATGAAAGTGTGGTTGCATCAAGTGTCGTGTTTAAATCGTGGTGGTAATTATCTTGATCAATATTTTTTTATTTCTTTTGTATTAATTTGGTACTCTTGATTAAACTCTGGACTTTGGTGATGCTGGGCAAATTGAAGTGCGAATGTCGATTGGAATGTGGTGTTATTTGGAAGTGGGGAGTTCATAGGTAGTGACGGATTTAGAAATATTTTTTAGTATGAACACACATATATATTAACAACATAAATTTTTTGTACAACGTGGACACAAATAAAATTTTAGGATAGGTACACCAATAAAATAAATAATTACGCAAATAAAATTTAGATTTTAGAATAAACACGTATACATCTTCACTAAGTGACGCATCTGTCCCTATTTACATGGGAACACAAATGAATGGAGTTTGAGCATATATTATTTTCATGTGGTTATCCTTCTATGTTGTGAGTGTCGACTACACATGGTTTTAAGTTTAGGATAGGATGTTGATCTCTTGCATTGGTGATAAGAGATGAAGGGATGTACCCTACTGCCCTAGTGATCTTCGATCAAATTGAGATTTTAACTCCTACAAATATAATGGTTAGAACTCAAAATTGTTAAGAATAATATTTTTTTATCATTGAAATTATTTGATGAGTTTTAAAAAAATAGGTTATGAACAAAAAAAAACATGAAACCGATATAGTAATAATAAAAGAACAAATTAAGAAGGATAAAAGTAAAAAGGGAGATTGATCCCACCCAAGCGTGTGGTGGCGGAGAGAAAAGGGAACAGAAAGGAAGGACAAAAGAAAAGAAAGTGAATAATTAATAGGCAAATAAGGATAATTGGTGTTTTCTGTTACGAAAAATCGTAAAATAAAAGAATAATTAAATGGGGGAGGCCACCCTTTACGTACCAGCCAGCCAATCCCCAACAGTCTGTTTGTCCCCATCACCAAAAACGCCCTTTTCTTTTTCATCCTTTGGCTCTTCTTCACATGGTTTTCAGAATCGGATCGGTTAGTAGATCGGTTAGTGAATCGGTCATGTTATTAATTCATTAGTTTAACTAATCAAATCGGTCCGATCGGTCGGAAGAATCGGACGCCGTCATAATTATTTAAAAAATTAAATAAAAATACTAAAAATATTTAATAAAAAATAATTTTTTATATCACAAGTCATATTCAAAGCAAGTCATAACATATATAAGTTTGGGGTTAAAAAAACTATAACAAAATGATATTGTTTGGTTTAATTTTTTTTAAAACAATCTCACATGGCTAAGAAACATAGAAGAGCATCCCAAAAGTCTAAAGAGTAAAAATATGAGAACAAAACAATCTCACATTGCTAAGAAACATAGAAGAGCATCACAACTAACTTCTATAAATAATAGAGGTAATTTAGCATTCAAAATCATGGAGCCTTTTGGTGAGTATTGAGTGAACTATTCTTTCACTTCAATCAAGCCCGAATTTTAGGCTTCAATCGAGCTTCTAATTTTTTTTGAGTTTAAGCCTTTTTGAGTTCAAGTTTCAATATTATATTTCGAGTTTGAGCTGAACTTGATAATTTTTAGCTTGTGAGTTTGAGTTGAGTTGAACTTACTTTTAAAGTTTTCAAGTTCGAGTCGAGCTCAGCAATACTCGAGTTCGACTTGGCTCGTTTAACAAACGACGTTGTTTGGTTTAATTTTTTTATAAAAAAACAAAATTCCCGGTTTTTCCTAGTTTTTTCCGGTTTTTATCCGGTCCGGTTCGAACGGTTCAACGGTTTTGGTCGGTTCACTAGTAGCGGTTCAACCGATTTAGATTGAACCGGACTAAATAACTGTTCCCGTTTGAATCGGTCAGTCCGATTCGATTTTCAAAACAGAGCTTCTTCATCATTGATTCTTTTCTCTCTCTTTTCCGAGTATAGTTATGTTATGCGGTAACTTGATTTAAGGTTAATTGAAGATGAATTTTAACTTAAAATGTTATTATGTTAAATCTTAAAATTATATAAATTTATAATATTTTCAGTTGCAATAAAAAATTATATTTTAGAGAGTTTAGGGTTTATAATCAAAATATTATACAAATTTATAACATTTTCGGTTACAATTAAAAATGTTACGAATAATATAATATTTCTGTCCAACCTAAAATGTTAGGTTCTTGATAAGATTTCAGTTTCAACTGATTTATATCGTTTTTTAACCTTACATTAACAAATTGTATTTTAGAATTTCCTCTTTTTGTACTTCCCTATTGAATATTATACTTAATTATTTTTGTTCCACTCAATCAAATATTTTGGGATTAGGATATATGGATTTCTTAATTGGTTAATTTAACACTTTTTCTAATTCTTTAATGGAATTTTTTAATTACGCAACTACTTAAAACTCTTAATAATCAGATATTTTATTTTCAAAGTAATATTATTATAATGCTCAAGATTTTATTTTCCTGCTCTGCAATTGGCCCTAACTAGCTTAGTGGTGCCCATATTGCTTGGGAATTCCTTTAAAGGGATTTGACATGAGTTCGAGTCCCCTACACGTCATTTGCTCTCCAGTTGTGTCCCCTAAACACTATACTAAAGTATTTTAGGGTCCAACACATCCCGCCTGACAAATGACTTCGTGTATTTGGTTCATAAAATATATCATTATTTTTAAAATTAGGTTTATTAGAATGTAATATTACCTAACATATTTTGGAAATGTTGCATTGTTGTGTTTAAATCGTTTAACAAGAATATAAAATTACAGTGTTTGATTAAAAGAATAAAAGATGATTGGAATGTGTATTTTATCAATTTGTCCTTATTATATATTGATTTTTTAAAAAGTTGAATTGTAAATATTAAAATAAAAATATTTGTATAAAAAATCATATAAAATATATAATTTTACTATTTTTAATTTATATATTTTCTTTAAAAAATTTAAATTCATAAAATTTATATATATATATTTTACAAAATTTAAAAGATAAATAGATTTAATGAAAGTGTTTAATTTTATTTTAACTCCTGAACTTCATATAAAATTCTAGTTATGGACTTTTTTTTTGTAAATCTAAAATAGTTTAAGGATAAATTTACAATTTATCATTCGTAATTTTTTTTTATTCAATGACAGAAGAATGATATTTTTGGAAAAAAAATTATGTTAAGGGCATTTTAATCCAAAACGTCTGGAATGTAACAATACCTAAGGGATTGGGGGGAATCACATTCCCAGTAATAAGCCCCAAAATGCCACTGTTGGGAATGACTTATTACCAGGGTTGGGAATCTTTGCAATCCAAACGGGAGAATCACATTTCGGAAAAAATATTCCCCGGGTAATCTCACATACTCTCATCCAAACGCACCCTTAGTGCATTGAGATCCTACTCAGGAAAATGTTTAGGGTTTAGAATTTAGGTAAAATCCTCCCAATTAAGATTTATCCTTCTAATAGCTTTCTTTTCAATTAAATTTTAATTTAATTGAACTTCCACGTTGGGTCTGATTTTCATGTTTATGTAACAAATTAAACTATATATGACTATGGTTGGGTTCTTGCTAATGTTAAAAAAAAAAAGGGTAACCAATTGTTTAACTTAAGCTATCCAGACAAGACAAAGCACAAATAGGACCATCCTAATGCAACATTAATGGGAATGAGGCATCTAGAAGTAGATATCACGCAAATTGTGTATTTGTATTTATATTCGTGTCTTTTCGTATATTATATATTTATATAACTATTGCTATTGCTATGAATAAAAATTATTATCCTAGATCTTACTGCAAGTACAAAGAGTCTATATATAAATTCATCTCACTGCAACCACCGTTTTTGTGGGACATGGTTGCGTCATATAACAGCCTGTTCCGTATAAACAGTGAGTTTTTGAAATTTTGGCCCAACCCTCAATTATGATTCATCTCATTCTTTTGAGGTTATAAAAATGTTCTTTGTGGGTCTTCCCTCGTATTGGATTATCTTTTTTTTAATTAATCTCTGATCTATTAATCGATTAATCTAGATCGGGCTTTATAGTGACTCATTATGGGAGCGATCCTCTCAATCCAATTTACTCCATTTATAAATATTAGGGATCGAATATCTAATCTTACTTAGAGAATCTAGTGGATCATCAATTTAATATTTAAAATTTAGGAGTTTGGGTCTAATTTTTCTTTCTGAAATTAGTAAAACCGAAAACAAGGGTCCATTGCTTAATTTACCTAATGGGTTATAGGCCATTTGTGATGGGTCCATTGGCTTAATTTAAACCGTTTGACACTTTAGATGGGTTTCACTTCAAATCCACTTGTGACATATATTGAGCCACATTTTCATGTACCAATGGCTTATAGGCCATGTAATTTTATAAATCCACATAGCAAGCCCAACCTTCTAGGTGTTGTAGCTTATCCTACGAATAAGTGATCATGTGAAAATCGAATATTCAGAATATATAATATAATTCTTATAAAATAAAATAAAAATTCTCGATTTGATACACTCAACCATTTATCTTTCACCTCTTTCGTTATAGACTCAACATTATTCACAATTTTGTCATCCACCACTGACCACACAATGAAAAACTAATCAATCATCTATGTTTGTATGTTAACAGTAGATGTATGGACGAAGTTGGGATCAAATATTGGGATGAGTAAGTGTTTGTTGTCAAATGATTGAAATTCTTTCAAACAGATACTATCTTATAATCATCTTAGATTAATCAAATAATAATAATAATTTGTTCTCAAGTAACTTCAACTATCTAGCATGGTTGCTTGAACCGGACTAATTGATCCTAACATTTGGATAAAAAATCATTAATTTAACCGGTTCAACAACATGTTCGGTTCTAAAAACTTTACTATCGAGCACCATTTTATGACACCAGAGCAAGTAAAATAGATTATAACTTAAAATTCTGTAGGAGAAATTTAAAAAATTGGGCAAATTAAAACTATCTTAATTAGAGTATAACACTCGTTTAAGCACAATGAAAATCATAAATATTATAATAGCAACTATGTTAATTAAATTAAAATTCAATTAATAATTTAATATTACTCATTCTTGCACTAATTTTCTTTCTTTTATTCTGCTTTGATATGGCTTCTCCCACTGAGTTCAGGTGTCCTTTAAATCTTTTCACAAAAGTCGAAATCATGTCCATTTTGTTGGTAATGCTCAATCCCACATAGTGTTGGAAACACTATTGGGAATGGTATTTAAGGCTTGACATTCTACTTCCTTGTCGTGGTCGTGGTCGTGGTCGTGGTCGTGGTCGTGGTCATACGTGTCTTCGACACGTACGCGCGGATACTATCTTTTTAGAGAAAATTCTTGAGGAATTTCTCTTTGAAAGAAACAAATGGAAAATGTGAAGGATATCGCAGTTGATATGCATTTCACCCGGAACTGTTAAAAGATAGATGATAAGGAACAGGCTAAAATAATTATCGGACAAAACCAATAAAGTAGCAATTTGTTGAAGAGAAAGTAAACAGTATATTGCAGTTCTACTAAGCAAATTTGGATGTGGAGAGTTTGATAGTAAAGAGGAAGAGTTTAAAATACAACTCCTTAATATAAAGCTGGAAACGGTAGAAATCAATTGTAATCGAAAATCTTGCTAAGAGCATAACTTTTAAAATTGAATAAACCAACATTTTCGGTTGAAATTGAAAATATTACATTCTCCCTTACATTTTCGGTTGTAACCAAAAGGCCAGTTGGTTCCTGCAAACACATCCGGGCAAGTACAATTTGAATCAATGATCTAAAACAGGATTGTTACAATTGGATCGAAAAGGTCACCTTTTCGATGAAACGATTGATTTCGGATCTCGTTCTTTAGGCCAAATTTGAGGTAAAGAGACATCTTTGTGAGGAAAATAGCTCGGCACAAAATATGTGGATGAACATACAAGTTGAATGGTGTTTTCTTTAGCTTCAACAGCTTTATCCAAGGCGATTCTGCTGATCGAATGACACCCAACGTAGAAATGATCGGCCCCACCGGTCCGGTTCCAGAATGGGTACTTACTACTGATGTTGAAGATATAATCCTTGATGAAATCTTGCAGTCCCTCAGGACCAATTCGTGGGTCATGGCGCATGTCAGCAATGGAGAAAGGCATATAGAAAAGATCAGCTTGGTTGGGATCCTTGGTGATGAAATGGCTACTGAAAAGAGCTTTTTTGAAGTAAAGTTCACTGGCATAGTGACCTTTGGGATCAAAATCCACAGGCAACAGCACGTTTGCAAAGGGATCATCAGGTTTATGGGATAACGAATATCTTAAAACTCTTATTCATTTCTTTATAATCTTCAAGAAATGTCTCCGTATCATGATAAATCTCTGTGTTATTCATATTGTCTCCTGAAATACAAGTTAAATCCAGTTACTTGGAAAGTGAATCAGTTCAGTATAAAGAACAAAACTTGGAACATACCAGTAAAGCCAAAGAGATCTCCAAGTGGAAGAGACCATTGAATCTGCTTTGAATAACTGGAAGTTCTGGGAAGATCAAAGAACAAATCTTCAGCAGTATTGTCGATCGAAAACGGGATCGTCTCCTCATTGTCAGTGGGAACTTGGATGATCAGATCAAACAGAGAATAATTTGTGGCAGGTTGTAAGAAAGTAGTGGACTGGGGTTTGTTAAGACACTTGAAGTGGTGTAAATGTAAATGAAAACCAGAAAGAAGCTAGTGAGGGCTAAACCTATTGGTAGGAAGAAGAAGAATAGCTTGAAAGTTGGGGGAAATTGTTGCTTTGGGACATTGTAAATGAATACAGAAGATTTCGCCATTGAAGACTTTGACAAGGCAATTTTGCTTCATGAAGCATTCTTTGTATGCTTTTATAGTTTATCTCAAGTTTCTTGCCTCTCAAGTTTCTATTGACATATAAATAGTTATGGGATATGGTTATACATGGTACAAATGTAAATGAGGTATCTTTGTACATAATTGCTTGACTTGGTTTTAGAAAAAAACATCTTCTAAAATATTTTTTGTTAAATTAATGCAAATAAACCCTGGAACTTCCCTCACAAAGCCAAATCTAGGGACTCCTTTTTATTCATCAATGTGGAGTATTTTCTTCCGAATTCAAATGGTGAAAGATCAGAAAGAGAAGAAAAACTATGTATGTTAGTTCTACACTGATCAAACTGTCGAGATTGTAAATCAAACCAATATATAGTCGAAGCTTTTATTTGAATTTTGTTGATTTTTGATGTGTTATTGAAGTAAATCAAAGTGAGAAGAAATAGGGAAAAAAAGAATGTTTTGGTACCACTTAAGTCATATGTGATGATCGAAGAGAACCAAATGACAATGGAAAAGAATTCCGATCATGCCAAAGAAAAAAGGTTAAAATTTTAGGAAAAAGTCTCAAAACTCAGCATTTTAGTGTTGACACTATTAATAAAAAAAATAGTGTTGACACTAGGCATGAACGAATCGACCTCGGTGGTATATAAATTGTTGTTATTTCTTGAGGTCATAGGTTTGAGCACCATGATTGTCATGGGTGTGAGCATTCAATGTCAAATGGTTGAAAGTGTTCTTTGAACAGATATTACCTTGTATTTACACTAGATTAATAAAAAAAATAGTGTTGACACTAGACACTTAACGTCGAGTGATCAAAATGAGTGAAATTTGAAACTTTAATGATGAAATTGATTTTTTTAAAGTTGAAGAACAAAAATAGAAACATAAAACAAGTTGAATGAGTAAAAAATATTTAACCCTATTGTTAATTAATGGTCATGAGTCGAAAATAACGAAAAGGAAACAAAAATCAAATTTAAAAAATGTCGAGGATGTAGCATTCAAAGAAATATATACATTGTCATCAAGCAGACTTGTCCTGGCAACATGTTTTGGCAGTGTAACTTTCAGCAATTTTCAAACTAAAACTCGAAGCTTTGGCAATTAAGTTGGCAATTTACATGTTTTGAAATTAAATTTAAAGATTTTGACCTCTGCCTGCAAAACCATATCAAGTTTCAGGTGAAATAAATGTCAACATCTTGGATGTGCAAATGAATGACTATTTAATTAAGAATCAAGTGATCTCGGTCGCAAATGAATTGTTGTTATTATTTAAAGTGTTGGATTCAAGTATTGTGAATACCAATGGTATAAACATTCAATGTCAAATAGTTGAGAGCTATCTTTCAACAGATATTGTCATGTACTTGATAATAATAATAGTAATAATAATAATAAAGCAAATTTAAGACACCCTTTTCTTTGAAAATATGTTCAACTAGGAAGAGAATTTTTTTTCTTGAATCCTACACAAACAATGTTTTTCCATATCTTAGCCATATTAGCTGGTACACGCACATCAATATTATATAGTTTAAATTGTGTTTTAGTTAGTATTTTAACTATTTAGATATGTTTTAGTTAGTGTTTTAACTATTTAGATATGTTTTGATTTACTTTGATTAGTAATGTATCAATTCTTTGGTTCGGGTGCCTCTATTTTCGGTGTCTAGCCTTGTTTTATACTGCAGGGGTGAAGATGGCTTTGTTGGTGGAGAGGAGTTGCGACTTCCCCTCGTTTTTGGGTTATGCCGGCAGCGTGTTTTCCTAGTCAATGCCAGTGACGGGGAAGGGTGGGGCTTGTTGTGCCGAGGATCGAAGTCTGATCCTCCATCAGTGCCTTTTGGTCAAGTTTCTTTCTGGTGCGCTGCGTCTGGTTTCATTAAGGCGGGTGAGTCTTGTCGTGTTGGCAATCGGGGCAGAGGCGTTTGGAAGTGCTGCTAGTGCTGGCCTTAGTGCTGTTGGTTCTCTTGGCTTGCCTCTGTTGTGTTGTGACCTGTCCGAATTGGTTGTTTTGAGCCGAGTCTTGTGTTATTTGGTGGCATTTGACCCCTTTTAAAAAATATATTAGTTGGTAGTTGGTACATGTTTTAGTATTAATTTTGTTGGTGGAAATAAGGGATTATGTTTACTTTAGACGGTTTATTTCTTTTGGTTTCGGTGGAGAGTTATTATCGGTTATCGGATAATGTTCAATCAATAGTGTTGATGATAAGGGTGTGGAAGGAAAGTGTCGAAACATCTTTACAAATGAAAAATCAATCATCTTTTAATGTCTGCTTCGATTAATATTAATGGGTAGTTTGATGAGTCGCCACTAATTTTTATTAGGGTATGATTGGATCATCCAAAAGTTTGCCATTCTAATAAAATTAAAATAAAAAATTATGGTCTATTTACCCAAAGTATGAATTCAAGATCCGATTAGACGCAAAAGGATTAATATCCCACAATGCCCTTTTGGTATCTACTCGATTCTGATGTTGTCTTTAACCATAGAAAATTATAAGTTTGAGTCTTGACTTAATTAATGATCATTAAGAATAAATAAATAAATTTATCGTATTAACCTTAACATAATATAAATATAAAAAATATAAAAAATAATATACATATGATAAGCATTATATTATAATATGAGGTATAGAATTATAAGGACCAAAATAACACAAATAGAAAATGTAAATTATAAATCAAAATAAATATGCAGAGATTAATACCAAATCAAATTTTAAATTAAAATAGTCAAACAACAATGAATTAAAGCTGAAAAAGACCGAATTATAAGTACAGAAAATGAGGAAAGACCAAAAGGGCTATTTACCCGTAATTGCAAAACAGGCACGCATTCTCCTGGAGCGAGTCGCGCGCACGGGCCATTTTCTTCAAAACGACGCTATTTTGGAATTTGAGTAGCCCTCCTAAAATAACGTTGTTTTGAGGTTTTAAACGGTAAAATTAGTGGGATAATGCAGGCCGCCTAATTATTTAGTTCAATAGGGTATTTTGATTTTTGTTTGAGATCTACTGAAAAAGTTACCGTGGATTTAGAACTCGTTATGTCCGCATGATGAGTTTCATGAGATATAATTTTTTATTAAGTTATGGGATGTGGGTATAATAGATCGAATATATTTAATATATATTCAGGAATTCATCATGTTCGCGTGACGAGTCCAAATAAAAATATTTTTTTTAGAAATTTAAAAAATATTGTTAAAAATATATATATTATTTTAATGGGTAGGAAACTCGTCACGCCAATGTGACGAGTTTCAAGGGGTAAAAATTTGAATTTTTCGACCGTTGGGGTGACCGTTGGCAAACGATCAATTTTAAAAAAAATTCAATGAAACTTGTCACTGTAACGAGTTCCAACGACTATTTTCAATTTAAAAAAAACTAACCGTTTATACTGTTGGATAGAGTATTATAAATAAAGGTTTTGGTTGGATTGATAAATAAAGACCTTCATAAATAAATTAAAATCATACAAATCAATACTTTTTTTTATATTTGTAAATATGTCATTTTCTATTTTTTAATAGATATATCTTCAATACGTTCACTACGTCGGATTAAGATACCTTCATATTTTTCTTTCGTCGTTTTCTTCTCAATTTTTATACTAAAGTTTTTAATTTTTTCTTCACTCTCAACGAGTAGTTGCTACGCCGTTTCGGTAAATATTCATATTTTTTCTTCTTCTTCTCCTCTTCCATTTTCATCTTCTTCTTGTTATGCTCCTCAACTACGTATTTTATTGCATCTTTTTCCCATTCTTCATCTAAAGAAGAGCTTTAATCCAAATCGTTTATCTCCAAGCCACTGTTGTCAAACCCAAAATCACCGTTCGCCAAATCATACCCAAAATTTTCTTACGACCACATTATTTAATAATCTCAATTTTTTCTCACTTCTCATACATCAAAATCTTCACCTTAAACCCTATTTATACTAAAATCATCTCTCAAAATAATCGTTGGAACTCGTTACACTGACGTGATGAGTTCCATTGAGTTTTAAAAAAAATTAATCGTTGGCCAACGATTGAAAATTTCAAAATTTTTACCCTTTGAAACTTGTTACGCCGGCGATACAAGTTTCATGGCCATTAAAATATATATATTACAATGTTTTTTAAAATTCTAAAATTAAATTTTATTCAGACTCGTCATACCCGCGTGATGAGTCCCGTGAAATATATTAAATATATTCGACCCTTATTAAAAAATTATATCCAACAAAACTCATCACAAACTGAACTCATCACACCGATATGAGGAGTTTCAATTACACGGAAACTTTTACCGTAAATCCTAAAATAAAAAAATAACTTGCCAAATTAGACTAATTAACCGGCCCGCTGGAGCCTATACTATCCCACTAATTTTACCGTTTTAAACACCCTTTTTCAATTTTTTATTTTATTTTTTTTCCTTATTACTTTCCCTCTTTAACAAATATAAATAAATAAAATTCTCTAGCTTCTCTATAGAATCTGGGTGGATTTTGTCGTCATCTCCTCCTGTTGTTGTCGATAGTATACAAATATTATCAAAATTAACCAAGAGTATCTCATTAATCGGTGACAAACCTTTTGACTTTGATTTTTTCTATCTTTCATTATCCACCGTTAAAGTATCTCAGTTTTCAAATAGAAATCTTTTCTTTCATCTCATTAATTGAATTTACAAATAGAAATCTGAATTACCATGGACACCACCAACCGAAAGGATACGACGTTTTTCCTTAATTTTTGGCTGGTTTTGTTTATAGGTGACACTACCATCTGAAACCCATATATTGTCCTATGCTTTCCTCTTTTAATGGATTTCATCATCCCTTCTTTCATTTTAAATCTTACAAACGTAAAGGTGAACTTTTTAGCCTTTTGTTTTTTTTGTTCTAATAATAATAATAATAATAATAATATGCTTGTCGGAACCGTCTTTCGGTTTGACATCGGAATTGGACTTCGACTTGAATGAATTTGGGTTAGAGTCGCCACCGACCACTTTAAAACAAATTTAGATGGGTCGGACATCATCTTACCTGATCTACATTGTACCATAAACGTGACGGGTTCGGGAGTCGATTATGGTCAAGGAAGGATTAGCACCCTTGAATCGCCCTTTCGGTACCAATTAATTTTACGGTTGTCTTGATTTGCGAAAATTAACATTTAAATTGAAAATCAAAAATTCAATCCGAATTAATTACCTTTGATCGATTGAAAGTATCCCTAAAAAGTCAAAAGTGTTGTATTGTAAAAATGAAAATAAACATGAGAAAAGAATAATAAAAAATATTAATATAATAATATTAATAATATATATATATATATATATATAATAATTACCTTGGTTATTTTAAATCGTTGCCCCTTCCTCTGATTTTAATTCCACGTTTTTCTTTCTGTCATTTCCTCTTGATGCTTGAGTCTATTTATAGTCTAAAGAAACCTATTTTTAGGTCAGATTTAGAGTCCTACTTGGACTCAAATGCTTCAGTTTTAGTGTTTCAATAGGACTCAAATATGTTGGTTTTAGTGTTTCAATAGGACTCAAATACGTTGATTTATTTTCTTAATCTTACTAAACCAGGGTTGTTGAGTGCGGGGCCTGTAAAAATAAAAAAATAAAAAAATTAATAATAAAAATAATAAATAAATAAATAAATAAATATAATATAATATAATAAAATGTTTTTGTAGACCCAGACAAAAACGGGTGTCTACATCTGCCCTTCTTTGCACATTTTTTGTGTTAACAAGAATATGGCAAAGATGAAAAAAACAACCAGTTTTTATCCGGTTCTATTTGATTTGAGACTTGATAGTGTTTGTTGTGACACTAAGTCGATCCATTGGGCACGATATCATTTTTCTTGAAGTTGAAATCGTGGGTAAATCGAAAAGTGACTTTTTTGTTGCCAATCTTGGTCGACTTTGGTCTTCTTCTCGATTTAAAGACCTGGGTGTAAAAATTGACCGGAAAGTAGTTTCTTGCTAACGCAATTGATACGCCCTCGAGCTGAATGGATCAAACTCGAAGGTCTTTGGCATATAACCCTTCTTTCCTTGAGCTATGATGTAAATGATGGTGCCTTTGAGCTGAGTGGAGTCGAACTCGGAGGTCCTTGTTGAGAGATAACCCTTCTAGCCTTGAGTTATGCTGTAAATGATGTGCCTTGGAGCTGAGCGTAGTCGAACTCGAAGGTCTTTGTTGGCAGATAACCTTTATAGCCTTGAGTTATGCTGTAAATGATGTGTCTTGAAGCTGAGCATAGTCGAACTCGAAGGTTTGATGTTTCAAGAGAAACATTTTCAAAGGTTTTTTTCCAAGAGAAACAATTTCAAGGGTTTTTTTTGTTTCAAGAGAAACTGTCTCAAGAGGGACAAAATTTGTTTCAAAAGAAACTGTCTCAAGAAAAACTTAGTTCTAAAAGAAACTGTCTCAAGTGAGACGAAATTTGTTTCAAGGGAAACTATCTCAAGAGAGACAAGATTTTGTTTCAAGGGAAACTGTCTCAAGAGAGATAAGATTTTGTTTCAAGGGAAGCTATCTCAGGAGAGAGAATGGTGAGCACGATTCCCTTCGTCGTGAAGATGAAACCGTAGATGGCCCCTTTGTTATGAAGTTGAGCCTTGGAATTGGATATCCTTCATCGTGAAGTTGAAATCCAGTATGTTGTTTCGAGGCCAATATCCTTCGTTGTGAAGTTGAAGTTGAATTTGACTTCGAAACTGGAAAGTTTATTGACATACACTCATTCTTTGAGTTGGATATCCTCCGCCGTTAAGTTGAAATTCAATCTGGATATGGATGATGCTTGTGTGTACGATTACCTTCATCGTGAAGTTGAAATCCTAGGTGGCCCCTTCGCCGGGAAGTTGAGCCAGGAATTGGATATCCTTCATCATGAAGTTGAAATCCAAGTAAGTTGTATTGTTCTGAGTCCAATATCCTCCGCCGTGAAGTTGAAATTGGCTCTGGAACTGGGAAATTGTTAGTTGACAACCAACTGTCCTTTCACTGTGAAGTTGAACTTGTGTTGTCTCGAGTCCAATATCCTTCGCTGTGAAGTTGAACTTGTGTTGTCTCGAGTCTAATATCCTTCGCTGTGAAGTTGAAATTGGCTCTGAAACTGGGAAGCCCTTTCGTCGTGAAGTTGAGCCTAAAAAATGGCACGATATCCTCCGTCGTGGAGTTGAAATCGTGGATGTGTGGGTACTATATCATCCGTCGTGGAGTTGAAATCATGGATGGCCCATTCGTCGTGAAGTTGAGCCTTGACTTGAATATCCTTCGTCCTAAAGTTGAAATCCAAGTATTGTATGTTGCGGGTGGACACGATTCCCTTCGCCGTGAAGTTGAAACCATGGATGACCTCTTTATTGTGAAGTTTAACTTCGAGCTAGATATCCTTCCTCGTGAAGTTGAAATCTACTCTCGAGCAAATTGTGTCGCTTTGAGTCCAATATCTTTCGCTGTAAAGTTGAAATTGACTCTGAATGAAATTGGAAAGTTATTTGTCGACAGACAGTTGCCCCTTCGCTGTGAAGTTGAGCAACCACCATCAATTTCTGAATGTGCTTTGAATCAAGTATCTTTCGTCTTGAAGTTGAAATTTGACTCTAAAGCTGCAAAAATTATATATGTGAAAAAAATGATGCTCTAAAATGCATGCATAATGAATTAGTTCTTGTTTTATTCATCGGACAGAATCTCATTTTTTGTCTGCTGGTTCATGCACGTGGAGGAAAGACCTTCGGAAGATCTGATAATTCACATCAGGATATTGAATTCCCAAAGATGCCCCAATATTCGATGTTGAATCTCAAAAAATGCCCCAACATTTTATGTTAAATCTCAAAAAATGCCCCAACATTTGATGTTGAATCTTCAAAGATGCCCTCATTGTTCCTCATTTCTTGTTTCAGCATTGATTCTAAGCATGAGCTTGGTGTTTGAGAGCCACATGTCATTTACCAAGATCCACTCTAGAGAGATTGTCTTGTTTTGAAAAAAAAATGTTTTTCTTTCTCTTTTAAAGGAAAACATAAAAAAAGAGTTTCCAAAAATGTTTAATAAATTTTTTTAAAATATTGTCCCTTTCACGATTTTACAATTGAGACAAATCATAAAACTAGAGTTCATTGGATATTAAAGAATTAATTACATTGTTAATCCTTCAATAAATTATAGCTATTTGACACGTGCCAAGATCAAATCTATTTTTGGGAAATGGTTAAGTAAAGAAAGGATAAAAAAGTCTCAAGTTATTGTGTTTGGTCAAAGGATTGGCATTTTTGTTTACTTGATGCTCAAAGGTTTGATGGGGTAGCTTGCATGCTCCTCTATTGGAAGTGTTCTCCGATTCCCAACTTTCATGGTCACGCTCGGATTGTGCGATACCTTATCAAGGAATTTGTGTGATCGCCTCAATTGCTCAATTTTGTATTCGAACCGCCTTTTCAGGTTTTCAACTCGAATCCTCCTTTAGTTTCAAGACGTCATTCGTAATTTACGTATTGAACCCCTTTTGTTATTTTTCTCTATCATACATTAATTACACTATTTTTTGCAAATAAAGATTAATCTTGATGGGTGGGATAAAATCTGAAGATAGTCTCTTCTGTTTAGAAATTCATGTATGATTAGAAGGGACTTTTAAGGCACGTAACGTAGGTCATGGTTCATGGTTATGAAAGAAATGGATAAAAGGCCCAAACAAGTGTTTAAGGGTGATTGAACCAATGATCAATTCATTATGATGTCTTCAATCATATCTTGCTCAATTTGAATATGCTCGTATGTGTCTCTCTCTTGATGCTCTATGATCTTCGAGTGGAGTGATTCAGTGATTCAGAAATGATTGTGCTTGATCAATCTCATTTGATGCTCTATGATCTTCGAGTGAAGTGGTTCAATGATTCGAAAATAATTATGCTTGATCAATCTCATAGTTTGAATCTCGATGCGTCGTTTGAATAGATAGAATCTTTGCATATGCATCTTGTCTTCTTTTTTTTCTTCAATTTTCCTTTGTTTTTTCTCTTTTTATTTTCTCTTTGCTTTTTTCTCTTTTTTTCTCTTTTTGTTCTTGATTGAATCTTCACACTTGGCATTTGGTTCACCTTTCGGTATCTCATATGAATCAATGTCTTCACTCATGAGAGCAGATTTTCTCCACCTTGCCCCCCAGTGTGGAGGGTGATCCTTGGTTAGGGTTGAATAAGAAGAAAAATACTATAGGCTTAAAAAGGGACACAAGGGATATATATTTTCTCCTGTTGTGAAGGGGTAAAGAAAGAAAGTTGTTCATCATTTCATACATGGAAGCTTTCATAGAAGAGGTATCCCTAGGGGGATAGATTTTCAGGATTAATTTTATTCATATGAAAACAATGTAATTAGTGCATGATAGAATTATTTCGAGTGAATTCTTCTTTCTGGTTCTTGCCCCCAACATGTCTCAATGTTCAGGCTCCCTGCGAGATGCCCTAAGTTGTGTCTTAGAAGAATGCTCATGTTCAAATGAACAACTCAATGCCTTGGGTTTTAATGGTATAAAAATGTCAATTTTGAGTCTAAAAGGAAATAGTGTGACTTTATTGACTCAAAGAAAGGTATGGGTGTATCAAAAAGATAAAGACATTGTTAAAAAATTTCAAAGGGAGGTAATGTCAAAATTTAGTCTTTTTGGTAATGACCATGAGTTATTTTGCGTAAAGAATCAATGTATTTTATTTTGGGATTGAGACAGGATAAGAAATGTCTAATCTTGTCATATGTCAAAAATCTATAATTCTTGAAGAATTAAAAGAATCCTTAATTCATTTAATATTCGAAGAACTAAAGATTAAAATTTGTTCAATTGTTTCACCTTAGAAAGTAGCATAAATTCAATCGTTTAAAAGATTAAGCAAACATGAAAGATCAAAGACATGTTCAAACAAAACAATCCTCTAAGTGCAAATGATATATGCAATGCCCCATTCTTCGGCTCTCCATGCCCCTGAATCCATCAGGTTTTGGATCTCGCGCTTCAGCGCCTTATAGTTCTCAAAGGAATGTTGGAGCATCCTATGTGGCAACTGCAAACAGCTTCAACATCGTAGCCCTTAGGATATATGGACTCTTTTCTCAGATCATCCTGGCGGGCTTAGTCATTCAACCAGCTGATCGGGCTCATTTGTTGTGATTTCAGTTTTTTTCTTTTGATGTTACAATCTTGCTTCCATGTGGTGTCATGTGGTTAAAACCACTTCATCGAATCTTCCATGAAGAAATTTCATGTTTATGAAAATGCTTAAAAATGAAATGTAGATGTAAAATGCAAAAATGCATGAAATGTTCGAGGCATTGATCCAAAAATATGTCTGTTATTATAAATAATCTTTATTGGGACAAAAGTGTTTTATCTTTTAAGAGACAATAAACATATTTAAAGGACATCCGGACTAAATCCTCTAGACCCGGAACAGGTTGACTAGTCATTTGCCTTCGTCTTTCACCGGTTGAATAACCTGTCGAATCGCTCCGGCCTCTCTGGATGAACCGTGAAAATATTGAGTTATTTTTTGTACTGGTTCCTAAAAGTATCGAATGACTGCATCTCTAGCTTTCATCCTTTGCTGAATCGGAAACTCCATTGAAATCTTCCATCAAAGGGATTATCCGAAATTCATTTGCTTGTTTCTTGAATTTGTCGACAGTGACTTGTCATCTTGTTCTTGTTGTCTTTGAATGGACTCTCGAGGTTAGTAACATTTTTCTCGTCTTGCCCCTGTCACTTTTGTCAAACCATTTTTGAAAAGTCAACTTTTGATGTACTTGATTGTGGGCACCACGTCTTCTTGATCGAATGTGACACATAGTTGCCTTGCAGATTGTCATCATTTTCTTTCTGAGTCTTTTTTGACCATAGTCGGATCCCTCCGTTCTTCATCTCTTGTATTACAATTCCTTTGTCCATTAATGCAAATTATTTATGGTTAACGAACACATTTTTTTGGGTAGATCAACACCTCTTTTAAATGATGCAAATGATGAAAACGAAATAAAAGAGAACAAAAAGAGTTAGTGAGGTAAATCAAAATAATAATAAAAATCCTACCCCACATGATATCTACCCCACATGCTTATTATTCCTACCCAGACATGATCTTTATCCCGCATGCTAATTTCAAACAAATCCAACCACATTTTTGTCTAGTTCGCATGCTTTGAACAGAAAATAAAGTAGGAAATAAAATGAAAGCAGCATAGGGTTTGGAATGAGGTTTCGGGGCTCTAATTCCTTATAATCTCCTGGTTTAGGTTCTAAAAAGGTATCCGAGTTCTCATTGCTTGTGCTCCTTTGGGTTTGCCAGACCCTTAGTCCTAAGCCCATTACAAGCTTGTGTGGACTAAGTTAAACTCGAGAGGAAACATTCCCTTATGCCCGCACGGTGAATAAATTCACACGAAGATATAAGATATATGAATCCCGAAGATTACTTGCTAGGCTCGCACGGAGAATAAATTATCGCGAAGGCGTCACTTTCACCCCCAATTAAATAGGGTTCAGAGCTCGGGTATAGAGCCTTAGATGAAAAACTTTGAAAATATGAAATCATTTAAAAAACATCAGTACAACCGACCACTTTCAGTTGGGCTTCGACTTGAATGAATTTGGGTTAGAGTCGCCACCGACCACTTTAAAACAAATTTAGGTGGGTCGGACACCATCTTACCTGATCTGCGTTGTACCAGAAACGTGTCGGGTTCAGGAGTCGGTTACGGTCAAGGAAGGATTAGCACCCTTAAACCGCCCTTTCGGTACCAATTAATTTTTCGGTTGTCTTTATTTGCGAAAATTAACATTTAAATTGAAATTCAAAAATTCAATCTGAATTAATTACCTTTGAACGATTGAAAGTATCTCTAAAAAGTTAAAAGTGTTGGATTGTAAAAATGAAAATAAACATGAGAAAAGAATAATAAAAAATATTAATATAATAATATTAAATATATATATATATATATAAAATAATTACCTCGGTTTTTCTAAATCGTTGCCTCTTCCTCTGATTTTGATTCTACGTTTTTCTCTCTGTCTTTTCCTCTTTATGCTTGAGTCTATTTATAGTCTAAAGAAACCTATTTTTAGCTCAGATTTAGAGTCCTACTTGGACTCAAATGCTTTAGTTTTAGTATTTCAATTTGACTCAAATACGTTGGTTTTAGTGTTTCAATAGGAGTCAAATACTTTGATTTATTTTCTTAATCTTATTAAATCAGGGTTGTTGAGTGTGAGGCTTGCAAAAATAAAAATAAAAAAATTAATAATAATAATAAATAAATAAATAAATAAATATAATATAATATTTTTGTAGACCCGAACAAAAACGGGTGTCTACAATGCTATATAACACTTTCTCCAAAAATATTAAAAACAAGGATGGATGTAATGGGACGAGCAAAGGATGATTGTTTTCCTCGATTCCGTATGATATATGTATATTGAAAAAAATATAAAATTATATATATATTTATATATACTTATAAAAATAATTTAAATTTAAATCAAATAATATCATAATGTTATAAATATTTATAATTAAATTTAAATAAAAATTAAAAATAATCAACTCAACTCGATCGATTCATAAAAATTTCAATTCAATTTCAAATTATAAAATAAAATTCATCAATTCAAATAATTCAAAACTTTTTTACTTATCTGGTCGATTACTCGCCCTAATAATAAGCTGTAATTTTAACTCTTCAAAATCCATAATTTCCAATGAGTAAAAAAAAAGCAGCAATTTTTAAAATAAAATTAACAGCCAACCAAACTTGGAGAAACATTAGATTTTTTTACCCATACCAGAAAATAGCCCACAGGCCACAGCCACCACCTTCCCCTCCCTTTCTCCCAGAATTTATATATTATTTTCTTTTAGTTTTAATTTCTTTCTGGGTTTCAGTTTTTCCGTTTACTTCTACTTCATCTTCTTTTTGTTGTTGTTGTGGTTTTCAATTTTTTCTTTTCTCTCTTTTATCTTTTTGTAGTGATTTCTTTTATTTTGTAAATGAAATCCAAAAGTGATTCTTCTTCTTCCTCCCTTCTTTTGTTCTTCTATATATCAGCCTTTTGTTCATTACGCTGCGTTCTGGGTTCTTCTATCTGCTCTCTTGAAGCTGATGTGTTCATTAGAAATATTCAGTTTCAATGCTCTGATTCGATCTCTCCAATCCCCCCTCTTTAGGTAATCTTTTAGCTCAATTTTGGTGCAATTTTTTACTTTTTCTGTATTTATTGGTTTAGGAACAATGAGTTCCTGGCATTTAATTCAAATTTTCATCAATGATTTTTATATTTATTTATTTATTTAAAATTTTTTATTCTAGCTATTTATGATTTTTCCTGAACCAGCTCAAAGAATGGAAATTTTTTATTAAATTATGGGGTTTTTAGGGTATTATTGGAAAATTTTGAAGAAAGGCTTATTATTGACCTTTTAAATGGTTAGGGTGTTGGTGTTTAATGGTATCATTTAATATGCAAAAAATTAAACAAAGGAGAGAAAATAGAAAGGAAGCTGCAAAATTTATGAAACATTTCATTCGATAATATTTAGCTTGCGTACGGAATTTGAAACCAATATCACCTATGAATTTGAAACATTTCCTTGTAGGTTTTTTCATATATTTGGATGATCATATTCATGTCCAGATATGTATTAGACACTAGTACTTCAAGAAAAATGAAGAGCTGTGGCATGATAGTCTATTCGGGCTATGTTGTATGCTACATACACTACTTAAGTCTTATATTCTAGGATTAAAGCCTTCTGCAGTTCAGCAGCAGTAGAAGCTGGATTAGTGAAACATGTTATCTGTATTGCAAAGCTTTAATTGAGGATATGAAACACTGACTTTATCGTAGATGACTCCCATATCGGTTAAATAAATTAGGGTTGCAATTTGTTAAATAATACTATTATCTTGACTTCTTGAGCATCATTCAACTTGTATATCGGAAACGTGAATAATTAGGGTTCATGCTTTTTTTTTCTTCTAGTCATCACATTTATGGTAAGTAAACTTGCCATCCTTCTCGTAATTTAGCTTAGATCATTGTTCCACATTTCCATGTGATTTTAAGAAATGTTTTTAGGATTATCAATTTTGCATGACTTGCAATTTCTTGGAGGCAAACATTCTGATAACATGTTGTTTATGTTTCTCTGCAGGTTGATGGAGACTTTCTTGACAGAGCATTGAGTTCCAAACAGCAAAATGGTTACACTTCTGTGCTCTTTTATGCTTCGTGGTGCCCATTCTCTCACGGTTTGTGCCCAAAATTTGACATTCTGAGTTCCATGTTCCCTCAATTAGAGCATCTTACAGTCAAACAATCTTCGACTTCACCAAGGTGTGTAGCCACTTATCTGACTTTTGTTATTTTTTGTTCTTGACTAAAATGACTGTTTCACGTTGTTGTTTTTTTTTTTTTGGGGGGGGGGGGGAGGGTATGTATCATTTTGTCTATGTATTTGGACATTCAAGGTCATATCAATATATATATCCATGTTATCAGACATAGATGTTGATATCGGTAGTTAATGAGAAATGAAGAGTTGGAGAACAATATATGCTAATGACATTTGGTGAATCAGTTAATTGAGGAAAACACATATCTATGTCCAAATTCCGATACTAACAAAGTAGTTAGTCTTTCAAACTAATACTTTTTATACATGTATCACAGTATATTTTCGAGGTACGGAATTCATAGTTTGCCTTCAATTTTGATTGTGAACCGAACATCAAGGGTACGATACAATGGACCTAAAGATCTCCGCTCAATTGTTCAATTTTTCAAGAAAACAACAGGTATTTACTCCGATGCCAAATATATATCCACTTCTGCTTTTGGCTTTTAAAAGCATAATGAAGTTGTAGCTCGTTAAAAGTAACCGGAGTTTGCTAGTTTAACACTATTACATTTCTCTTTACACCAATCTCTGGATTTCAGGGTTTGAACCCGTTCAATTTGTTGCTGAAAAAGAACCCAATGCATCTGGAGACCACGACAAATATATAATGTCTCGGGATGAGTCGTCTCCTATGGAGATAGTAAAACAGGAGCCCTACTTGGCATTTGCTTTGATGTTTCTCTGTTTAAGAGTATTTTTACTCGTACTCCCAGAAGTACTGTCTCGTCTCAAGGCTCTCTGGATTTCCTACACTCTGCAGTTTAACTTGGAAATATTCGGTGAGACGAGTCAGTTGCTTGTGCGAGCCCTTCACATGGTCGATGTTCGTAGAGTTTGGACCAAGCTGAGGCTACGCAAGACCCAGAATTTTCAGCAAGGTGCAAAGAGTGCCCGTGTTTGGGCTTCTTCACTAGCATCCGTCTCTTTGGGAGAATCTTCAGCTAGATCGTCATCATCATCCTAGATTGGAGTTTTATAGAAGTGAGCTATACCATAGGAGAACAAATCCATCAGGCATTGTTTTCGATGCTTTTCATGGTAAAAAATTAGCTGACCCTTATTCCCATATGTAATGGGGTAAGGGAGAGGTAAGATAGTAGGCTGCCCCTAACGCCAGGTTGAGAGCAGCTTCCGTGGGAGACCTCCATATTATGTAAGTGGCATGTAAATCTGAGATCATCTGCGTGTTTCCATTTTTGTGTATATTATTTCTTTTTGGAGGCACAACTCTATTAATGTAAGCTTTACTTTAAAAAACTCTTCTTTCTTGTAAGTGTTGTAGAAATAAATTTGTTCTGGGGAATGTTTTTTCTTGCTCGAAGGATCTGTGTTGTTGGGTTATGTTTTTGAAAATTCTAGAAATGATCTCTTCTTCAGTCAGAAGTGCATCCAAACTAGCCGCATCTTATCGAAAGCGTTCATTGCTGGCAACGCATTGGCCTTACGTGGCAATAACAATGTTTTCTGAATGGTTCTTTAGAGAAGGCACGATTACCTGACCACGTCTCTCATTTTAAATAATTATTGGTCTACATTGGCACGATTACCTGACCACGTCTCTCATTTTAAATAAAGGCCTTATTGATCTACATTTGAAAACCAACTTTTGATACAATTGAAGGGAAAAAAATATTTAAACCGAAATTTAACTCAACCTTAGTGGGGAACAAAACTTGATTTGATTTGAAAAAATAATTTTTTTTTACTCGGTTTGATTGAATTCAACTCGAAAAAAAAAATTAAATTCGAGTCGAGATATAAAAGAACTCAAATAATTTCAAGTAATTTTTAGTAATTATTGGATTGATTTTTAAGTTTTAATTAAGTCTCTCAACTATGCATAATATTATATATATATTAAAAGTGTGAAGAAATATATATGTATATCATATATGATTATAGAATTCCGTTTAAATTGGAATTAAATAATATCATAACTTTATAAATTTTTACAACTAAAACATAAACTTGAACAACTGAACTCGGATTATTTCATAAATTCAACTCGACTCTCAAATAAAATTTAAATTATAAAATAAGAATTATCAACTTAAATAACTTGAAATTTTTTTACTTAACTCTATCAAATACTCACCATTACACCTTAATTCTAATCAAGCGAAAAACTCAAAATTTATAACTATAGAATACATTTAAGGCTTATATAACAAATAAGTACATAAAGTATTTCATCTTTTTCATTTAAGTACCTAAAGTATATTTTAGTCAAAATAAATACCTAAAGTTACCTTTTTGGTCAAAATAGATATTTAAAGTATTTTTTTGTCAAAATAGGTACTTAAAAATATTTAATTTTTTCATATAAATACCTTAAATATTCTTTAATTAATGTCACATCTCAACTCCTTTAGAACTTAGATGAAAAAGATTAAATGGTTTGTACCTATTTTAACATAAAATACTTTAGGTCTCTATGTTGACCAAAAAGATGAATTTAGATATTTAATTTGAAAAAAATACTTTAAATACTTAAATTAAAAAAATGATATATACTCTATATAATTATTTGTGATACAAGCCTACATTTAATAACTTTGTGAAAACGTAGCTCTACTCTGTTACAAAAGTGTTTTCCTGCTTGAAATATATAAGCAGTGACAAAAGGTTGCACCTAAGCAAAACAATACACAACGTTGAGCAACGCATGTTTCAAGGCATTGTCTACACTTTGGATTGGACCAAAGCCAAAAAAAACTTTGAATTGCAGTAGTGTTGCTTTGCATCTATTTTACCTTTATAACCTATACAATCTCCGTATTTTCCATTAGTAATGGAAGAATAAACTCACCCAGCATTGAATATAATTGGGGGCGGGATATAAATAAAGAAGAGATCTTCACTGAAGACCAAAAGATGTGAACTTTCCCTCCACTTATGCACAAAATAACAATATCAGTACAAAGACCCTGCACATAAAATCAATTAAATCAAACGTATTAAACAAGTAAAACATAGTTTAGCTGGATTGGTGGGTGAGGATGGGATACAGGTATACATCTGACATGAATATGTTGAATCTTTTCTGAGTTTTTTCATGAATGTGAATAATTGTTGTACAACCGTATCCCATGTCCAAAATGTGTCGAATACTGATATTGAACATGGGAAGTTTATGAAAAATGAAGAGTTGAGTAGAGCAACGAAGAGTAAAACGTAATCGAAACACTTGGCTGAATTGTTCATAAACGAGAAAATTTATGGCACTAGATGTAAAGAGAGAAAGGGCAGTAATTGATTCATTCATCCATCCATCGATTCTCCTCCAAAAGATGACCGATCACAATACAAGCGCAAAGAAGGGCGACAAATAGGTTCAGAGAAACTACAGAGGCGGACCTGAAGTAGAGATTGTTTGCAACTTAGAAAATGCAGCAGTTAACTGTGATGTCACCATATTGATCCTTTTTTTGAATTAAAATTTCCTACACAACAAACTGATTTTGAGAGTAGTAGAAATCCAAAGCTTTAGGCTGAGATTTTCCTTCACTTCCACTGCATATCTTCAAAACGGTTCTAACTTATATGGCTTCAAGAAGTTTCAAATCTCATAATCTTTTAAGAACCCTGTCATTTACAAAAGCACAGAAAAAATCAAACAGTCAAGACTCATTTCCTCTCATATTTCGTTTATCATTTTTGCACTTTCTCACCAACCAAACAACAAACATGAAACATTATAAAAATTATTATCCAATTAATTTGAAGGAGCAAAAACATATGCACGAACTGTTCTCTTCTTTTACTTGTTGGTAATGCTCAATCCCACATAGTGTTGGAAACACTATTGGGAATGGTATTTAAGGCTTGACATTCTACTTCCTTGTTGAGTGATAGAGAACAAGGGGGGCTCTCGCGCACCGCCGCCGTCCGTCCGTCTCGGCTCGGCTCGTGGTAGTGGCAGTGGTAATACGTGTCTTCGACACGTCCGCGCGGATACTATCTTTTTAGAGGAATTTCTCTTTGAAAGAAACAAATGGAAAATGTGAGAAGGGTTAGCCGCCTTCTATGAAAAATGTTGGGCTATTTTTCTAGCACACTTACTAGAATCCTGAGGTAAGATGGCCAAATGTATACTTTTGTATATATATATCTTACACATCGAGGACTCAGGTGGATGAAGGGGTTAGTTGTGTGTTTTCGAGTTTCAGAAGATTTCTTTCGCATTAGTGGGGGAATGTTGGTAATGCTCAATCCCACATAGTGTTGGAAACACTATTGGGAATGGTATTTAAGGCTTGACATTCTACTTCCTTGTTGAGTGATAGAGAACAAGGGGGGCTCTCGCGCACCGCCGCCGCCGTCCGTCCGTCTCGGCTCGGCTCGGCTCGGCTCGGCTCGGCTCGGCTCGGCTCGTGGTCGTGGTCGTGGTCGTGGTCGTGGTCGTGGTCGTGGTCGTGGTCGTGGTCGTGGTCGTGGTCGTGGTCGTGGTCGTGGTCGTGGTCGTGGTAATACGTGTCTTCGACACGTCCGCGCGGATACTATCTTTTTAGAGAAAAAATTCTTGAGGAATTTCTCTTTGAAAGAAACAAATGGAAAATGTGAAAGATATCAACTGATATTTATAGGCTGCTGAGGACTGTTTGAATTTCAAATAATAACAGCTGAATTATTTTTTATCAAAAATTAAACAGTTTATTCCTAAATTAAATCAGAAACGTTAAGATGTACCTAGACTGATTTACAGCTTTGTACAGAGGAGACAAGCTGTTAATATCAGGAGTTACATGAGTTATTTGATTTAATTCCAGGGGTTACATGATATAATTTCGGGAGTTATAACAGCTGAATAATGATACAATGAACCTGGACTATTTCTGAGTCAGGTTCATCTAGTCGTTTCAGCTGTTACAAATAAGAGGTTTAATCCTGAAATTTTATGGACGATTTTAACCCTATTTCTAGCCTATAAATAGAGAGCTATATTCAGCTTCTCAACTCACTCCAAAACATTCACAATTCACTTACCAAAGTGTTTTCTAAAGTTCTCTCTGTGAGTTCTCTCTGAGTGCTTTCCGATCAGAAGTGCAATACCACCAGCAGTCCACTCCGGTTTCGGGTGTACGGAATTCGGAGCGACCGTGTTAACCTCGGGGGACGGTCCGCCTACTGCAGCGATTACACACATCGAGGCGAATTCGTTTCTAAGGCAGTGGTTCTTACCACGACACGGTTTACGAATCTGTTCTTCTTAATTACTGTTTATATTTTCAGTCAGTGCTAACGGTGTACTTTTGCAGTTCATATATCCAACACATTTATGTCTGGCTCATGCTATCCACTTAATGTGGAGCAAATATTTTTACAACTTTTTCTAAATTAATATTTTAATAGTTAAATTTAATAATAAAATTATATTTGTTACACACATAAATTTTATATCAATTTGATATTTCTATTATGTTAATTTAAAATAATATTATTAAACGTATATAAATACAATGGTTGTTTTTTTTACATAAAATAATTACATATTTTTTATTTACGTAAATTTTAACATACACAACTTATATAAATAAAAAATAAAATAGTACTCATACAACACACTATGAAAGTATGTAAAACTACTTCAGTTTTACATAAAACTGTGTAAGTCTCTCATTCTTCTTCTATAAAATTAATGGTTTAAGAATATATATGAAGTCCTTACGCTTTAAAAAATATTAATTAAGTCCTTAATTCTTTTTATATCCATAAACAAATATGATTTATATTATTATACTTGTATGATCTGAATTTCATTAAGGACTTATTAAATTTGTACAAAATTATATTTCTGATAGTAAACTTAGTTTGAGTAATTTTTTATGAAGTTGTCTTTATAATCGGGTATTTATTCTTATAAATAGATATTAGATATTCAAGTTAGATATGAGTTGATTAACCCTTAAATTGTGCATACTTGCAACTCTCTTGTACTCTCTTTTTCGACATAGTGAAATTTCTTCTCTTCTTCTTATATTTTTTTTCTTTAAGATTTCTCGCGTAAATCTTGATGTTTTGGTTTCTTGCCTCGCCTACATATTTGCTTAACCTTAAATCTTGCTTCAATGCCCTCAAACTCACTCTCTTGACAAACAAGTAGGCAGAGAAAAAGGTCAACCTCATCTTTTGTTCACTGTGATTCACAATGCCGTTGATATTGATGTTTAAGGTATGCATTAAGACCCAGTAATCGTGCTAATCTCTCCTTTGATTGAACAAAAGAGAAGGAAAAGATAAAGATAAGAGGAAATTTGAGGGAAAAAACAAAACAAAAGTCATTCAACTACTATATTCAATGAAGAAAGATATTAAGAAAGTATGTTTGCTTTTTATTCATGGTAATAAAAGAATAAAAGCCAACATGGACCCTATAAATATGAGTAAAAACGTGGGTGTCCCAATGTCCCATTCTTTAAACAAAGACTCTCAATACCATCAACCCATCCTTGGAAAAATCTATGTTCCCATTGGACCCATTTTGCAATTTCTACGTCAAACTAAAATATAAGAGTCTATAAGAATCCATCAAGTGAGTTCAGTGATTAAGGGGAATGTTTTTCTCCTTAAAGATCTTTGGTTCGAGCTGGTGCGTCTACAGGGTGTGTGTGCATTGTCAATAGTTAAGGAAGATTCTAAACAAATATTATATTGTAATCACTCTAGACTATTAAAAAATATAAGAATTTATGCAACAAAAAAAATCTATAGGGTATATTAGACATGTATTAAAATAGGTTGAATTAGGTTAATTTGAATCAGATAGATATATTTCATTTCAAGTTTGAGTCATTAAGTTTGAATTTTGGGTTCTTTGGATCAAGACATTATAGATTAGTTCATCTCATGTTTTGGTTTATGTTGTTTCATGTTTGACTCATTTAAGATTTAAAATAGATTGGGTTAATGATTAGGCAAGTTCAAGTTATTGACTTTATATGATCAAATCAGACTCAATCGAGTCTAAGTATGAATTTATTGAATCTGTTTTTTTTAATTCAAATTAGAGTTGATAGGTTTAGGGTATACAAAAAATAACATTAATTAGTTGCAAAGGTAATTAAAATTTTACTTGTTTTATCCGCATTTGAAATTGTTATTTTACCATGCATATAAAACATGTTGAGAGATGAAAAAGAAGGGAAGAGGAAAGTCAAGAGTTATGGTATATTAGTATAAAGTTTTTTGACTTCAGTGGCAAGGATGGATCGAAAGGGGGGTTAAGAGAGGTAATAATCCTCCTATAATTTTATAAATTATTTCTCTTAACATAAAATTTTGTGTTTATCTCTATTTAGCAGTTTTCAGTTTCTTCCATGGACATGAGCCTAAGAAGAAGCCAAAGTGAAGTCCTAGGATTTGGTGATGAAATAAAGGGGAAGCTTAAGTATTTAAGGCGTGCATGGAGGAATATGCTTTTGGTAGTGGCATGCCCACTTATCCCTCAAAATCATTAGTGTGTGTGACAAGAATTGCCTTTTTTTAATAATTAAAATGTTTTAACATTATTTTACAGTTTCCCACGAGACTTGACTGATTGAATCCCTTGCTTGAAAGAAAGAAAAAGAAAAGCAAAAACCAAGGAGCGTGTTCCCTAGTGCAGGCCCAAGGCAAGGCTCCTTCAGCGCCGGTGTCCCCGCTTCGGGTTGCTGCCAAAACCAAACCTTGCTCATTCCTCAATTTGCTTTCTGCTTACTTCTAATTTAATATGTTTGGGAATTAAAAATACAATCATCTTTCCCCTCCATTCGAAACTTCTTTATACACAATCCCCCTTCGCTGACATCCTGCACTCATGTTCCCAAGATTCACCCGCCCTAATCTCTCAATCTCTCCCCTCCAATAATTTTAGTTATATTATACCTCTGATGACTTCCGGGAACTATGAATATTCCGCTAGTTAAGAGCTTTTGACAGATCCCTCTGCTTATCAGAGCCTGCAAAGAACTTCCTTTGAAAATAGACTTTCGAGTGGCATAGATAAGATCTTTAACAAGTTCACCTGATATACTAGAAGTCTAGAACGAGATCTAAGATCTGACCATGCTTTATGTTTGACACCACCAACTAAGGATTATTATAAATACTTCTCAATCAAGACAAAGAAAGGAGAACGAACCTTGAGCAATCTACACACAGCCTTAAACCTCTTAAACCTCTTCCTCATGGTTAACTCTCTCTCAGAGAAAAACATCACCCAACGGTCGTTTCCTCACTGATCGTGACTTTCCATTCTAATTAGAAGTAGAGAACCGCCAACTGTGGACGAGATAAATCTAATCCCATCAACAGTTGATAATCATTTTTTTAATAAAATTGTTTGCAAACAAATAAAACCAGTTACGATATAGCTAGTTTGATTCTAAATAGATATAAACATATAAGCCATCTATCTGTTACTTGATTAACCAAATGCAAGCATGATATCGGAGCAGAAAGGTGGGGAAGTTAAAATAATACACCATGATTCTAGAAAAAGAATAGTACAGTCAAAAGGGTTTCCAATTTCCTTTTTTTTTATTGGTTTTTTAAAGGAGAATATTTTGAGGTGCATGCGCAATAGGAGGAGTTTGAACTGTATTGAGTACAAACTAAGCATGGGGAAACCCTAAAAAAGCCACTTTTTACATCATTTCCCTCACCTTCTTCGCCTCCTCATCCCTAGGCAAATACCCTTCCCTTCCCTTCCCCTCTTGTATCAACATTCCCTCACCTCTTTCCTCCTACAACTCAATCTCTAATCTCCCCTGTTAGACTAAATCCTTCTTTTCCTTCTTCCTGCTGTTTACATATTGATCAATATCTTATACATATGATTTATATGTGCGCAGTGACGGATGTAGGTGTATTTCAGGGTGGATAAGCAGATATCCTAGATTTTGAATTTCTTTATTTTAGTTATTAATTTTACTGAAATATTTATCTTAAAATTTTATTTGTGCTTACTTTATCAAAAATTTATGTATATACATGTGTCCACTCAAAATCTTTTTGGATTCGTTTGTGTATATATGTTGCCAGCTTTTTCATTTTTTTTTCACTTTAAAACCCTAATTGAGTTCAACCCTTTGAAAAGTATGTCTTGTTTTCCTTGTTGATTTGATGGGCACCGAGCGAACAGTATGATGATCATTAATGCTCTTAACGTATAATTTGCTGAAAATGTTGAGGTTTTTACCGCATGGATTATGTTTTCTCGACATGTTCTTCCTTGGCGCACCAAAAACATCAAATCTTTACTGTGTGATTCACTGTCTTGCTTTTGGGTTATTGGTTTAGACTTTTAAATGGTCTTCCATCATAATGAATTTCACTGACTAGTCATAGTAATTGCATCAAATTTGCCTTGATTTTGACTCAATTCAAGGAATACAGAATCATGAGTTTGAGATCCCACTTTGCCATTATCATTTCCAACCACCATTACCACCTTCTACTCCATGAAACTAGTCAGTCTTCCCTTCTTCCCTACCAAAAAGAACATGAAATTTATTATCATGGGGGCCATAAAGAACTTCTTTATTCAACTACTGCTTATAAAAACGCCAGAAACCAGTACAATGTCTTTAACACCGATCATGGTGTGTTTCTAGTTGCATTCGTGGGAATTGTATTTGGGATGATCATAGCTTTTGTTTTCCTTGTTTTTTTTTTGTTCATGAGAGAATAAACTTTGCTGGGTGCTTGGGAAGCAAAAAAGAAAAGCGATGTTGGTGAGGTTCAATCTGAAGATGGATTTACGGATAATTCAGTCGTAAAATCTGATCTCAGATTGAGCCGCGCCAATATCACTCTTCCATTACTCTTTGAATTTGCTTCCTAAACTCACCCCCTTATTCTCCTTTTTCTCTTTTGACTGCATGTATCTTCTCTATTTCAGATTTATTTAAAGATCTAAATTTAAACTTACCTACGTGTATAGTTCATGCAGACAACGTTATTCGAATCGGAATCACTTAGAATACCATTCTTTTTTATAATTAAAATTACTCTAAGGGTTCTTCTATTTCAGATTCATATATATTTTATTATGCATAATTTTTATAGATGAATCAGGTGTATGTCTGTATGAAGATTGGGCTCAAAGATAAGTATATATCTCTATACTAATATTCATGTTTACTATGCTTGATGTGCTTTTATCGTTAAGTACTATTTCATGAATTATTTTTTGTGTGTAGGTAAACATGGATAGTTCTAGGGGTGTCAGAATCGATTGTATCTTTTGTAAATTTTAAATTTCTATATAATTTAAATATTTTTATATCTTTTTAATATCTAATTTTGCATCCCAAACATTTTATAATTTTTATATAATTTAAATATTTTTTATATCTTTTTAATATCTAATTTTGCATCCTAAGCATTTTATACTAAGATGTTTCTAATCATAGTATTAACAAGTTAAGATATTGTTAATGTAAATATACTAGCACATGTTATACTCGTTGATTAGGTCAAACAGTTCTTACCACAATAATATTTTAGCTATAATTTATTAGCCAAATAAAATATTAATATTTTTGTTAATGTATCATGTCAACGTGTTTTTACGATAACAGATTGATAATCAATCTATAATAACATAGCATGTCTTATCCAAGCTGTCATACAACATACAACATGTTTGGGCCTTGGGGAACTTGAATGCTAGAACAAAGACAGCATTTTGATGCTTATATGGGCTATAGTCACAAAATCAGACTCTATTTACGTTCATTGTGTTGAGGAAATTTCATACAATCGGATAAATTTTTTATTTTTAAAATTTAAATTTTGATCGGATAGATTGGTTCATGTTAAATTTAAGATTAAAAAATTTTGAATTGATATAATATTTAGAGATAATTATAATTTAGGTACAGATTTTAAATTAAAAAATTATATCAGATTTCAAATCAAGTGGGGTTCTATCAAATCCGAGTCGGATCAGGTCAAATGAAAGACTTCAATTTTCAAGTTGAATATAGGTGTGCCGAAAATCAAAGAAATAATATCATTTATAAATTACATTAAAGGATAACACTTTCAATAAATTAGCATTCACCCCATTTGGGGAAATAATGGACTAACATCCTTAAACTGGGAATTAAACATTCCCAGTAGCTTTATTTGGGCATTTTTGCCAATTATAATTAAGGATAACACTTTTTAGAAAAATATAATAAAAAACAAATCGTTTACAAATAATGATACAAACAATTATTTTTATAAATCACACAGATGACAAAAAATTTCTCATATATTATAATAATTACATATACTTTTTAGAAATTATAAAATAACAACTCATACTTTTTACAAACTACAATAAACATCCAAAATTTTACAATCATTATATTTTAAAACTCAATTTGATCCGTTATTATTGTAATACCTATAATCAAAGATGGAGCTAGGATTTTAATTTAAGAGAAAAAGTATAATTAACAGTAAAAAAACTAAAGAGACAAAACCACAATAAACCAAAATTTAAAAGTTCAAACAGATATTTATTTGATAAAAAAAATTAAGGAGCCAGTGGGACAATAAATAATTTTAATGGCCATCATCAATATTCGTGGACAAAACTGTTCATTTTTAGGCAACTTTTTTCCACGATTGAAGTACTTGTTATCTTCTTTTCAGCTTTCTTGGGATGCGGATTTTGATTGAATTGGGGGAGTTGCATATGAACGTTGATAATCAAGACTAATAATAATAAATATTTTCGTATAACTATTGGCAAAATTGACTCCAAATCTATTATAATTTCCGAAAAGAAAAGAATTATAATTTTAACTTAAAGCATGAGGATCAAAATACAAATAAGTTAAAATTATAATCCTCACTTCACTTCTAAAAAGAAAAAAAGAAAAAAAAGTCTTATAATGCAATGGTACGTAATGCTGGCAATGCACCCAAATGGTAAAAAGCCTAAAGGTGTGGGAAAAAAGCGAGCAAAGTGGTCTGCCCAGGTGGTGGTCCATGTTAAATACTGTATCTTTTAAGGCAAGAATGATTGGATTCCCACATCGGAATCTGTCGTCCCAAATGCCTCAAACAGAACAAAAGGGTCCATGTAGGATGTGAAAGGCTCTTCGTCAAACACGAGATTTGAGTAATTGTGGTGCATCATCAATGGTGTTTCCACCGTCTCGTAATCGAACTTGTACTCGTAGTCGAGGCACCGAACCACATGTTCCATCCACACACCGGCGCAGTCTCGGACACCGCCGTTATCGTGTCCGTTCGCTTCTTTGTTTTCATCCAAATCGAACCCCTCGGTTGTCTTGGAATCAGGCGATTGCCTCGGTTTCTTGCTACCATGATCCTCAATATTGTCATCATGTTGTGCGTTTGAGTCAATTGTTTTTCTTTTTTTGCCCAAAAGGGTTTTCTTGTTCAAATGGGTATTCCAATAGTTCTTCACCTCGTTGTCGGTCCGACCAGGAAGTCTACCGGCAATTAAAGACCATCTACATTTTTTTTAAATGAAGATGTAACATTGGCCACATGGACAAAAATAGTAGACTATATACGCTAGAAATATAAAAGATTGTTATTCAAATTATGGTTTAATCTAATAGATTGTACAACTATCTTTAGGCACAATAATAAAAAAATATCCCTAAATTCTTATTCTCTTTTAGAAACATTTCATTTTGAGGAAGAAAGATCTCTCCGTAGATAAAAATCATTCGTCAACTTGTAATCAACGCTATAAAATATAAGTCTTTTCTCCATAAAATAAATCGTTGCGAGTTATAATACTCCCTAAAATAAATAATAACTAAAATGACTATTTAGTCAAATGTTAGGGGTCTTTTTGTCCTAAAATACTAACCTATTACCAAGAAGCTTGTGCATTCGGATAATGAGGTCTTCTTCCTCCTTGGACATTCCTCCTCGTTTGATGTTTGGTCTTAAGTAATTCTTCCATCGAAGTCTGCAACTTTTCCCTCCTCTCATCAACCCTGAAAACATATACATATTTTTTCTATAAGCTATATATAATTGTATACATAATTATATATATAAATATATATATATGTATACCTGATCTCTTAGACACGGTTGCCCAGTTGCCTTCTCCATAAGTCTCTACATAGTTTTTCAAGATCAAGTCTTCTTCTGGTTTCCATAAACCTCTTTTGAGGTGTGCCTTCTTTTCCTTACGATTCTCCATTTTCAATTTGCTTTCTTTGATCTTTCTCGCTTGTTGAGTCACTCACTCACTGACAAGTCCATATAGCCAACTGTGATATGCAAGGCATTCGTGCATGAAAGGATGGAAATAGGAGGACCCCTTTGTTCATTAACTTTTGCTTTTCTTTCACACGATCTCTCTAATCTGTAAAAGCAAATTAGCAAAGCATAAACCTTTTCTTTCACACGATCTCTCTCTAATCTGTAAAGCAAATTAGCAAAGCATAAACATGCATACATAGTTGAGCTTCCACCTCCACTTCTCAACGATAAAATTTGGATTACGGTGACTGTGGACAAATCATCCTTCTTATTTAGAAAAAGAGTGATGTCAATGATTTAAAAAAAAAGTGTGTGACAAGGACAGTGAGTCTCAGGCTTAGGGAGAGAATACCCTCTCAATCTTGTATGAGGGATCTATATAATGACTCCTAATGTTAATGTCAAGGCTAGGGTCATAAGGACTATTGTAGACTAATAGGGTCAATGGATATGATAATTTGACAATAGATTTAACTACAGATCACATGGATCTTAAATGTCATGTCAAAAGATTTATTATAGATCGAATGATTTAAAGAATTTATATAAATTGAAAGGTATAAGTCTTCGAAAAACTTCGATCAGTGAAAGAATTCTCTGAAGATTTCTATAAACGAAAGAATAATGAGGACGTGACTTAAAGAAAAAAAAATCTAAGGAGATAGAACAATATTCATATGAGAGAGAGCGCCATGAATGTGTTATTATTACCATGTTGAAAGATTTTAAGTTGGACATTCACCGAACATGTCTCATTATTATCAAATAATTGTAGTACCTACTAGCTATTCGTCGTAAAGTTGAACTTTTTGACAGGATTTTGCATGTGCTTTAACACTAATTATAGTCTAAACCATCAAGTGTTTAACTTGATCTCCATTTCTTACCAAATTATGAAATCCTAAACAAGTAATTAATTGATCTCCAAGCACTTTGTTAACTTTTTTGATGCAACTCGGATGATTGTGAAGACAAAGAAAATTAGATGAGAAATAATGTAAGTAAAATAGTATTGGGATATGTTAATGTTCTGAGGCACCGCAGTGTACATGTCCCCCCATTGCAGCTTTTGTGAGCCCCATGAAATGACATGCATTATATAGTGTTTCCTTTTTCTTTTCGGGTTTGAAATTGCCTTAATTTGTGGGGAAGAATGCGTTCTTATTTGTTTAAAAATTCAAGATATGGAGGGAAGGTGAGGCCAAGGCAATGTATGAATTGCTAACTTTCAAGTCATTGTATATAAACATTATCAATTATCAGTCCATGATGTTAAATCTCTTAATGTCAGAAATTTAAATTTTAATCTTGTGAATTGCATAAATTAGGATGAGATAATTACTCCCATAAATTTACATTTTCTTCATTAATCAGAATATATTATAATTATATACACTAATTATATATCAAATATAATCCCCTTAGTTAAACTTGGGGGTGATAGCTACAATTTACCCTTTTTCAAGTTCTATTTATATTTTCTATCATTAATCTTTAATTATTAATTAGTTAATTAAAATCGAATACTGTAATAATTTATTACTATAAGATAACATATTATCTCAAACTTTGTCAAGATTAAAAACAAAGTAGAATCGAACAATCATAGGTGTCATCATCGAGTTGTAGGCAATAGTGCTTTATATGCTCGGGCCATTCACTAGAAACATTAATAGAAGTTGACTACGGCAAGACATACAAGAAAAAGCAATAAACTTTTGTAAATAAATTCATTTACCCAAGTCAATGTCACCTATAGTAATGATGGTTACATGTAAATTGATAAAGCATAAATATAATTATTAGTTAGATAATAGATTTAATTGATCATAAGAGCATGTTAATGATTTTGTTGAAAAATTATTTTTAATCGAAAGATATAAATTTTGAAAGCTTATAATAGTTCAGAATCTTTGATAAATAAAAGATTAATAATAAAATGTAATTTACGGGGGAAAAAATACAACAAACAGCCAAGTTTACTTGAACGTGTACAACTATTTTACAACACAAAAATGCGAAAGCAATAAACTTTTGTAAATAAATTCATTACCCAAGTCAATGTCACCTATAGTAATGATGGTACATGTAAATTGATAAAGCATATAATTATTAGTAGATAGATTTAATTGATCATAAGAGCATGTTAATTTTGTTGAAAATTATTTTTAATCGAAGATATAAATTTTGAAAGCTTATAATAGTTCAGAATCTTTGATAAATAAAATATTAATAAAATGTAATTTACGGGAAAAAAATACAACAAACAGCCAAGTTTACTTGAACGTGTACAACTATTTTACAACACAAAAATGCGGAAAACATTCTTTAAAAGGTTTATATCTCCAAAACTTTTTATTACATGAATTTGACTTGCGGTTACGTGGGAATTTGCATCGGTAAACCAATATTTATTACATGAAGGAACACAGACAGTAACATGGCTTGGGGTTAACTATTAAGTGAAATGAAAGCAGTCCAAGAGAGAAGACAAGCATTTTAAGTTAAAGAAGAAGAAAGTTGGTTGCCAAGTTACACCCCATTTGAAAGTTGGGGAACTCTGTGCATGTCAGAAACTACTGCTACACTATTATTCTCTTCCATATATATATAATGGTTTCTGCAATTGTTTTTTCATGTCATTGTCAAGCTGTAAGGCTTTCCCTACATTTCACGTCCCTTTGCACACATGATCAAAGCTGTGCAATAAAATCTCAGTTTATATCCCCACTGGTGCATCGTGTATAAGCAAATAAAATGGATGAGATGAGCAATACGATGATATAAATGAACATAATGTTCGATTAATTGTTTTTATAATTTTCGTTTTATAAGTTGAATAAACAATTATGAATTAAATTTTTACGTCCATTTAATAAATAAACAAATACAAATAAAAGTATATTCGGTTTGTTATGTTTACGAAAATATCATTATTGTTCATAAGTTTGTTTAACTTGTTTATAAGCTTGTTTACCTGATTCTTCTTTTCATTTTTTTTTATATTTAATATTGGTAAAGATAGGGACTAAATTGAATAAAAGAGAAACTTTAGAGTCCAAATTGTAGAGCCTAAGGAAATTAAGGACTAGTGGCATAATTATTATTGTTTGGCTTACAAATAAAACAAAAAAACGAGAGTGTGTAATGAAAATGTTCGTAAATGTAAAAAATATCGATGAACATGTTCACAAATGTTAAATGAACATATTCGTAAATGCTAAATGAACATATTCATAAACGCTAATAAATCGAATAAGATCACCTCAAAAATAAAAAATGATATAAAATATTAAAAAACGAATACGAATCGAATATGACACTTCAAAGATAATAAACGAACGTAAAGTTATTAGTTCAAATTTAATTGGGAAAATTTGTGTGCACATATTACGAAGTGTGTGCAATAATGTGAGTATACTTTTAAGCTGGCATGTTGGGGGATAAGCTTTAGATCACGATTCCTTCACTTTTCCCATCATTTCTGCAATCATATTTCACTTTGTTTATTCATTCTCAAACATCATCTTGCTTCCAAAATGGGGTTTTTCACCATCAAATTCTATATTACAAATAATTAATCTCATCGTTTAAGAAGTAGATTCATCGATTCAGCTCCTTAGTATACAAATGTACTATATCAGTCAGTTCAAAGTTATCTTCTTTGTGCAAAGATTCTGCATTGAGTATTGTGACAGTATGACAAGATTCACGTGTATGCATGTATATATATACAAATATTTTTGATTACACTACATATATATGGAGAGGTATGACTGGCAATATTAGGGACATTAATGGTCTTTTTATACCAAAGAAAAATTAATGTTTGATCTATATTTGTTTTGTCCTATCACTTTAGTTGGTTGAGAATGTTGAGCATTAATTTATGCAATCTAAGAAACAAATTTGTGAATGGGTAAAGTAGACAATGATCGTAGATGTGGTTCTGGTAGTGTTGGTCTAGTTCTTTAGAGTGGAAGTGTGTACCCGTGCTTGCTATTGTATGGCTACTTATAGTGCTCAGGATAAATGTTGATCGAGAGTTGTCGTGATGTTGATATTGATTGGACGTCATATGAAATGATGGTATAGATTAATTTGTCATCGAATGAAACTACATGTACCAACACATGGTACAAGTGGTTATAAGTAGTACGGGTTCGCATGATCAATAGATGATCGACAAGTGGTCGCTCGCGTTCACGGGATACACTCCATATATTGAGGGTTCGTATAGCTGGTAGACTCGCTTGTCCGAGGGTTCGCATAGTTAAGGTTCGTACGTAGTAACAAATTATACATAAATTTATTTTAATTTAATTGTAGGCTATAATTTAGTTTGATTCATTATATATTTTAAAAAATAAATACACATTTATTTGATATTAAATATAACTATTTTTTATATGATACCCCAACCCAATCGAATCAAATATGTCATTTAACTGATGACGATAGATAGAGTCGAATCGAAATTAAATCGGATAATTAAGCACTCAAACATCATCAATCAACTAATTCGAACCTCAAATCTTGCTTACAACATATGCTGCTGATGAACCATAACCAGTCCATATAAGCCAGAAATAAATTGGAAGGGAACTCTTAAAACAATCACCAACCATGAATGTGCATTAGAGTTCCAATCTGAACATTATTTTTCTCTTTTTTTGGTATCCAAAGCTATGAATCTAAGCTAAGTATTAAACAATCTATTAAAAACCTAGTTAATCCAAAATATTCAAAAACAATAAACACACACATCAGACAACCTTAAATCAAAACCCTAGAAATATATTGAACCAATCAATCCAACTGACTCATTTGACATTTTCAACTAAAAAAATCCAAACATTAATATCCAACATCCAAATTCAAATGCATGCAATGTAAACTATAAATTTAAAACATAATAAAGGAAAGAAAAAGGGTACCTCATATTGAATTATTAGATGTTAAGATGTGATCCACATATAAGGTGGCAGTGCATAAATCTGCAGAAAATCCCTTACCGACCATTTCCTTAAGAAGTTGTGTTGCCTTTGAGGTATAGTTGTTTCGAAGAAACCCCTGGATGGTTCCATTATAACAGTCGCTATTAGGCAAACAATCTTATCTCTGAGCTCCTAAACAACCGATATGCTTCATCTGACAATCCCTCTTTGCAGAGCCCATGATCATTATAGCATATGTGTAAACATTCGGTTTTAAACCATTGACTAAGAGATCATGAAATGATTCCTTTGCAACTTTGATCTGCCCACTTTGCACAAGCAATCAATTAGGATATATATGAGAAAATATCAGTTCAACCCACTGTTCCGCATTGCTTCAAAAGTTTCAATGCTCTTCAAGTTTACTCTTTTGCATACACTATGCAGCAAAATCGAACAGGTCACTATATCCGGAACTTGTCCAAAACAACCATCTTCCTCAAAAGTTCACATGCAGTTGAAATTCTCCCTACTTGACACATACCGTGCATAAGAGTGGTGAATATACCACTATTAGGAATTGGTCCTTTACGAGATATTTCATGAAAGAGTTCCATTGCTTCGTCTAACCTTTTGGCTTTGCAATATCCTTGATCATAATGCTGTAACTAAATATATCAGGCGAACTATCATTCTCAATCATCAATTGAAATACTCTTTAGCTTATCCACATTGTTACGTACTAAAATAATCTTATAAAATCAATTGAATTAAAATATATAGAATTGAATATTTAAGGGTAAACTACACGTTTAGTGCTTAAACTATAAGTTTTATTTTATTTAGTACTTAAACTATAAGTTTATTTCATTTTAGTACCTAAACTTTCATTTGTTCAAAACTAACGTTTACTTTTTGTTTCATTCTATTGCCGCTGTTAAAAACTAACGAAACTGTTCAACGTGTCATTTTTGTGGATAATACAATATTCATCCTTAACTATATTCTTACTCCTATTTAGTCACTAAATTTTAAAAAATTTCAATTTAACTACTCAACTTTCAAATTGTCATATTTTAATCACTCTAATTTATTTTATTTATAATTTTTGCGACATTAATATTATTATTATTATTTTATTAATATATAACTAAAATAAAAATAAATTTACAAGTTAGAGTGATTAAATTAAGGAGTAATTTGAAGTTAAGTAATTTAAATCAAACAAATTAAACTTCGGTAACCAAAATATGAGTGAGAAGATAATTAAGGGATGAATGATGTAATTATCCATAAAAAAGGTCATGTGGTAACACTTCCGGTAAGTTTTTAACGGCAAGATATCAAAACGAAACAAAAAATAAACGTTAGATATAAAACGAAACAAAAATGATAGTGTAACGTGTTAGTTTTACCCATATTAATTTTTTGGTTTATTTTCATTCTTTTATAGACCAACACTAGCAAAAGCTAATGTCTATTGATGGCGCGACCATTGTTATCAATTCACTGAACAAAAATTTGTAGATTCCATTTAAAAGATGCTTAATTAGTGCATTTGTATTTTTACTTTTCATCCCATTCCATACCTAAATTACTAAACGATGAACCCTTAATGGACCAACCATAATTAATGCACTAGCCCTTAATGGAAAAATAATTAAAATGTAATCTAAAAAATACAATCATATTAAAATATAGGGAATTTTACTTTTTTAATGTTTTCATAAGCCCTCGAATTTTTAGGAAAAAAACTAAAAAATTTACGAAAAAATTGTTAAGATTTAACTGTCAAAATTGATAAAAAACTTGATTAGTTTAATTTTTTAATTCGATAACTTAGTTTTTTAATTTCTAAGTTATTTATTATATATTTATTTTTAAGTTCGATGATTTAATTTTTTAAAATAAATAAATGAATTTATTATATTTTTTCAAAGATTTGAAGGCTTTAAATATCCTTAAGTCAAATTTATATAGTACAATTATTTTATATATATGAAAATATCTTAAAATATTATGATATAATAAACTATTTGATAATATATCCACAAATTAATTAAATATTATAGAAAGTACAAATTATTTTATACATATTATATATAATTTTATATTGAATTGGTATCATCAATTAATTGAGTCTTAATTCATTTGAAAAAAAAAATATTAATGATAAATAATATATTAAATAGTGTTTTATTTTCTCATATTTTTATATAAAATCTTTAAATAAAGTAATTAAAATTATTACTTAAAATTCAACACATGGTTAATAAATTTATGTATAAATCTTATATCGTTCATTTATAATTTAATAAATACATCTATATCATTTATATAAATATATTACTTATACATGAATATAATAAAATTCTATATATTTTAAATATATGAATCCACGTATTACTTTTATTCAAATCTCAACTCCCAATATTCTCCCTTAATTTACCAACTACCAAATTTTCTAGGCCATTATGTGGAATAGTTTGTGCATGGTTAATTTAGGAAAGCTAGGCTGTTTAAAGGGACAACACAATTCACGTATTATATTTTTAGGGTAAACTACATTAGGTAACTTTGAACTTTAGGTGGTATATTTATACCATTGAACTTTTAATTCTCTAATATAGCAATGACCTTTTGTTTTAACTTCAATTATGTCATTGGACCGTTATAATTCAAATTGTGTGATGACATAGACAAAACGATTTCGTTTTGGTAAGGCTACTGATACCTAAAATTATGTCGCTTTAGGCATTGAATTTATGAGTGTATTGATTTGTCACTAAACTTTTAAACAATTCATTTTTAGCACTGCATTTTTTCGGCCGCAGTCGACAGTCAATCATCATATCAATCGCCTTTCATGAAAACCAATACCAAAACGTTTGCATTTCTTCACCTCCTTCTCATGGATTTCTTTTCCACGAAACCAACTCAAAATCGGATTTAAGATGTTTGTTCGAAATCGAACGATAATAAGCATTATTTCGAGAAGATGAACTACAAATCTCAAAACTAACTCCAGACAGCTATCGAAAAAAGATTTGAGTAACATGTCATACTTTTAAATGGTTTTTCGGTTATGAGTGTTTTGTGGAAAACCAACCTATAGAAGCAAATGGAGTGAAAGTGAACGTTTTGGTATCGATCTTATCGTAAAGGCGACCGATGATGAGCAATGATCGGTTGTCACCGACGGTTGGAAATGTATAGTGCCAAAATTGTAAATTAAAGTTTAATGAAAATATCTATCCCTAAGTTTACTGTCACCAAACTTAGTACAAAATTAAATTACTACAACCTTATAAATGTATTATTTTACTTTTTTTACTTTGATTTTTGCATTCTTTACTATCCGAGTTAAAAGTAATAATCATAATATAAAATGTTATTTAAATTTAGAGTTAATATCAGAAAAAAATAAAGATTGGGATAAAGTAAGTTTAAAATATTGAATAAATTTGAGAAAAATCCAAACATATAAAAAACCAAAATGGAAGCAGCAAAGAATTGTACTTCTCAATGGAAGCCTAACTCACATGAATACCTTTCAATTTGTCATCAATTCTGTCCCACGTGTGAAAGTGATCTATTCTCCCACCCAAATGCAATAAATTTATTAAACTTAAAGTATTAAATGGGAAACATGAATTAAGTATATAATGCATATAATAATGATAAGATTTGGGTTAACATTATACTTGAAAAAGTATAAGGATTAATAGAAGAATTTAACCAAATATCTACCTTATTATAGTTATTATTAACAATGATGGACATCATGTAACATTAACCCATATTTGAATTAACTGATCTATTAATCATCTAATATAGATCGGATTTTACAGAGGTCCATTATTAATTCTGATATATTTTTATACATAATTTTAATTATTTTAACAATTTAAGTTAAATAATGTTTATCAAAATCTTTTTGTGGTAGTTAGAATAGGTTGAATGTTTGAAGAACACATCACATGTTGGAGTTGTCATTAATTATTTTGGGATATGTGAGATCGATTAATTGCAAATTTAATATGCATTTAACATCATAATCAATACCAAATTCGAGAGTCGAGTGCGTATAAAAAAAGTTAGTGCACCTTTCACGACGCCCAAAATTAATATCTTTGAAAGAATTGATTATTGGCTCACTTTTTAAATAAATGAATGAAAAAAGATGTTAATAATAATAATTAATAAGCAAAAATAATAAAGAATTCTGAAAACTTGAATAAATAACATGTTAGAACTCAAATTACCAAAAGATAGAACTTACAAGGGTATAAATAGTAATGAAACTGTAAGATAGGACTAAATTAAATGAAATCAAAAAAATTAAGGAGCTAAAATATAAATAAATGTGATACATGGACCCAATTATAAATACATAAGTTAAATAGGTCGAGATAACAATAAAACAAGCAAAAAGAACGGAATTACAACATATACAAAGGTGGAAGGACAACGAAAACAAATTTATCCAAAAATGCAGAAAATGTGTGCTTCCTATTGTAAATTCATCAAATTTAACGGGTAGTCTTAACTCAATGTTTTAAGTCAAAATCTGATATTCATTTTGTCAGGAAATTTACCGATAATTTTATAGAATTATTAATTTATAATATTAAAAGAATCATAAATTTATGTAAAAGTTTTTAAAAATTTATTATCTTATTAATTTATCAAAATTATTAATTTAGACATTGGGCTCAAATCGGAATCTAGAAAAAATATTATTTTAGATAGATTATTAATTTATCAGTATTAATTTATAGAAGTACTACTGTAAATCTAAATAAATAAAGAAATAAACAAAATCTCAATCCAAAGGGGTTGTTTTTATTAAAAGCTATATTTATGTGTTTTTCATCGATTCCAAAAGAAGTTTGGGGACCTCTTAAGATGGGTAAGAAAAGAAAATCAAGGGTCCCAAAAACCTAGTCTATATAGGTTGCCCCAACCTACAATTCTAAACTCATTGAAAATGCCCTAACAAGACAACCCATTCACTCCATTGGCTCAACTCAATTCTTAACCATTCAACTATCTGGACTTACTTTTCCTACATCCATTTCTGCATGCTCAATTGACTATTCAAAGCATTGTACCCTTTTAGGGATATGCATGAGACTCGAATTCGAGGATTTTAATTGACTGATCTAATTGAGTTGGGTTTAAAAAAAATTAGGGTCGCTCACTCACTCCAAAATATTCATACAATTTGGTCCATATTGTCTGCCTAGTAATTACTCCCTCTAATTGCTTGACTAATATTAAGACGTTGATTTGATCGGCCACCATTGCACCACCACGTGTGTCCGATTTTACATCCTCTAATGTCGCTCTTATCGCAATTTTAATCCAGTAAAGGCATAAAATTTCTTTTAAGATAATATGAGATAATTACAATATGATATATGGTCAGAATTTTTTTAGTCTATTAACAAACATGCAGAATGTCTTGTAGTCGTGTCTGCTCAAACTGAATCTTCTAAAAAGAACAACATTCCTTTTTAGTATTGAAATCACTTGACAGGTTCAAGAATTTCATATTAAGAGTCAAAGGCCAAAATCCGTTCATGATTTATCTTAATCTTGTCCATCCTAAAATTAGAATTGGTCGAAATATATTTTGAGTTTGAAGAGGGTAGTGTTGTCAAATTTCATTGTATTTGGATTAAAATATAAAAATCAATAAAAATGGTAGCTAATTGATGTTTGTGATTCAGCACCAAACATAACACAAACAAAGCACACATGGGAATATGTCTTTTGTTCCTAGCATGACAAAGACAAACCTATCTTCTAGGAGAAGACAATCTTGCTGGGATTACATCCTCCACAATTATTCTAAACATAAAATAAAGGTAAAAAATAAAAAAAAAACATTTATTTATTGTGGAACTATTATTTAGTGAGTTCTTGTATGTTCGTGCAGTGTAATTAATTATTAAAAAAACATGTACTTTGAAAATATATATACAATGAATATGGTAGGTAGTCTGCGTGTTGATTAATAAATGACATATAACATGTGGTCGTGCTAAACATTGTTATATTAGATAAGGTTAGAGTTTTGTGATTTATATTTTGATTTAATTTTTTTTAATATGATTCATTTGGTAGAAGAAATAAATTAGAAGAAAAAAAGATATATGTGGTAGATACGAAGACTCTCTAAGAGATAAAGATTTTATTGCACACCTCATTTGTACATAAATATATTTCTTATGTTAGTTTTTTGGTTGAAAAATAGAATTTCGCATAATATTAGATTTCTTTTTCATCAAGTAATTTACCTATAAATAGATAATAGATGTCAAAATTATCGTAAAAGACGAGCTCTTAGAATCTGTGTGAGGTTGTGTAGTCGTAAATCTTAGTAACATCGACATATAATAGGTTTTTCTCGCATGCACATGATTTTTTTTTAATTTTAAAATTTTTCATATAAAATATGTCTCTTTTATAGTGCAATCATTTATATTTATCGTTATTGTCCCATCTGATACAACATATGCCTAATTCAAAAATATTATATTTTATATCTATCAAAATATCAATTATGGATACATTTTATAAACTAATTGTCGTAACCGTCTTTCGGTTAGGCCCCGAATTGGGCTTCGACTTGAAATAATTTGATTGGGAGTCGTCACCGATCACTTTAAAACGAATTTAGATGGGTCGGACACCATCTTACCTGATCTGCGTTTTTACCAGAAATATGTCGGGTTCGGGAGTCGGTTACGGTCAATGAATGATTAGCACACTTGAACCGCCCTTTCGGTACCAATTAATTTGCCGGTTGTCTTAAATTAAGAAAATTGTAATTTAAAATTAAAAGGTAAAAATACGATCACAATTACTTACCTTAGATAGTTTTAAAGGTGTGGCCTTAAGAAAGTTAAAAAATCATGTTAGATAAAAAGGTAAGAAATAAATAAATTAATTAAATTAAAATGAAGAAAAAATAAATTAAATAAAAGATAAGATAAAGAAAGCAAAGATAAAATAGTAAGTAAAATAAATATAAAAAAATAAAAAATAAAGAAAAAAATATATAAATAAAACAAATAATAATAAATAATAATAATAAAGTAAAAATAATATATATATAAAATAAAAAAATAGTATATATATATATATATATAAATTAATAAAACTGATAATAAAAAAATAATATATATATATATATAATCTAAAAAAATAAAAATATATACTAAACTAAAAAAGAAAACGCATAAAATGTAAAAAATATTACATGAAAAAAATAACAAAATAAATAAAATGGGTAACAAGGGAAATGTGCGTATAAATAAAGTTAAATAAATAAAATAATAATAATTAAAACGTAAATGTAAGAGGCCGAATCAAAAGTAAAAAAGATGATACCTTTTATTTCCTTTTCGAATCGTTTACAATAGCTTTGCTTTTGTATTTTCAGTGTTTTCCTCTGTATTTTGTATGTAAGTCGTGTGTTACAAATGGGGAGAATTACATGTATTTATAGTGAAAAAAACTAACTATTTTAGAATCCTATTAACAATAGAATCCTAATGAAACTAGACTCCTTGTTCGGTTGTTGCACGTTTGTTGGTGTGGTTATTGCTTTAAAAGATATGGTGGTGGAACAGTCCTTCTAGGAGAGAAACTCTTGCTAGTTCTATCTTTTAAAAAAATGGTTTGTCTACACTAATTAATCATAATAGAACCATCTTGTATCGATATAAGATAGATCAAGATCTTATTCGAGTCTAATGGTATTTTAGGTTCATATCAATTTAAAATTAAGAAAAATAAAATTTTTATTCTTCTAGTTTTTTAATTCAAAATTTATATTGTTGAATAACAAATGGAATCATGTGTGTTTAAATATTTTCTTTTAATAGTATGAGGCGATTACAAGGTAGTATTTGATCATAGTTTTACTTAACCATTGACAGCGTATATACATATGACAAGCGTAGATGTTTGAACCCCAGACCTCAAGTGAGAACAACACTTTGTTTAACCAATAAGACCACTAAATAGATTCCCAATGTGTTTAAACATAAAATGTTATACTTGAAATTCAATGCATCTTGAATTAAGATATGAGACAAACGGTCCAACCAATTTAAGACTACAAAAATCAAAAGGAAGTAATGCTTGAAATTTGAATGAATCGGGTTAAAAGATGAAGCGAGGAAGGAAGAAAGGGGTAGCGGATGGGGTAAGTGTTCCCATAAAAGGAAATGATGAACCCAAAGACGTGTTAATGCCAAGGGGGAAATGGAGAAGAAAATCAAAATATGAAAAGGTTACCCCCTCCCACGTAGGGTTGTTCTCTTCGAGCCTTTGCTTTTTCCATCTCAACAATACCCAATCTTTCTCACTCTCTCTATGAGAGTGTGTTCAAACATTCATTCAATTTTGATCGTGTTACTATTTGGATAATTTAACTTTAAAAACTTTAATTTTTTTATTAAATTTTTGAATTTTTCTTATTTTGAATTAAGTTTCACAAGTTTTAAAGTGAGTTTTAAAAAATTTTAAATTGATAGAGTAATAATCGACACTGAAATAAGTTTGTTAGTATCTAAATAGTCAAAGAAGACACCAAAGAATAACAATTTCAATTGCGGCAACATATGAGATGAAACTGTTAAATATTTTTGTTGTTGGATATATGATGAAATGAAAATAATAAAAAAATGAAAGAGAAAAAAAGTTATGTGGATGACAAATGACAATTATATAAGTAACAAAGCACTCCACGTCAGCATAAAACAATCCGTATCAACCTTGTATTTTTATTTAACGTGATCAAAATATAAATATTTAGAAATTTAATGATTAAATTAAAAAAAATAAATCGAGTGATATAAACTTAAAACATGATAAAATTGAGTGATAAAATATATATTTTAGTTATAATATATTTACTTAATCAACTGTTACTTATGAAAGTATATAACAATAAAAGTATTGTCCGAAACCGTTATTTCACAATCACTATATTTGTAATAATACATTCTATTATCACAATCACGATGAAGGCAATATAATTAAAAATGTTATTGTAATCGCAATTTGAATCATGTTACTTACTATACTAAAATGTAGCCTAAAGCTTGAGTGTTAGCGAATGAGTGAAGAAAAGTTGTAAATCTGGCGTTAAAAGAGCTGGAAGAGAGGAAGAAGAAGAAGTAAGTCCCAGCTTTGATGCGCGTGAAGTGTTGGTGCAGAAAACAATGGGGAAGAAGAAGAAGAAGAAGAAGAAGAAGAAGAAGAAGAAGAAGAAGAAGAAGAAGAAGAAGAGAAAGGGAACACATAGGTCAGCTAAAAGTGATACAAAACCCTGACCCACTTCACCAAATGTTACCCTCTGTCTGCTACATGTCCCCATCTCACCATCTATCTTAAAATCCCCCCTTCCCCTCCCAATAAACCCATATTTCTTCCCATTTCCTCCTCTTTTAACTATTTCAATTTTGGAGCAAATCCTTGTGTTTTTTTTTGTTGTTGTTTGTCGTGCATGGAGCTTCACCTTGGACTCGCTCTTCCAACCACTCCTTTTCTCCCCATCGGTTACGAGCTAAAACAGTGTCCATTCGACGCTGATGTTAAAGACGGTAATGGCAGTTGCAGCAGCGTCAACGGCGGAAAAAAACGAAGCTGCTTTGATGATGAGACTCGGGTTGTTCCCAAAACTCTGCCTCTTTTTCTTTGGAACAATGACCATCCCAATGAAGAAGATGACCCGAATGATCCCGATGACAACTCTTCTTCTTCTTACATTCTCAAGTACCCTTCACTTTCCCTTTCTTGGTAAATTATATATATTATTTATAGTAGTTTTTTTTTTTTTATAATTGATCTTTGGTTTTGGAAAGGAATGAAGGAGAGGGTTTAGTGGGGTGGCCACCGGTGAAAGCCTGGAGAAAGAAGCTCCGCCGCCACGTACACAGTGGCAGAGTAAATAACAATCGCATGGTGGCGGCGACGGCGGCGAAGATTAGCTCAACGTACGTGAAGGTGAAAATCGAATTGGATCGAAACTCATTCAATTCTAGTTTAAATTAAAATTTAATATTTGATAATTAAAATAATATCAAAACTAATTGCAAAATGTTTAAATTAATTGTAAATATTATGTAAGTATGAAATCGAATTGGATCGAAACTCATTCAATTCTAGTTTTATACCTATCTCTAATTTAATGTTCGCCATCACTACTAATGTAAAGGATTTGAGCTCATTCCTGGTTTGGTTTAATAAGTTTATCAAGGTAAAAGGTTCGAAATATATTATTATGAATGACATAAATTAAATAAAAATTATTGCTCTCGTATTAGAACACTACAACATTTAATTTAGATTAGTCGTTCAACAGAGAAAAACAAGTGGTTATAAAAAAAATTATTGTAGGTTTTACATTTTTCTGTTCATTAGAGGACATTGTGCATATTGATTCTTTAAAACCTGTAATTTCTAAAAGTTTGAAATCATATTACTTGATCAATAACTATTATCTAATCTCAAAGCTTTTCCTTGTTTTGGGTCTTAAAAATATTTGGTAAATATTATGAAAAATAAAAAATAGTAATTAATAGGAAGAAAACAAATTAATATTTTATTATGGTAGAGGAACATGTTATTCAAATTTGATAAAATAAACTTAAAATAAATAAATAAATTAGGGTAAAAAGAATTAGGATGTGTGCATTTGATCGAGTCAAATTAAAAATTTATGAGTTAATCGAATTAATGAGTTATATTTTATCTTTTAAAATTTATTTAAAAAATTTTATATGTTAAATCAAATTTATAAGATTGATTTTTTTTAAAATTTAGATTTGAATCAAGTTTTGTAAGAGATAAATTCTGTTTGGATTCAAGATAAAAAATATTTTATTTTATCTAATTTGAGAATAATAATATAATTGACTTTTATATATTTAGATACAAACGTTATAATACTCATTTTTATTATTTTTAATTTAAGTCATTATTTTATTAAATAAAATTGATATTTTTTTTATATTCAGATAGACTTTAAGATTAGATGAAGCTTTGTTAAACTTAAATTAGATAGAGTGTCTAATGATAAATAAAAATCTTTGGTCAACCGAAAATCTGATCCACTCTTCATTCCTATTTACGATTTGCATCAATCCAAAAGTATTAAACCCGTATAGACAATTGACATGTATTTCCTAATTATGTATGTATGTATGTATGTATGAGTTTAGGATATGATCCAATTCTACGGTGTAAAGATGTTTTAGCTTTACATAAATTTAGGATCGATGAATGAGTGAAAATAGATAAACAAATAATTAATCTCAACCATCTATTTTCACTTCTCTAACGATCTTAAATATGTGTAAAATTAAAAGATATTTACATTATATAAGTGTATCATAATTCTATTATTTTTTTAATAAAAAAATTGATTGAGTCATTGAGACTACCCCATGAAGAGTGGGCTACTTTGTTACTATATATGTTCAAAGATAGCCATTTAGGATTTGGGCTTGAGTTTGAATTACTTTTTAGGTTTATTTTAGGGTTTATGTTTTGAATTTAAAATTATTCTTTCTAATATTATCATTTTTAGAGTTTAAATATGGATCTCTTGTTAAGAGTGCAAATATGCATTATTATTATATTTAACACTTTTTTATTTAGAATAATTATTTTTAGTTACAATCAGATTACTCTATTTATTAATTGTAATAACCATGTCACTCTATTTATTGCTTATAAGAATCAAATCATTCAATTGTAACTAAAAAGTTAATATATGTTACACACTTAATGACATAATGACATATTTGTCACAATTAATAAATAGAATGACTCGATTGTAATTTTGTGAAATTTAGTGACATGTTAGTAATATTATTACTGATTGACTTGTCATTGAATTTACCCTAACTATATAATATAAATATTTAAGGGCTGTTTTTTACCATGTCAATCAACTATTAGTAATATTATAAATCGAATATCAATTTTCAAAAAGTTACAAATTAGACAATTGATCGTGCTTGGAAACATATCCTTATAGCGTTGAAAATTATGCAAAAACTTACAATTTAGATAATAATTTATTGTAAATGATAAACTTTTGTATAATCAAGACAAGTATGATAAGTTCGGTAATAACTTGCTGAAAGTCATTTTTGTTTCGCGCAATTATATATATATATATAATGATAAAATTACAAACTTTTTTCTAAATTATTGTAAATGCTTTTGATAACATTTTTCTGTTACAACCTATTTATGTTATTTTTTTAATTTTATATTAATAAATTGCATTTTAGACTCTTTAGATAAATTTGAATTCGATTGCACTAAAAAACCATAATTGTTCGTTAAAAACACAAATTTTCGCCTTTAAATTTGTTTTTTTTTCTTGGGATTTTGTAATTGTTTCATCAATCCCATCTTCCTCCTCGTAACTTGTCTTGAGCATTGTATGGCTGACACTGCAGGACAAAATTTGCCCTAGAGAATACCGATGCTTGTCTTTTAACTTTTATGATGACCGGTTGGGTAAAGTTCGTGCAGGTGATTGAGTTTATCAGTGCCATGATTCTTAGCCATATCGTGTAGTTTTATTGTATTACAGCCTTAATATATAGTTAAGAAAATATCTTATTAGAAATGTTAATTATTTTAATATTTTTGATAAAATACTATTTAAAATATTATTTTTTATATAAAAAATTAATTAGTGAAATTAACATTGTTGGTAAAAAAAATAATGTTTTAGGTAGCGCTTTATCGAAAATGTTAAAAAAATATTAACATTTCCGGTAACATCTTTTCTTAACCGTATATTAAGGTTATCGCACCTAAGACATCCCAGCCATCTCTCCTAAGCCAACACAAATCTAGAAGATCATCATCGAAGTCGTGAATGGATCGAAAAAGAGTTGTGGAAAATATTATTTTTTTAAAAAAATTATATAATTTAAATTTATATATATATTTTCTGTTAATAATATGTTTTTATCTTTAAAATTTTATAGTTTTGTATATTCTAAAATTATATATATTTATCTATTATAATATAAAACTCTTGAATCGATTTTTGTGGACGTAATATATAACTATGGCGGAAATATATTTTATTTTCTCCGACATCTTTAGATAAACTAATATAAATATTTTCTAAATCGGTGAAAAAAATAAAAAGCAAAAAGTTATACGAGAATAGAATAGACAAACTTAATCGTTCTATATAAAAAGTTGAAATTCTTGTTTGGCATAATGTTGAAATTAACCGTTTATTTTGAGGTAAAATTATTAAATTTCGTTATATGAACTTCATTTGAGATGACGAATTAAAGGCATTCTAGCTCTCTTCCTCTTACGTCGCCAATGCCAATAGATTGTTGAGATCACCCACAACTTATTTGCTTCGAAAACCAGATAAGGGGAAGAAGAAGATCATTTGGATGAAGGTCTCATGACATGTTAAATATTATTTCTAGCTCTCTTCCTCCTTCATTTAAGTATATATATATTTTTTAAAAATAACTATCCTAAGTCACAATAGAATATCTATATAACTTCAATTATTCTTTTTTTAATTTAATCTTTTAATTTTGTATGATTTTCTTGTTTCTTTAATTCATCCTTTGTTTGAAGTCTATTTTGATAAAAAAAAATTAAACAATGCGCTTCTATATTATTATAAAATACATTTGTAACTTCAATTATTCTTTTTGAAAACATTTTTTTTCCCATTTAGTCTATCAGCTCTATATGATTTTTATTTATTTATTCAATTTATCATTTATTTTAAATCTATTTTGGTAAAATTTGAACCCATGTTTCTATGGTAAAACTGCCCAAATAATGATTTAGTGATTGTTTAATTCCCAAAAAAATCCAGTTTATTTATTATTTCCCGAAATGGGGTGAAATGTACAGTGCTTCAAGTGGTTCTTTGGATATCTCGGCGTTTTTAGGGTTAATTTTTCCATGATTGCTTTCTCGGCGTCTTTGGGGTTATGACACTATGGGAATGCTCGGCGTCTTCAAGCAATTGGACTGTGGGATATCTCGGCGTCTTCTGCATGCTACAAGGAATGCCAAGGTGGATCTCTCGGCGTCTTCTGCATGCTACAAGGAATGCCAATGTGGATCTCTCGGCGTCTTCACCTGTCGTCTGATGGGAATGCTCGGCGTCTTCAAGCAATTGGACTGTGGGATCTCTCGGCGTCTTCTGCATGCTACAAGGAATGCCAAGGTGGATCTCTCGGCGTCTTCACCTGTCGTCTGGCGGGAATCTCTGCATTACTCTCTGAATCGTGCATGCATTCTGGGGGCCTGAACGTCTTCATCTCTGCATGACTCTCTGCATGCATGCAGAGTTGATTTAACAGTTGAATACAATAATAATAGGAGTGCTCGGCGTCTTTAGTTAATAGGGTTACAGGGGCGTTCGATTTCCCGGCGTCTTAAGCTATACATGGAGAATATTTGGTTGCAGGTGGTCGTGAAATCTCGGCGTCTTCTTCTTCCGAGATTCGTTCTGCATGCGTCTGCATTCTTTGTGGCCGAAGCGTGAGATTCGTCTGAAGCGTGAGATTCGTCTGAAGCGTGAGACTAATAATTTACTCGAAGTCTTCAATTACTTGTTATAAAATAGGGGTGGGTATTGTATTTCATTGCATGCAGTTGGTTTTAACTTACAGAAGCAAGTGAGGGAATTTTTTTTTGCATTAGATTCAATTGAAGCTGCTGCTTGAAGTGATATTGGAGATTTTTGTTGGTTCGGTAATTTTTCGAGCTTTGGTTTAACGTCGTTCAAAAACACGTAAGTTCTTTCTCGTTTCCCATGCGAACTCTGTTTTTTTCGTGTTGAAAGAATGCTCATATATGTTAGGAGAATGATACATTTAAATTTTGTTCATGAGACCATAGTAATGTAATTTAGAGTACTAATGATAATTTAAAATTAGAAAATGTAAGTTTGATGATTAGGTATACAGAAAATTTAAATTTGAGTATTATTGTTAATTTAAATTTTCGTGTAATTTTTAGTTGTATTTTTATAATAATTATTAGAATTTTTATTTGATTTAGTGGGAAAAAAATTCCCATTATGTAATCCTGATATTTTTACCGTAATAATAATGTATTTAAGTATTATTTTTATAAAACAATTGTTAACATAATTTATATTTATTATTTATAGTTTTGTAAATAATTAATTTTCATTACATTATTAATTTAATTTATTCTAAATATCTATATTTTTACGTGTAGAGAAAATGAGCAACAAATTTTTCACGATTGTCCATTACAATGGACATATGATGGAAAATGAGGTCGGAGTTATTTTTCAGTCTGAAACACCTATAAATATGATGTTTAAAAGGGACATCACATTTGCAGAGATCAAGGAGAGGATAGAAAGAAAAATACGTGCTAAAGTTGATGGTTTGAGGTACAGATTTATGGTATGTCCCAATCCGGTCAGGTATGCTGCAGTACCACTTGAAGAAGACGATGATATTATAACTATGGTTGAATTACATGACTCAACAAATATTCCAATTATTGAGTTATTTGTTGAGTTGTGTAATATATCTAATGTGCCTGGGTCATCAATAAATGCGGTTGAAACTTCATCTCAAATGGGTTTCGAGAGTCATTTCGATAACCCAACATATAGGTCGATGAACAGCTTTGTGGCGATGTTGGAAAGCGCAAATGAAGTTGGTGGAACATCTGGAGCCGCAGAGTATGATGCTGAAAACCGCTGGGAAGAAATACTTGAAGATTCCAGTGAAGATGAAGAAACTGATGAACCTCTTTTGGCTGAGGATGATGCCATGTTCCATGGTGATGAAGCTGATATCAATATTGATGAATATTCGACATCGTATCAACCTACCCCTCACATGCAGGAGATTGATTATGAAGTAATGAGGGCACCTGAATTCCCGGAGATGCCACATTTAACTTCAGGCTATATGATTGAATCGTCCGATAACTCTGGTGAATTAGCAGTTGGGAAGCAATACAGAGGAAAAAAAGAAGCTACACTAGCGATTAAAGAGTATTGCATAAGAGGCCATGTAGATTGCAAGACTGCAGAGTCCAACCAGAAAACTTTGTACGCAAAGTGTGTTAAATATGGGCCCGAGTGTAAATGGTTGATCAGAGTGTCCAAAATGCAGAGGCAAGATGCTTGGGTCATCACAAGGTACAATGGTCCACACACATGTTTGCAAAACTCTATCGAACAAGACCACCGACTACTGGACTCTGATGTAATTTGTCAATATGTGAAGGTTTTGGTTGAACAAAATCCAAGGATCCCTTGCTCAGTGTTAGCTGCATCTATTCGAGACCAGTTCGGATACAATGTAAAATACAAACCCGTGTGGCATGCGAAGGAGAAGGCAAGGAGGTTGATATATGGCGATTGGGATACATCATACAATGAGTTACCTGATTTGTTACGAGCTATGAAACAATTCATACCTGGAACCATCGTGAAGTCTCAGACCATGCCTGCATACGACCGAGAAGATCAACTTGTTCAAGGGAAGAGAATATTCCATAGACTCTTTTGGGCATTCAAGTCTTGCATAGAAGGTTTTCTATTTTGCAAACGTATGGTCCAAATAGATGGTACGTGGTTATACGGTCAATACAGACATATATTATTGATAGCAGTTACGCAGGATGGTCAACGAAATATATTCCCAATTGCATTCGCCATCGTTGAAGGAGAGACAACAGAGGCTTGGGACTTCTTTCTCAATAATCTACGTAAGTATGTCGTCCGAGAAGAAGGAGTTTCCTTGATATCCGATCGAGGAACTGGCCTTTTGGCAGCAATTGAACGACCGAGAAGTCGTTGGACACCTCCGCACGCATATCCCGCATATTGTATCCGTCATATTGGTAAGAATTGTATTGAGAAGTTTCATAACGGCCGTATTCGTAGGGAGATAGTCAGCATGGGTAAGTTTTATTTTCAGCATTTGTACTCATTTATGTGTTTGTTTATAAATTGACTTTAACACAATATCTATTTTGAAACAGGATATGAACTACGCCAACCAAATTTTGACAAGAGATTGGAGGATTTGAAGGCCATAGATGAGCGTGTTTGGAAATGGGCGTCAAAAATCGAGCGGGAGAAGTGGTCGCAAGCATACGATTGTGGTCGGAGATACGGACACATGACTACAAACCTTGCTGAGGCCATTAATTCAGTACTAAAAGGTACACGACATCTCCCAATAGCGAGTGTGGTGAAAGAGACATACTTTAGGTTGGCTAAAGTTTGGTCTGATAAAGGGAAAGAGATCGAGTGTCTGATAAATCGAGGTAAAATCTGGGCTCCGGCGGTGGTAGAAGCAATGGAAGCAAATGAGCGTATGGCAACCTCAATGTTTGTTCATGACTTCGATCGAATTGGACATACTTTTGTTGTCATCGCATGCATACGTCGCAACGAAGGAGCAGATCGAGAATCATTTACTGTTAATTTACGACAAAGATGGTGTGATTGTGGCCGCTTTCAGGCGTGGAGATATCCGTGTGCTCATGCAGTCGCTGCATGTATGCATACTGGAATCAATTCATACACTTATGTTGATGAGTGCTTTCACCTACAGAGGATATTAAATATATACAACCATGAGTTCAGACCGATCCCAAATGAATCTTATTGGGACAATCGAGATCATGATGAATGGTTGCCAAATCCACTACTTTGTAGAAGTCCAACGGGTCGACCGGAATCTACTCGTATTCATACCAGTATGGATATACATATTAGAGAGAAAGGCCAACCGAAGAGGTGTGGATTATATAGAGGTGAAGGGCATTCAAAAAGAAATTGTCCAAACCTTCCACAGTATAGACCTCAGCAGTAATCTTATTATTTTATAAATTTTTATATTATATGCGATTCAATTACTCGAGTACATATTTAATAATAATTATTTAAATTTAATTATTTAACTTTAATGATTTAATAATAATTATTTAACTTTAATGATTTAATAATAATTACTTTAATGATTTAACTTTAATGATTTAATAATAATTACTTTAATGATTTAATTTTAATGATTTAATGATTTAACTTTAATGATTTAATAATAATTACTTTAATGATTTAATGATTTAATGATTTAATGATTTAATAATAATTACTTTAATGATTTAATTTTAATAATAATTACTTAATTTTAATGATTTAATTTTAATGATTTAATAATAATTACTTGACTTTAATTATTTATATTTACTGATATAATAATAGTAAATATATTCGATTCAATTACTTTAATTTGATACAAATAATTAAAATAAGGATTACAACTCTTGTCGGTGTCGGGGTGTTGTTGAGTAATAATGTCGAGGCCCACGTCGGTTTCGTTGTTGTCGTTGCACTTGTTCAGGAGTTTGTTCAGCATAACCAACCTGCTCATTCATCGAGGGCATAGGTTCTGGTGTTGTAAATACATGCCCACCACCACTATGCTCTCCCATCTGAGGACAAACACTCGTACTTGTGATCATAGATGTCATCTGATCAAAATCATTTGTTGCCCCAAACATAGGAGGGAACATGAGTGATTGATGAGGAACATGTTGAGGAGTGTAGGGCGTAACACCAGAATCACCAACCATTTGACTAAATGATCTTGTGTGATCAAAAGATTCTGGTGGGATATTATCCATTGTCTCTTGTTCTGCTCCACGGTGAGAAGAACTCCCACTCCCACTCCACTCCCAGTCCTTCTTGGTTTCTCGGGTTTACCGAATTTTTTGGTATACTCTATAAATTGTCGCCTTTCTCTGATCGTTGTCAAGAACGGCTTTCCATGTTCCTAAAAATAATTCAGGTAATCCGAACTCTTGAAGTCAAAGTCATCTGGTTGTATGGGAGTGAGCGTTGGCAAGTATGAACCCATGTTGTTCCAATGATTGATATGGTTAGCATGCCTCACCGACCAATCCTCACCGACCCTACCCCGCCCATCTAATCGATGGAGAGCATCATGATTCTCTGGAATGACTGGAATATGTTGGTGGAAGTCGAACTGCCTCAACACTCTATCGACAAATTGGAACTCCACAAACATGAAATGGATCAATGGTGTAACAGCACACCAATATTCACAACCCTCCCAGACATGTTGCGGTACGCATGACATAATTTCTTGATCATGGTACGACCTCCAAATAAACTATAAAATAAAATTATATAGTTATTATTTAATTAAATAATTATAAAAATCAACAAATTAATAAATAACAATATTATAATATAAACATAATAAAAATAAATTCACTTATTAATTTTATATATACCTCAACTTTGCATTTGATGTCAATCTTAAACCTAAACTCTTTCACGTTGTTGTGCGCCAACCCCGTTCTTTCTATTTTATGCCTCCATCTGTATACCAATCAAAATAAAATTTTGTAATTATTTTTCATTTACAAAATATTCTTTATTTAATTAAAGATAAAATATTTTAAATCAATAAAATTACCTTCCGGCAAGAGGAAAGTCAACTGCAGTTCGGCTAATCGGTGTTAACCATGGAATTCTGTACCACGCCCACGATTGTAATAACATCGTGCATCCACCGATTTCAGTCGTGTACGCATCATTAACAATTAATGATGCCTTGCACATCTCGCGATACAAGAATGCCAATATTGCTGATCCCCAACTATACTGACGGGTCATAAAGAAGTTCTCCAAAAACGGAAGATATTGTATATGGACAAGATTACTGGATTTATCTGGCATCAAGATTCCGCCGATCAAACGTAATATATATGCTCGAGTTGCATATATAATGTCTCGCTCACTACATTGTGGATCGAGCTTAAACTCATTTGCCAACCAGGATAATCTCAGCCGTGACCCTTTTGCTACATCTTTGTCTGGTACCTTCCCAAGGTAACGCTCACATATTGCAAACATGTCAAGATCTGTATTTCCAACCACTGCATTCCATTTGTAGGAACCCCTAGTTGTAAAGCCACATCCTCCAAAGTGATCGTACATTCACCACATGGAAGATGAAAAGTATGAGTTTCTGGTCTCCACCTTTCAATTAATGCACTTATCAAACCGGGGATCAACCGAAATTCTCTTACAAAAGCAACATCATAAAAACCCACTGTTTTCAAATTATCAACAATACGTTGATCTGGCATCTCACAGTTGATAAGTCGAGGACGAAGGACTCGTTGTTCGTCATCCTGCAATTTATTAGTCATTGTAATTAGAATTAATACACCGTTCTCAAATAAAAAAAATAAGTCGATCATATTACCAGTTCTCCCAAATTACTCGAAATGTGTCGACCATCTAGTCTCAAAAGAACATTTTCTTCGGCCATGTTTCAACAAATCTAGACAAAAAAAATTAAATATTACACTCAATTATTACATTGTTTTATTCAAATAATCAATTGCATGTTATCTACTTTAATAAAAAATAAACATCAAATATAAAATGATCCCTAATTACTATTTGCTTCTCAACATTTTCAAACTTTGCAATTTAATCACTAAATTTATAAATTCTTTCAAATTTAACCAATTAAGCATATTAATACTAAATTCAAGCATAGTATACCAACTTTTTATAATTTACTCTAATTTCTTAAATTCCTCAAATTTTGCAAAACGATCCCTAATTACTATTTGGTTCTCAACATTTTCAAAGTTAGAAATTTAATCCATAAATTTTAAATTCTTTCTAATTTAACCAATTAAGCATACTAATACTAAATTCCAGCATAGTATAGCAACTTTTAATAATTTACTCTTATTCCTTAAATTCCTTAAATTTTACAAAACGGTCCCTAAAACTTTACAATGTTCCAAAATGGTCCCAACCTTATTTCAAATTATGTAACAACATATAAATTATTATTTCAGAGTGTAACAACATATAATCACAAAATTAATAAACTTATGAAACTAAAATTATGAGATCAATATGAAACCCTAAACCTTTAAAACAAAAATCAAATGAGATCTAGGGCTTGAGTTTAAATTACCTCAGGCTATGCTTTGTGATCTTACTGCTGATCAATCTCCCTCTCAAGCTCTCACTGCTTCTGTAATTGTGAATTGCCTCAGCCCCAAACTCTCACATTGCCTCAGCCCGAGCAGTCTCTTATAAACACATTCGTAACTCATCCATGCATTATTGGGTTTATTTGTTAAGAAGACGCCGAGCTATCCAGCCTTCCATGCAAAGACGCCGAGAAATCCTTACCTAAATGTAAAGAAGACGCCGAGAAATCCAACAGTTGCATTTTCCCCACATGCAGACGTGCAGGACCCCCACATGCAGACGTGCAGCCCTGCAGGACCCAGGACCCGTGATTTCTCCTTGTAGAACTCGTGCTCTCTCCTTGCAGAACCCGTGATTTCTCACGTCCAGTCCCATGCACAGCACTGAAGACGCCGAGATTTCCTACGAAGAATCCAACTGAAGACGCCGAGAGTTCCTATGAAGAATCCAACTGAAGACGCCGAGAGATCAATCATACATGCACAGCTCCCACGCTTCCACATCTGCTGAAGACGCCGAGCTTTCCATATTTTCTATAGCAATCACCCCATTTGAGGAAATAATAATTAAAGTACATTATTTGGGGAATTAAACCTCCCCGTATACATTATTCCGGCAAAATAGCCATGTTTCTATATCACTATATTAATACCTATACAATTTCAATATTTATTCTTTTGTTAAAAAGAAAATTCTTCTTTTTGCATTTTGTCCCATCATTAATGCAAATACGCAATGTCAGACGTGTTTCGCATGACGTAACAGCCATCCCTGTCTTACGCCCCGTTTTCTTCCTTTCTTTGTTCTGATAAAATTGACCTTTTGATATTATCGCTTGATTCGTTTTCACCTTGCATAATATATATTCGTCGAAAATGAAAATACCCCATGTTATGAAATTGCACGTGTCGATTACCAATTGGCCATGATCAAATAGAAAGGGGCCACATTACCAAAACTTTCCATCTTTTTCTTCCTGACTCCGACAGTCTCAGGCGGCCCGCACACACACCCAGTCTCTGCAACAATCTGCATGCAACACCAAAAACAACAAAGGTGAAACACTTTCTTTCATGCTTGAGATTCCCTTCCGTATTTAAAGAAAATAAATCTTTAATCTTTAACCTATCCCAAGAACAAGTTTCAAGCTTTAAATTTCTTTTCTTTGGATTTTCTGATTGTTTTATCAGTCCTTTTGTTTGATTTCAGCTGCAAGATTGGTTCGGTCGGCAAATTTTGTGCAGGTGATCGAATTCATCACTTCCTTGATTCTTTCCTCTCTCTCCTAAGCTTTCTACTTCAAACTATGGCAACACGACTCCGCCGCGTCACCAACAGAAGATCGCCGCCGGCTCCGAAGCTTGGAGTTGTCGTTCTCTTCATGCTTTTGTCGGTTTGTGTGATCGGAATATATAGCCATTTCCAGAAGATATCTTATTTTCTCCGACCAGTTTGGGACAGTCCCCCAAAACCATTCACACACCTACCTCACTATTATGCCGAAAATGTCTCGACTGAACATCTTTGTGGCCTCCACGGTTGGTCCGTACGTCGGCAACCACGCCTTATCTTCGACGCCATCATCTTCAGCAATGAACTAGACATACTTGATATCAGGTGGTCATTGGAAATTTTAATTTTTATATATTTTTAGATATTTTTTTTATTAATAGTAATATATTTTCGATATCTGAAATTTATAAATTAATCTTTTTAATATAAAATTATGCAGATGGCATGAGCTCGATCCCTATGTTTCGAAATTCGTGATCTTGGAATCCAACACCACTTTCACCGGCATCCACAAACCTCTTTTCTTTGAATCGAACCGTGAAAGATTCGCCTTCGCCGAGGAGAAGATCGTCCATGGTGTATTCCCCGGCCGAATTGCAGCCCCCGGTTCGCACGATGATCCCTTCGTTCTCGAGTCGCTCCAACGCGGAGCGATGAACAGATTGCTTCACGCCGCCGGAATATCCGACGGAGACCTTCTAATAATGTCGGACACGGACGAGATCCCGAGTCCACACACACTGAAACTACTACAATGGTGTGATCAATTGCCACCAATATTGCACCTTGAGTTGAAGCATTACATGTATTCGTTCGAGTTCCCTGTGGATTACAGCAGCTGGCGAGCCACGGTCCACGTCTACAGTCCCGGGACGACTCGGTACCGCCACTCGCGGCAGTCGGACGTGATATTATCCGATGCGGGATGGCACTGTAGCTTTTGTTTTCGAAACCTGGAAGAATTTACGTTCAAGATGACTGGTTATAGCCATTCAGACAGAGTGAAAAGGAAAAATTTTCTGATCAAATCAAGAATACAGAGAATCATTTGCAGGGGAGATGATCTTTTCAATATGTTTCCCGAAGCGTATTCGTTCAAGGAGATGATTAAAAAGATAGGTCCCATTGAGCGTTCGGTTTCAGCAGTTCATCTTCCTTCTTATTTGATACAATATGCACATAGGTTTAGGTTTCTTCTTCCTGGGGGATGCATGAGAAACAACGATTCACCAAGCACAATTTCTTAACTCTAAAAATGGGAAAATCCCAGAAAAAAACACTATACGTGAACATTGTTGAATATTGATTTTGTTTACTTTTGTAAATGGTCAAAAGTTTTCAAATATAATGACTACTTTGAGAGGAATTTCACATTCTGACATGATGATTTAATTTTAAAAAATTTAAAAATTAAAAATATTACAACAGTTAAAAAATAATATTTTTTAGAATTCGTCTAGCTAAAATGATAAAAGTTAATAAAGTTAAATAAAAAATTTGACATTTTTTTTGGACCGTCCATTTTATACATGAGAGAAAATAAACAAAGTACACAAAATGTGACGGAGATGGGAGAAAGTAGTTTTATTAACGCACTAACCTCCTAAAGGAAATTGGAAATTAGTGGCCAACAAAGGTTAATGTGCAGCGGCCAGCGGCTGCTACTGCTGGGCAACTTCCTCATGTATCCCATACTTCCCATCATATTCTATATTTTATTATAACAAATGTTTTAGAGAAAATACTTATTAATCCATTTAGTAATTTTAGGGAATAAGGAGAGTGTTATTTTTCTTCGAAATCATAAGTTCGAGCAAATACATTTACATATTATGCATGTGTTATTAATATTTATAAAAAAATTATGATCATATACTACATTATAACCATCCTAAACCATTTAAAGTAATCTCTTATTGCAATAGTATATATAGTTATGTATTATCATAAGGATTAACATTGTGATTGTTTATATCCTATTTTAATTTTGTAGTTAAAAATTTAAATTGCATCGTACAATTAAAAGTATATAATTGGTATCCTAATTATACATTATTTTGTTGAGTCTTCGACTATTAAAAATTACAAAATGATTTTTTGATTATAGGGCGTTCCTTTATTGAGTCCCTAAACTATTGAAAGTTGCAAATAGTCACCTAATCATACATATATTTCAAACTCATCATTTTCGTTAAAAAATTGACGACCATCTGAATTGGATGTTAACCTGCTCACTTAGATATGCTAAAATTTGATCCCCATAAATATTTGAGTTGTAACTTTCAGATTGGTCTTCGTTTACATTATGTCGTTGAGCTGGTGCTTGAAACATTATGTCATCGAATTATTGCTTAAAAGCAACAGTGGTTCCAATAAACATCATTAAAATATTATTTTATCATATCTCAGTTAGCATGATAACTTTCAGCCCAGATGACCGTTAATTTTTTAACGGATAAGGACGAGTTTGGAATATACAAATAGTTGAGTGACCATTTGTAACTTCTAATAATTAGAAGGCTCAATAAAATAATTCCATATAATTAAGAGATCATTTTATAACTTATAATAATTATGAAATCAATAAAATAATCCCCATCTCTAAATCATTTTATTTATGAAACTTTGATAAATGCAAAGACCTTAAAAGAATACCAAATTAAAGGACGGCAGCCCCCTCCTGCCGCCCCTACAATAGTAGAGGTTCGATGAAGGGAATGAGATGTTTGGTGCGGCTGCATTGGGCATGTCTAAGGTACGGAAGTTTTAATATACAACTATGGAAATAAGATATCGGAAATATTATTATTTTAAATTTTTTTGGGTAAAATTTTATTTAAAATATTATTTTTTCTATCAGAAATGTTAATATTAGACGCTACCTGAAATATTTAACATTTCCGATAAAACAATACCTAAAACATTATTTTTTCTTCAGGAACTATTAAATATTGGGCACAACCTAAAATGTTATTTTTTATACTTAAAATTAGATAGCGAAATTAACATTTTCGGTAAGAAAATAATATTTTAGGTAACACTTTACCGGAAATATTAAAAAATATTAAAAAATACCTTTTATTAACCGTATATTAAGATAATCTAACAACAGAATTAACCACTGCATTGACAACGATGTTGGGTGATAATGGTGTTTGATGGAAATGATGCGGCGGTGTGAAAAATAAGGTGACATAATAAGATTTAAATTCAAATATTATGAATTCATTTACTGATTATAATAATAAAAGAAAATATTGTTATGTCTAGAGATTAGGAGTTCGAACGAATGTTTCTGTAGAGTATATGTTATTAAAAATATTATGAATAGATATTACTTTATAATTATTCGATACTATTAAAAAAATTGAATGTCATGGATAGAACAAGTTAAATTCAAAAGATTATTTTTATAATATTGATATCGGTTTAATTATTATTTGGTCTATTTCATTTCATATAGACTTTTGATAAAGATGAATATAAATTTAAGAAATTATATTAAAAATTTAAAATGTACAAGTTATAAAATTTTAAAGGTACAAAATTAAATCACCCATAAAAAATACAAGAAAAATTTAAATTATAGGAAGATTTAAAAATTTTAGGAATACAACTACACTCTTCTCTTAGGTTTATCCAAGACTCTTTACCTAGTAAAAAAACATAATGCTAAAATGAATCCCCAATATTTATCAAAATTATCATTTTGGCTCATATTAGTTTTTGGAGTATTTTGTCCACAATATTTCATTTTAGGACAAAAAAAACCTCTAACGTTTGATTGAATAGTCATATTACTCTTATTCTTTTTTTATGGAGCATTTTAGCAATCATCGATTCATTTTAGTGTAAAAACTCTATTTTAGAGTGTTAACCAATTGTTAACTAACAATTTTTATCAATAGAGGGGTTTTTTTGTCCTAAAATGAAATGTTGAGTCAAAATATTTCAAAAACAAAAAAAGGTCCAAAATGGTCATTTTGGTAAACGTTGGATACTAATATTGTAGACACTCATTTTCGCCCGGAGTTATTGTGTTTTTTTATTATAGTTTGTAAAAATGTTTTTGACAAAATATAATATATAATTTTCAGAAAATGATTTTCAAAAATTTATATATTATATAGTTTTTGAAAATATTTTTAAAATATATATAATATATAGTTTTGAAAACATTTTGAAAACGTTTATATATTATATAGTTTTTAAAACATTTTGAAAACATATATAGTATATAGTTTTAAAAACATTTTTTGTGAAATTATATAATATATAGTTTTAAAAACATTTTTTTGAAAACTTATATAATATTTTTAAAACGTTTTGAAAACTATGTAATATATAGTTTTGGAAACTTTTTTTTTTAAGTATAATATATAGTTTTCTAAAACATATTTTTGAAATATATATATTATATAGTTTATATCATATTATTTATTTTATTTTATTTTATTTTATTAATTTAATTTCATATATTTTTTCTCCAGGTCCAAAAACGGGTCCATAAACGGGTCCAAATCCAGTCAGACGGGCTTGATCCAGCCCAGAGGTCAAATTAGGGTTCCAGTATATGTCATAGCGCCACACAACAGGGGACCGTTGGATCAACAAAGAGATCAACGGCCAACATAGCAAGAGAATCAGGGTTTGTTTAATCCACAAAGAGCTATCAGCCGCGGCCGATCTTGGACCGTTGGATCTGACCCAATCCAACGGTCAAGATCAAATCAAGGTTACCAGAAGCCTGAACGCCACCACACACTGGTCACCGAGATTTCCGGCCGAGGGGATCGGGACTGACCCATCTCGAAATCCCCGGCCAACCAACCACGATCCCGAGATCGTCGGGACTCCCAACGGCCGGTGGGGGTTATAAAAACCCACGACCAACACAATACAGAGGGGGTTATCGGGAACCAAACAAAACCCACAGAGAGCATCGTCGAGAATTAAACAACCACAAACAAACAACGAGAGTGAGACCATCAACAAGGTCAAAGCAACCAACCACGAAAATCAATTAAAGCCAACAGTACATCAGAGTCACAAAAACCAGAAACCAGAAGACATCAAAAACCCATCAAACCACAACTACCAAATACATCCAAGATACAAAGCAAAATATATCAAAGAAGGATCGAAACCCTTGGCGCGAGGAAAAGCACCACGTGAGGAACGAAAAACGTCGGGATACGAAGGGTTTTAAGGGTAAAAATCGAATCTTTACGCCTAGATCTACGCCGGTAGGGGCATATTTTGTGTTTTTGAGTCACAGATTTAGGTTTACGGGGTGGATAGGAGTATTTTGAGGGGCTTTGGTTTTTTCGGCCGCCGCTCGCGGCGGCCGTCGACGGTCGTGGATAGCGTCGGCAGGTGGTCGGAATCGCCAAGGGAGAGGGGTTCAGAGCCTTCTCTCGTTTGAGAGAGATGAATCTGTAAGGAAATGTTGAAAATGAGCTGAGAAAAGGTGTGTTTGGGCATTTATATATGAGGGACCAGTGTGCAAATAAAGGATTCTTAAATCCTCTCCGCAGTCCCTATCATTTTTGAGTCGCAGTTCAATTTGGTCACTACCTGTAAAATTGCCTCCATATTTCTGATTTAATCAATTTGGTCCCTATTTATATTTTTTTATATTCTGTGAATTGGTCCCCTAACTTTTTATTTGTTCTTTTGCAGTTCATTTTCTAATTCATTAAGCTCAATTTGTTCCAATTTGATCCTAAGTTTTATCTTTATTTTTTTATTTTACTTTTAAATATTTTTTAAACTTAACCTTTTATTATTTTTTTATTATTTCTTTCTTTCATTATTATTTTTTATTTTTTTATATATTTTATTCATTTTTTGTTTATTAGCATTTTGTTTTCGCTTTTTATCTAACATATTTTGTTTCAGTCGTGATTTCAGCCGATCAAATGGTAAGTAATTCGGATCGAATAATTTTAATTTTAATTTAAATTCTAATTTTCGCAATTAAAGACAACCGATAAATTAATTGGTACCGAAAGGGCGGTTCAAGGGTGCTAATCCTTCCTTGACCGTAATCGACTCCCGAACCCGACATGTTTTTGGTACAACGCAGATCAGGTAAAATGGTGTCCGACCCACCAAAATTCGCTCTAAATTGGTCGGTGGCGACTCCCAATCCACATTTTCCAAGTCGAAGCCCAATTCCGGGGCCCAACCGAAAGACGGTTCCGACAAATATTAACATGGGTAAACTATATGGATGATCCCTCGTGTTTTTTGTCTGATCGATTTTAGTTATTAGTTTAAAAAAAGTGGGTTTAATCCCTTACGTTATCGATCGGTTTGATTTTAATCTATCTAACGTTAAATTTCGTTAACTCCTTAACAAAAGTGTTACATGATAATTAAAAATTAAAAAAAATCCACGTGTTGTGTGTCTTCTTATTCTTATTCTTCTTCTCCTCATACTCCTCCCATTAAAGCGTTATCCCATTATTTGTTTTCTACTTGTAGTTGCAAAAAATCCACCCTTTCAAGTTCTCCACCGTCTTCCTTAGCCCTACCCCTAACTCCCACTCTAGGATCATCAGTATAGTTTATCCACTCTCTTCCACCTTATGCGAAACCTTTGTACCACTTTTTCTTCTTTTCTTTTCACGATAGATCGTGTCTATGATTTTCATATCCGTATCCATAATCGGTGACCAAAATTGGTTAAATCACACATCCATTTATTGGGTCGAGAGGTTAAAACAAACAGACGGAAATCACTTTTTCTTTGAATTGATGGCCAAAATAAATAAGACAAAAATATAAGATACCATCCGTATAGTTTACCCTATTAACATTATGCGTTAAAAATTAAAATAAATAAAAGAAGTACTGGTTTCAACCTGTTTATGTCAGTGGAACCCACACCAGATTTATGAATAGGAGCGTCTCATATTTCAAAATTTTATCAATTAAATCCTTGTTTTAATTTCATAAACCGGTCGGGTTGGGATGAAATTAATAGACATGCTCCACCCGCTTTTATTTTTTCTGACAAAAATTGTATACCTTTTTTATACTTTTGCCCCCTTATTTTCCTTTTATTTCATTTCAATCCAATTTGATCGCCTTCTGTCACATCTGCAAAAGGCGCATCCTACACAACGTGCCTTATATCACACCATCAGAAGGCATTTATTGCAGAAGGAGTCTTTGCTTAAGTGGCATAAAAGTCTTTTACTTCAGAAATTAATCGTTTTTGAGTGTTAGAATGGACTTAAGACTTATTCCCTTCGATGAACCCAAAACCAAATTCCTACTTAATCTTTTGGTAAATGGATCAATTAGGTTCATTTTTTTACCTTACGAATTCCAAACATAGTACTTTTTTTTCCTTATTAAGTACCTCATAAAATCATATATAACGTTTAGTTTTGATTTTATTTCGATCACCGTCGTTAAAAAATTAACGTGATATTGACGTGTCACCATAAGATAGTGACATGTCATCGTTGAAAAAAAATGTATGTTAATATTTTAACGATGAGTGACAAAAACGTAACATTAGGTACGATTTAAAAAAATAGTTGTGTGATTAAAATGAAACAAAAATGATAATTGAAGTACTAAACATGTAGTTTATCCTAATATTTATAATATGAATTCTGTAAATGTTGATGTTCAAAGAGAGAAATGTCGATGTTGATTAATCCCCTTTAATTTAGACAATGAATTATAAATATTGATGACGTAAGGTCTAAACATGACTAGGGTTTTGAGAATAAATGTGTGCCCTGATGCTCGGGAGATGAGAGTTTTGAAGAATGGACTTATCAGATACCTTATAAGTTTATAGGCCCAAGTACTTATCAATCGAACTTTTCATTCTTACAACATATCATATCTTGTCGCGCTCTGATCACGATATGTCTGCATATTTCATTTTTGTTTGTTTCCTTTTTCTTTCCATTCTCCTTTTAGTTTTTCTTTTCACCTTTCAAATCTCTAACACTTTCCTCCTTTGTATAAATACTTCAACCAGAAGCATCACCAAAGAAGAAAAGAGAGACACACATTAAAAAAAAAGAACTAAAAGAGAAAGCAGTGAGACGACCGCTCTTTTCCATTCGCTTTCTCCGAAGAAATTCTCCCGATCTGTGAAATTAAATCTGGTAATTTTTGTTATAATTTCTATATTTATATTAATTTTTTGGATGATTATTTTAAGTTGGTGGATTTCTTGAGCTGAGACCCTTATTTCTAAAGGGTTTTGGGTTTTTTTTAAGTATAATTGATCTATGAGAAGCTCAGATCTCTTTGTTTTTTTTTCTCTTTTTTTTTGTTTTTTTACAGAATTACGATCATGTTCTCGATTAGCAGAGAACTCGTGTTCCTTATACTTCAATTCCTTGATGAAGAGAAATTTAAAGACACTGTTCACAAGTATGCTTTGATGATTGCAGTTTTTTTCGTCTATTTTTAAATAAATATATGAATGCGTTGAAATTTTATTTGTGTTTTTTTTTTGTATTTGTTGGTTAATGAATTTGAATTTAATAGATTGGAGCAAGAGTCAGGGTTTTTCTTCAATTTGATATATTTTGAGGACATGGCGACAAATGGGGAGTGGGATGAGGTAGAGAACTACTTCTCGGGTTTTACAAAGGTCGATGATAACAGATATTCCATGAAGATATTTTTCGAGATTCGGAAACAGAAATACCTTGAAGCTCTTGGCAAGTCGGTGTTTTTTTTCCTTCTCGTTAAGCTTAAGAGTGTCGTCTATAACTGTTGTTTAGTTTGTTTATTGGCATTTTTGTAAGTTTGCGAGTGAATTTAGTTACAGAAAAAGGGGAAGTGTTGTAAGTTCATTTGTATTTTTACTGAAAATAAACGCAGGCGAGATCGTGGTAAAGCTGTGGAGATTTTAGTTAAAGACTTGAAAGTGTTTTCAGCATTTAATGAGGAACTTTTTAAGGAAATTACACATCTGCTGACGTTGGACAACTTTAGGTATGGATGAAATATTGATGCTCGGTTTATTTTTTGTCCACTGTGGCATCACTTTCGCATCTTTGTGTCTATACTTCATTAGTTCATGCAATTTTATGGCTTATGTTAAAATGCAGAGAAAATGAACAGCTATCTAAATATGGGGATACCAAATCTGCTATAGGTATAATGCTTGCAGAATTAAAGAAGTTAATAGAGGCTAACCCTCTTTTCCGCGATAAGCTTCAGTTTCCTTCCTTGAAGAATTCAAGACTGCAGACACTAATAAATCAAAGGTCATATTATTCCTTTTTTTATTCTAAACTTAATTAATTCCTTCTTTGAGCTTCTTAACAGTTTCTGTTATTATAATGCAGTTTGAATTGGCAGCATCAGCTTTGTAAGAATCCAAGGTCTAATCCGGACATAAAAACACTGTTTGTAGACCACAGTTGTGGACAACCAAATGGTGCACGAGCTCCATCCCCTGTTACTAATCCTTTAATGAGTGCCATTCCGAAGGCGGGTTTTTTCCTCCCCTGGGTGCTCATGGTGTAAGTTTGTAGAAGTCCTAAGTAACTAAGTTGTTTCTGGATTGTGCATTTCTTTTGACATCTTATGCATATATGCACAGCCTTTTCAGCCCACACCTTCTGCTCTTCCTATCTCTCTTGCTGGATGGATGGCTAACCCAGCTCCTATGCCTCACCCTACAGCTTCTGCAGGACCAATTGGACTAGCTGCACCTAATAATGCAGGTAGTTATTTAGAGAACCTGTCCATTGTGTTCAAACTTCAAGTTGCTTCTTCTTTACCAAGTTCTAATCATATCATGCTGGTGTGAATATGCATGTTGTAAAGCTTCATTTGCATGTTAGAATTACTTGTGTTGCCTCTGACAAGATACATAATGCATAAACCTGTTAGGAAAAGGCATATTTGTTGCTAATGTGTTATTAAGATGTAAGACCATGATACATTGAGAAGTCACCAGAACATAGAGATTTTAGGATATCGGACAGTTTTTCCTGGTGAAATGCATATCTTGATGGATACTTCATATACCTTCTATATTTGTTTTTCATGCTAGCTGCAATCTTAAAATGCCCTAGAACTCCTCCAACCAATAACCCTGCTCTGGACTACCAGTCAGCAGATTCTGAACATGTTTTGAAGAGACCAAGGCCCTTTGGAATGCCAGATGAGGTATGTCAAGCTAATCATATCATATGTGATTGTTTATAATATAGATTTACCTCCTGAATAGCCAGTGTGACATATACATATCTATTGTTGTATGCCGAAGTATGACTATGAGATGTATGTGATGCATTTGTATCGAGTTTAGATGATATTAATTAATTCATGTGAAGAATGTGATTTAAATAAAAAATTTAGTCCTTTTGAAATTTATTTGCATATTATGGCTTTTCTGGTTATAATAATTAGCGATTGAAATTTTGTTGCTCCTCTAGTTCTCTCAAGATGGGTAATCAAATAAAGAGATTTTCTCCTAACTTTTAAACCTCATCATGTTTTCCCTTATTGTTGAAAGAAAGAAAATGGTACTTTACAGTTTATGTAGTTTTGATGGTATTTTTTGAGTCTTAGCTGTCTTGTTGGAGGTCTGCTTCATCTTGTAGCATTGCAGCATCCTTCTAGTTTTTGTTGAAACTGTATATTATAAATTATTGGTACCTAATAAGCAATGCTTCACCACCAGGTCAATAATTTGCCTATAAATATTTTTCCGGTTCCATATGCCTGCCAGAGCCATGGTCAAAGTTCTTATTCTCCTGATGACTTGCCTAAGACTGTTGTTATGACTTTAAGTCAGGGGTCTACAGTCAAAAGCATGGATTTCCATCCGGTGCAACAAATTCTACTTGGTGAGAAAAGAACAAAAATTTGCATGCCTGCTCAGAATCATTTTCTGTAAATTATATTATCATAAGCTGGTTTTTCTTCCCTTGGTTGTTGTGTTCTAATTTTTTGTGTGTTTTCTTTTTCCATGTTTGGTTTTATAATCAGTGGGGAGAAACATTGGTGATATCATGGTGTGGGAAGTAGGTAGTGGTGAAAAGATAGCTCATAAAACTTTCAAGGTCTGGGACCTTTCAGCATTTTCAATGCCTCTGCAGGTTTGGATATCTTTTGCCACTAACAAGATTTATTGAACTTGAAGTAGTCACAAATGTAAACCTTCTGATTCTCAATCAGGCATCTCTGGCAAATGATTATACTGTGGCAGTCAACCGTGTTGTGTGGAGCCCTGATGGAGCTCTTTTTGGTAATGCCTGGGGCTGTTGCAATTGAATTTCTGATAGTCTGCCACTATGAAAAGGAAGTAAATTCATCTACTTAAACACTAGATTTAAAGTTTTCTCCCTATTTTCAGGTGTTGCTTATTCCAAGCATATTGTGCACATATACTCTTACCATGGTGGCGATGATCTACGTAATCACCTAGAGGTTTGTGTGACTAGTCAATGCAGTTATGTCCAGCAAGGGATTTTTAAGCTGATATCTTCCTTCCTTTCTCCTAATACAGTCATTGAATTCTTTTCTATTTTAGATTGAGGCTCATGTTGGGAGTGTCAATGATCTTGCATTCTCTTATCCAAACAAACAGTTGAGCATTGTCACTTGTGGCGAGGACAGGGTTATTAAGGTTGCTGTTCATCTCATTTCTTTTATCTTACTGCATCTGTTTGAATTCATTACTAACAGTTTAATCTTTGTAGGTTTGGGATGCTAATACTGGGGCTAAGCAGTATACTTTTGAAGGTCATGAAGCAGCTGTCTATTCTATATGCCCTCATCACAAGGAAAATATTCAGGTAACAGACAAGAGCATGGAGATTGGCACTCATTTGTCCCTTTGTTTTGATTTCTCTTCCATTTCAACAGAGTAAAAAGGGGTTATATTAATTATTTTCCTCTTAGATACAAAAATGAGCCAATATCACTCTCAAAAAACTAAGTTCTAAAGTTTTGGCCTGTCTTTTCATAGATCTTAACAGATGAAATGTATAACATAGAATAATTATACAGTTGATGTTAAACAACAACCATTGGATGCTTGAGTTATATTCAATCCGAGTCATTTTTAGCCTTGGTGATTATTATTATTTTTGCTTGTTTAATTTACAGTGTTCTGGAGTACTTTGTGTGCAGATTTGATTTTGGCTCCTAGCATGGTATCTGCTTTGTAAATTAAGCTAGTTTTACCCTCAATTATCACCTCCTGCTTAAATCTTTTTAAATAATGTACCTGAGTTGAAAGATATTTGAAAGTGTATATATTCTATGAAAACCAGAATTTGTGAAAAGATTTCGAACTTTGGGATATTCTGTCATAGAACAATCAGATTTGGGATTTAGTGCACTTTTTCTTTCAACCATAGAGTCCACAACTCCTTTCTAAAGACTCTTCATAAGAATCTCTGTTTCTCTTTTGGTGAATGCTAGTATTTTTTAATTTCACATTCTAATTATTAGCAGTTGATATCTATAAGTTTCTTATTATTGTAATGCTTAAAGATTTCCATCTTCTTCTTTCTTATTCTCCCTTCTCAGTTCATTTTCTCAACAGCAACTGATGGGAAAATAAAGGCATGGTTGTATGATAATATGGGTTCAAGAGTTGACTATAATGCACCAGGCCAGTCCTCGACAGCAATGGCATACAGTGCAGATGGAACAAGGTTCTTATTGTCATATGTCTACTCTCTGACTTTGGTCTTCCTTATTTTGAAGTTGTTCTTATTTATCTTTCTATTCATTATTGGTATTACTTACCTTTTCAATTTATTGGCTACTGAAGACACTCAAATTCGTCCACCCATATTACGCTATATATATATATTATCATATTATAATACATATAATTGTTTGTTGATTTATTTGGGTACAGGTCCAATAAAAGACAATTTACAAGCCATTTGCAGCAACCCGGGCCCAGTGAAGCAGCCCAGTCTCGACCCAGTAGACCAACGACCCACACCAAATCAGCTAGGGTTTTGAAACCCTAGCTTTTCATCCCATTCCAGCGCCGCTTTGGCCGGTCAACGCTACAACTGTCCCCGAAGTCCCCACGCCTCCAACTTCCCGATTCCTCCGGCGCAAGGAAAGCATACGAAGCCAACCACCAACAACAAGCAAGGCAACGTGTTAGTTTAGGACTTCAACAACCAAACCGAGTTTTACTCGGATTAAAACTCTAAAGTAGGCTTGTATAAATACATGTAACTAGAACACTCACATGGGATCTTTTTTTTACACTGGACGAACACACGAGATCATCACGACAGACCGCACATACAAACATTACGAGGGTTCATTAGTGAAATACAAGCAAAGTAACTTCAGAGATCGACATTTTGTAATCGTTTCGTAGCAAAATAAAGGGTAAAAGTTTCGTACCTTTCTTGTTTACTTTGTATGTATGTATTTCCTTCACTCTGGTTTGATTCTAAACAACAAAAAACGTTTTGGCCGAGGACCAAGGGGGTTGCTTTCGAAGCTATTTTGCTAGATCTACGCGACCCCGAGGCCCGTTTAAAAAAACTAGTTGGATTTTTGTAACCTACGCAAGAAGACCTTTCAAAAAAAAAAAGCTTTTCATTTTCGGGGGAAGGACTCGGCTTGGAGAAGAGAGAAATGAATATTTTGATAAAAAATTTGATTTTTATACTTAAACCCTCCGCGTTTCTATCTAAAATAGGGTAAACTACCCTTTTGATCCCTGTTACCTCGAAAAGAGCCGTTTTCCCCTCAAATCGAAATTAACCCTTATATTGCTTTGGAATTTCGACCTCAAGCCTGCAGTTCTTTCATTTTAGTCCTTTCTCTGGATTTTAATTTTAATTATCTTTTATATTACATTATAATATTTATATATTTTATATTATTATTAGTTTTTTTTACACTCGTATATATGTAATTATTATATAGTATTATTTCACTTATATGTTGATTTATTATATATATATATGTATATGTACACATTTTGTATTTACCCTATTTCTTTACTTCTTTATTATTATATTATTTATATTATTTATTTTTTTTATTATATTATATTTTTTTTCCTCCCTCTTATATTTAGCTATTATATATATGTATTAATGTTATTATATGTTTTATTAACTTTATTTGTTTACTTTATACGCTATTATTTTTACAATTTTTTTTTTAATTTTTCTATTATGTTATATATATATATTTTCTTATTTTATTTTCATTATTTTTTATTTTTTATGTACGTATTTGATTATGGTGATTTATTTTAGTTTTTAGTTTTTTTTTATTTATTACTATATATATATCTTTTTATTTTTCCCATTGTTTATCTTTATCATATTACCATCATATACATTATTTTTATATTCTATATTTCCTAATCTTATTTGTTTTCCATTTTACCTTAGGTGTTTATTGCATTCCTTATCTAATATATGTCTTGATCTTCTAAGGGTACAATTTAAGCATCTAAGGTAAGTAATTTGGATCGTCATTTTACATTTTAATTTAAATTTACAACTTCTTTTAAAGACAACTGGAATTACATAGTACCGAAAGGTTTAAAGTTACAACTTTCTTATTAAAGACAACTGGAACTACATAGTACCGAAAGGGCAGTTCAAGGGTGCTAATCCTTCCTTCGCTGTAACCGACTCCCGAATCCGACATATCTTTGGTAAGAAGCAGATCAGGTAAGATATAAGGTATCCGATTAACCTATTTATTTTTAAATAAATAATCGGTGGCGACTCCAATCCACATTTTTCAAGTCGAAGCCCAATCCCGGGCCCAACCGAAAGACGGTTACGACAGCTTGGCGACTCCGCTGGGGACGCAGGTAAGTGAGTCAGGCTAAGGTAATTTCTAGTTGTCTTTTTAACGAAAAGGGTAAGTTTGAATTTTAAGGTAATTTTTCGATCCTTATTACTTACTTTTGATTACATTTTCGAGTAAATAGTTGTACTGACTGTTTTCTAATGATTTCAGCTTTATAAACTTTTTTCATCTAAGGCTCTATACCCGAGCTCCGAACCCGTTTTAAGTGGGGGTGAAAGCGACGCCTTCGTGTGAATTTATTCACCGTATGGGCCTAGCAAGTAGCCTTCGGGATTCATATACCTTATGCCGTTCGTGTGAATTTATTCTCCGTATGGGCAAAGGGAATGTGTCCTCTCGAGTTTAACTTAGTCCACACAAGCCTGTGATGGGTTTCGGACTAAGGGTCTGGTCGGTCCAAGGGGGCGCCAGCAAGGAGAACTCGAGTACCGTTTTTAGAACCCAAACCGGGAGGCTTTGAATAAATAGCCTACCCCAAAACCACATTCCAAAACCTAGGACATTTCTTTCCTAACCTTTTATTTTTATGTTTTTTCATTTACCATTTATTTTTATTTATTTTTATCTATTTCTATTTTACTAACCTTTTTGCGTTTGTGTTTGTTTTAGCATTTGCATCATAACAAAAGGCCATGCTATGTGTCAGAGTTGGTTCGCTTCACCCCTATCAGCCTAAAACAAAACAATGTACAAGAGCTTCGAGATATCTGGGATAGTTGGAAGAATGATCGGAGATAGAAGTTCAGCCAACGGTACGGTGACATTGCACTCTTGCTTCATGTTAAAACTGATAAGCCCTTAATCAGAGCCATGGTCCAATTCTGGAACCCGGGATATAGTTGCTTCACTTTTAACCAAGAGGACATGGTGCCTACCATCGAATAATACACTACACTGCTGCACTGTGAAAGCATCAAGCTTGAGCGAGCCTACATTAAACACATCAAAAGTCAGCCCTTCAAGAATGCACTGGCCAAAGTTGCAGGAGTAGATGAGAAATGGGTAATCGATCGGACTCAGTTAGAGGCAGTGGAGAAGGAATTGAATGGATCCACATAAAGCAACTAATGAAAAACCACCCTGATGAGTGGAAGACTATAGACCTTTTTGCACTGGTCTGTACGGTTTTGATTATCTTTCCGAAAGCTTTGGGGTGCATTGACGCTGCCGTGGTGGAACTATTTGAGCAACTTTCTAAACGAGTTAACCCAGCACCAGCCATCTTGGCCGAGACCTTTCGATCGCTCAACCATTGCCGAAGAACTGGCGGAGGAAGATTTACCGGGTGTATTCAGCTCCTTCAGGTCTGGATTCACAGCCACTTCTGGAAGACTAACGGGTTGCCTACCGCCGTTTCAGCACCACCTATTCACCTCTAGTGAATTTATTACCTTGAAATGGCATGAAGGCGCTTCGAAAGAAAAATGGATGAAGGTCTTTACGCATCTTCAAGACCGAGATATCGTCTGGAGAGCCCCTTGGTTATTCCTCAGTGATGTTCTTTTTCGATGTGGTGACTCCGACACTGTGACCTTACTTGGACTTTGGGGAGCAGTTGGGTATGCTCCGCTATTAGCACTTAGACAATATGGGGCACGTCAGTTTGTCCCAGCAACATGCGGGTTAGCTAGGTCAGAGTTTGAGTATCACGGCGATAGCTATAAGAAGATGGTCAAGAAGCAGCCGATCGTGGAGGAAAGTATTCCGGATGGATGTTGTAGCTGCCAGAAGCATGCTCACTCCGGATTATGTGGAGTGACGAAGATTGAGAAAGAATGACAATATCCCTGTGCCAGACTGTGATGACACCCGGACCATGGAAGAACATCTCAGGCATGTCCCTTCTGAACTCGAGATAGCCAAGACCGAGTTTGAAGCCGTGAATAATGAGCTGAAGCAAAGAATAAAGGAACTTGAAGCTGAACGTTATCAGTGGAAGCTTGATGTTGACTCTCAGAAAGATCGGGCAGAAAAACTGGAAAAAGAACAAAAAAGAGTCCGTTTTGAGCTCGAAGACTTGAGAAAAGGGTATCAAGATAAGGTCAAGGATAATTCCAAGTTGAAGGTAACCTCTGAATACTGGAAAGACAGCTCATAGCCTGAAAAGGAAGTTTGAGGGGCCTGATGAGAAAGCTTGGAAGGAACAGATGAAGACTGCCCAAAGACGCTTGGCAGATAGTCAATATCAGAACCAACGCTTGAGAGTTCGGATAGCTGACTTAGAAAAACAACATGAGAAAGATGGCAGGACAATAGCTGAGTTAGAAGCTATTGTAGATGGGTTCAAGAAGCAAGCAAACGAGCTTCAGATAGTGCCTTTCGATGGAGGATTACAATGGCGTTTCCGTTGGGAACAAGCACAGCGAAGGGTGAGGGCCCGAGACGCAACCATCCGAGATTTCCTGGATCAAGTGCAAAAAGCAGCCCGTCATCTTCACGGCCTAACCAGGGAAGCTGGTGTGGTTCGACAAGGCATTCAACCAATGACAGATGAAGGCAGAAGACTTGTCAACCTACTGGAAGCTGTTCGGGGTCTAGAGGATTTAGTCCGAATGTACATTTAATCTGTTTTTCTTTTATGTCTCTTAAAAGATAAGACATTTTTGTCTGAACAAGGGTTATTTATAATAATGAACACTTTTCTGGATCAATGCCTCCAATTGCATACATCATGCATTGCATTTCTTGCATTTTATATTTCATGTCTGTTTATTTTATGTTTTTTTTCATGTTTTTACATTCGTATTAACTAACAGAACATGTCTCAGACACCGAGCTTACCACCGCAAGCATCAGATACACATCACCCGCACAATACTCGAGCAAAAAAGAGACAAATGGAAGCCAGAATGGAGAAAATCGAAGAGCACATGGCAAGACTTCAAAAGGAACTAGAAGATAAGATGGCTCAGAACAGTGAAAGTACTCTTGAGTCCATCAAGAAAAATCAGGAGTCCTTGGTCGACCAAATCGTAGCCAAATTGTCAGGTCTACAACAAGCTAGTGCATCAGGGGGCATCTCTTCCGAGGGGGTGGCCATACCACCAACCCCGCAAGCGGTTCTCTCACCCGGAATATTACCCGGGGACGCATCTGCTACTAAAGGGAAAGCAGCACTACCCGGGGACTCATTCGTTACCAAAGCGAAAGTTGCACCTGTTGTGAAGATACAAACTTCTACAATCATCCCTGATGATCATCCGGATGATTATCACGTCCCAGACTTTGACGAGGAAGATAAAGCTAAAAAGATGGAAGAAAAGATAAAAATATTAGAAGATCAAATAAAGATGGTCCAGGGAGACCATGATTATTATGGAGTGGACGCAATGGAGCTGAGCCTAGTTCCAGACTTGGTGCTTCCACCAAAGTTTAAAGTTCCTGAGTTTGAGAAGTTCGACGGGAACAGTTTCCCTTCAGCCCATATTACTATGTTCTGTCGAAAAATGACAGGATATGGCGGGAATGACCAACTCCTGATCCATTGTTTTCAAGAGAGCCTGTCCGGTTCAGCTATTCGGTGGTACAACCAGCTTAGCCAAACTCATATCAAGACGTGGAAAGACTTAGCCAAGTCTTTCTTGGAGCAGTATAAGCATATCAACGATATGAGACCAGACCGGGTCATGTTACAAAGCCTAGAGAAGAAACACAATGAGAGTTTCCGACAGTACGCACAGAGATGGAGGGATTTATCTGTGCAAGTTCATCCACCCTTGGATGAAAAGGAAACAAGAAAGCTGTTTGTACAGACCTTGAAGGCACCTTACTTCGGGCACTTGGTAGCAATCACGTCGGGAAGTTTCTCAGATTTAGTCATGGCCGGTGAAATGATCGAGTTGGCCATTAAACAAGGAAAGATTGAGGGAGGAAACTCTACTAAAAAACCTCCCATGAAGAACAACGAGCGAGAGATCAACAATGTAAACACCTACAGCGTCAGCAAAGGGGTTACGATCTCAAGCTCAAATTCCACAGCAGCTGTACCATCCGGTACTTCTAGACAGAACCAGAGAGAACCAAGAAGAGAAAGGGAAAGGGAGCAGTTTAACCCCATTCCCATGACGTATAAAGAATTATACCAACAGCTCTTCGACACTCATGCAATGTCGCCTTATCCTATGAATCCAATAAATCCCCCTTACCCGAAATGGTATGACGAGAGCGCCCACTGCGAATACCATGGCGGTGTGCAGGGGCATTCGATTGAAAGTTGTCTCGCATTCAAAAGACTTGTGCAACGAATGCGTAACAAGAATTGGATCACTTTTAACTCCGGAGCACCAAACGTCGCCCAGAATCCCTTGCCCAATCATCAGGAAACAGGAATCAATGCCGTTACTACCGAAGGGGGCAGGAAGGTTAAATAGAGTGTTTCAGAGATCAAATCTCCTTTGGCTTGGGTATGGAGCCAAATGGTGAAGGCAGGGCTTCTTGCACCATATCCAGATACGACAGAAAATGAAGATGGTAACCATTGTTGTTACCACAACGAAGAAGGACATAAAGTACAAGATTGCCCAGAGTTCAGATCGTTAGTCCAACTCATGATGAACCAGAAAGAGCTGGAATTTTACGAAGAAATTCTAGATTCTTTGGAAGCAGATGTTTGTGCCACCGGAGAATCATCAGATAGAAAATTTGGTAGGGGTAGTCATTTGATAATTACCCCTAGGGCAAGCATGACAGTAACAACACCAGCCAAGGTGGTAATCTCCGCACCTCGGCCTTTTCAATATAAGGACAATAGGCAAGTGCCATGGAAGTACGAGTGTCAGGTGAGTACTTCCGGAGGAGGTAATAGTAAGGTGGGGAAAAGACCATTGGAGCCATTCAAAGAAGATATGCTAGTTGTCAATGAACCTATAAAGGAAGAAGAAGCTAAAGAGTTCCTCAAGATCTTGAAGCACAGCGAGTACAACATTGTAGAACAGCTCCATAACTTACCTACACGTACTTCAATGCTAGCACTATTTTTAAGCTCGGAAGCACACCGAGAAGCGTTGTTGAATGTCCTTAATCAAACGTTCGTGCCACAAGACATACCAGTCAGCAAAATGGATCGACTGGTGAACAATATTCAAGCTGATAATCTCATCTCGTTTTCAGATGACGAGATTCCATCAGGAGGAAGAGGCCGAACGAAGGCGTTACACATTACTACCTACTGTAAGGGGCACGCTTTACCAAGTGTCTTAATCGATAATGGTTCAGCCCTGAACGTGATGCCTTTGATTACATTGAAAAGGCTACCAATAGATACCTCTCATATGAGAGCTTGTCAGAATGTGGTCCGAGCATTTGATGGGACCAAAAGAGAGGTAATCGGAAAGATTGAGGTACCATTGACCATCGGACCAGCCACCTATGATGTTGAGTTCCTTGTGATGGATATCATGTCGTCCTATAGCTGTCTTTTGGGAAGGCCGTGGATTCATCAAGCAGGTGCAATACCCTCCACGTTGCACCAGAAAATTAAATTTGTCATTGATGGGGCCTTAGTAGTTGTCAACGCTGAGGAAGATATCGTGGCAAGCGTGACCACGGAGGCTCCATACATCGAAGTAGACGAGGAAGCAGTAGAATGTTCATTCCGCTCCTTGGAGTTTGTGAATGCCACATTCGTGGCGGAAGGAAAGAGAATCCCAAGACCTCGACTCTCCAAATGCACAAAGATGGAGATCAAGCAAACCCTGGGCCAAGGCGCCAGAACCGGGAAAGGTTTTGGGAAATATTTGCAAGGGATGATCAATCCTGTCCTTCCTATCTCAAAATTAGACCAATTTGGGCTCGGTTTCAGCCCAGCTATCATGAAAAGAGAAAGGAGGTCCAAAAGAACCGGGAGAGAAGGTTGGCCAGATTGACTGGAAGCGAACTCCAATGGAAGCCTATGACATTCCCACCGCTCTTCAGGACATTCAAGTCAGGTGGTTATGTGTTTGAGACCACCATATCCGAGTTAGAAACGGCTCTGGAAAATCTGAACGTTAATGCCGTGACCACAGAAGATGTTGACAACGGAGATAGGTCCGGGATATGCCTTCTGCCACATGGGTTCGTGCCTAGCAGTTGGTCGGTGGAAGAACTACCTGTGGTTTACAAGAATCTTTCAGAGTAATATTCGAACTATCCCTATTTGCCTATACCCGGGGGCAATAGGTGATCTTTTGTAAGGGTGAATAAATATTTTGTTTAAGTTTAATAAAGGATGCATTTTTCTTCTCCATGGCAAACAAATTTTTCTTTTATTCATTATCTATTTCCTTCATTCCAGTACTTCATTTCTAGTTACTCTCAAAGTTAGTTCTTGACCGTTCCGTGTGGGATATTATCCTCTCACACATGCATATCTTCTTCCTTTCAGGTTCCCAGATAACGATAATGTGGGCACGGATGATCCTGATCCAGAGGTGGATTTTGAATCAACCATTTGTCTTGGGGAATTTGATGAATGCGATAATGAAGAGGAATACAACTTGCCTACCGAATTGTTGAGAATGATAGAAAAAGAAGAAAAGCAAAATACTGCCACATGAGGAGGCGATCGAAATTATAAATTTGGGCACTGAAGAAGATCGAAAGGAGGTTAAAATCGGCACAACTCTTTCGACTGAAGCAAGAAAAAACCTGATAGTCTCACTTCAGGAGTACAAAGATGTGTTTGCTTGGTCGTATCAAGACATGCCGGGACTAGACACAGATATGGTAGTTCACAAACTGCCAATCAAACCAGAATTCAAACCTGTGCAGTAAAAACTAAGAAGAATGCGACCAGAAATGCTCCTTAAGATCAAGGAAGAAGTCAAGAAGCAATTTGATGCTGGTTTTCTCCAAGTAGCCAAATACCCTGAGTGGGTGGCCAACATAGTGCATGTGCCAAAGAAGGACGGGAAAGTACGCATGTGTGTCGATTACCGGGACCTTAATAAGGCCAGTCCCAAGGACAACTTTCCTCTGCCACACATAGACACTCTGGTGGACAATACGGTCGGGAACGCCTACTTTTCACTCATGGATGGATTTTTGGGGTACAATCAGATCAAGATGCATCCCGAAGACATGGAGAAGACCACTTTCGTCACAATGTGGGGAACTTTCTGTTACAAAGTGATGCCTTTCGGATTAAAGAATGCTGGGGCAACATATCAGAGAGCTATGGTGACCCTGTTCCACGACATGATGCACAAAGAAATCGAGGTTTATATCGACGACATGATTGTCAAGGCACAGACCGAGAGTGAACATGTCAAGAATCTGAGGAAGCTCTTCCAGAGATTAAGAAAGTTCCAGCTGAGACTAAACCCTAGCAAGTGTACCTTCGGGGTAACATCTGGAAAACTACTAGGCTTTATAGTCAGTAGGAGAGGCATACAGGTCGATCCTGATAAGGTTAAGGCTATCCAGAATCTACCTCCACCACGAACCCAAAAAGAAGTCCGAGGTTTTCTGGGCAGACTAAACTACATAGCTCGGTTTATCTCTCAGTTAACCGACAAATGTGACCCCATCTTTCGTCTCCTCCGAAAGAATAGCCCTGGAGCATGGGATAAAAACTGTCAGATTGCATTTGAGAAGGTAAAAGAGTACTTGTCTCACACTCCTGTCCTGATGTCCCCTATCCCAGGAAAACCTCTGTTTTTGTATCTCTCCATATTCGAGAACTCCATGGGGTGTGTTCTGGGTCAACACGCCGAATCTGGGAAGAAGGAAAGAGCCATCTACTACTTAAGTAAGAAGTTCACCGATTGCGAGGTCCGATATCCTCCTATTGAGAAGGTTTGTTGTGCCCTGGTATGGGCTACAAAAAGACTTCGACAATACATGTTGTATCACACCACTTGGCTGATTTCCAAATTAGACCCGCTGAAATACATGATGGGTGTACCTGCTCTATCCGGAAGGTTAGCCCGATGGCAGATGCTTTTGTCTGAATTTGATATCGAATACGTGATCCAAAAAGCGGTAAAAGGCAGCGCCATATCTGATTTTTTGGCAAGCAGAACTGATGAGAGCTATGTGCCGCTGGACTTTGATTTCCCAGACGAGGACTTAATGGCCATATCTTTAGAGGAAGCAAGTATTTCAACGGACGGTTCTTGGAGAATGCACTTCGATGGGGCATCAAATGCACTAGGACATGGCATCGGGGCAATTCTAGTCTCCCCAGAAGGGAGTCACTACCCATTTACCAGCAGACTGAACTTTGATTGTACCAATAACATGGCAGAATATGAAGCCTGTGTCTTGGGAATTCGGGCTGCACTGGGGCAAAATATAAAGACTTTACGGGTGTATGGAGACTCAGCCTTAGTAATCTATCAGCTCCGAGGAGAGTGGGAAACCAAGGATATAAAGCTGTTAGAGTACCGAAAACTAGTGTTGGATCTGCTCGAAGAGTTCGACGAAGTCACCTTCCACTACGTGCCTAGAGAAGAAAATCAAATGGCTGACGCTCTAGCTACCTTAGCAGCCACGTTCAAGGCTGGCGGGGAGTCTGAAATGATGCCAATTAACATGCAGTCGTATGAGTACCCAGCTCATTATTACCAAATTGAAGAAGTGAAAGACGCTAAGCCTCGGTACTACGACATTCTGCAGTATATCAAGCATCGGAGTTATCCATAAAAAACCACTGAAATCGAGAAGAGAACCCTTAGAAGGTTGGCAGCTGGATATGTCCTTGACAGAGAGGTTTTATACAAGAAAAGCCATAACCAAGTTCTGTTAAGGTGCGTCGATGCTGAAGAGGCAAAAATGATAGTGGAAGAAGTACATGATGGGGTTTGTGGAGCACATGCAAATGGGCATATGATGTCAAGACAAATAATGAGATGCGGATATTTTTAGTCCACACTGGAAAGTGATTGCATCAACTATGCTAGGAGATGTCGTAAATGTCAGATTTATGGAGACAAGATAAATGTTCCACCCCATCCGCTTCATGTAATGACGTCACCATGGCCTTTCCCTGTGTGGGGCATGGACGTTATCGGGCAAATCCATCCGAAGGCTTCGAATGGTCACCGTTTCATTCTCGTAGGAATTGACTATTTCACGAAATGGGTAGAGGCTGCGTCATACGCCAGTGTCACTCAATCCACTATTTGCAAGTTTCTGAAGAAAGAAATTATATGTCGGTATGGTCTACCTGAAAGGATTATCACCGATAACGCAACAAACTTGAACAACAAGATGATGAGTGCTGCTTGCGAACAGTTCAACATAAAACATCACAATTCCACTGCTTACAGACCAAAGATGAACGGAGCAGTAGAAGCAGCAAACAAAAATATTAAGAAGATAGTGGAAAAAACAACTGAAACTTACAAAGACTGGCATGAGAAGTTGCCTTTTGCTTTGTTCGCTTATCGAACCTCGGTACGAACTTCGACTGGGGCAACTCCATTTTCACTAGCCTATGGAATGGAAGCAGTGCTACCCATTGAAGTCGAGATTCCGTCTCTCAGGGTCTTGTCAGAAGTCAAACTGGATGATGCAGAGTGGGCACAATCCAGATATGATCAGCTTAATCTGATAGATGAAAAAAGACTGAAAGCCATTCATCATGGTCAAATCTATCAGAAACGAATGATCCGAGCACATGACAAAAAGGTGCGCCCGAGAATATTCCGTGAAGGGGATCTAGTGCTAAAAAGAATTTGGCCAGTCCAGAAAGATTTCCGAGGAAAATGGACGCCAAATTGGGAAGGACCTTATGTCGTGAAGAAGGCTTTCTCCGGAGGAGCCCTTATCCTGGCTGAAATGGACGGACCTGAGCTGCCACATCCCATTAACTCGGACGCAGTCAAGAAATACTTCGCTTAGGATGAAAACCCGAGAGGGCGTCCTAAGTTGGAAAAAAAACAAAGAAAAAAAAACAAAGAAAAAAACAAAACAAAAAAAACAAAAAGAGAAGAACGTTTAGGGTGAAAACCCGAAAGGGCACCCTAAATTGAAAAAAGAAAAAGAGGAAAAAAGAAGAGAAAATAAGGTGGGTTCAAGATGAAAACCCGCAAAGGGCGTCTTGCAACCAAGGATGGGTCCAAGTTGAAAACCCGAAAAGGGCGATTTGGATATTAACGGTGGAAACATCCCGGCACATGAATCTTCTACGAACTCAACAAATCAGAGAAATGTTGCACCCTCCCAAACGTTGTCGCATTTTCAAAGATCCTTTGGCAAAGGCTGCATTCAAAGTCACCAAACGGCTTTTCAACTCAGAAGTGCCCACGTTATCGAGATCTAAGACATTCATTTACACATCATTGTGTATTCGTCTTCTAGAATGTTTGCCATGTATTATTTGTTCTTCTCCTCCCTTATGAATAAAGACCATCTTTCCTCCAATTCCTTTCGAGCATCTTGAATTAGATTTAAACCTAATGGTTTATTTATTTTTTATGAAAGATAATCGCATATTACTGTGCAAAGATTCATTGAAAAGTACAGGTACCCAGAAGCCGATCAAGGCTCATGCACATGCTTGAGATGGTTGAGGAGCATCTCCAAAAAAAAAAACCCAGAATGTGCACATCAGATTCAGACATTTGAAGAATTCAAGATCAGAGATCAGAACTTCAAGCTTTCAAAATCAAGAGTCAACAACGACAGGCCACCGGAAATCAAGATTTCTCTCCAGAGCCCAGAATAACATATGTTGCCCATACATTTTTAGGCATACCCAGAGCCAATTTCAACTTCACAACGAAGGATATTGGACTCCAGACAACGCAAGTTCAACTTCACGACGAAGGGACCGCTGGTTGTCCACAAAAATCTCTCAATTTCAGAGCCAATTTCAACTTCACAACGAAGGATATTGGACTCCAGACAACGCAAGTTCAACTTCACGACGAAGGGACCGCTGGTTGTCAACAAACATTTCTCAATTCCAGAGTCAATTTCAACTTCACAACGAAGGATATTGGACTCCAGACAACGCAAGTTCAACTTCACGACGAAGGGACCGCTTGTTGTCAACAAACATTTCTCAATTTCAGAGCCAATTTCAACTTCACAACGAAGGATATTGGACTCCAGACAACGCAAGTTCAACTTCACGACGAAGGGACCGCTGGTTGTCCACAAAAATCTCTCAATTTCAGAGCCAATTTCAACTTCACAACGAAGGATATTGGACTCCAGACAACGCAAGTTCAACTTCACGACGAAGGGACCACTGGTTGTCAACAAACATTTCTCAATTTCAGAGCCAATTTCAACTTCACAACGAAGGATATTGGACTCCAGACAACGCAAGTTCAACTTCACGACGAAGGGACCGCTGGTTATCAACAAACATTTCTCAATTCCAGAGTCAATTTCAACTTCACAACGAAGGATATTGGACTCCAGACAACGCAAGTTCAACTTCACGACGAAGGGACCGCTGGTTGTCAACAAACATTTCTCAATTCCAGAGTCAATTTCAACTTCACAACGAAGGATATTGGACTCCAGACAACGCAAGTTCAACTTCACGACGAAGGGACCGCTGGTTGTCAACAAACATTTCTCAATTTCAGAGCCAATTTCAACTTCACAACGAAGGATATTGGACTCCAGACAACGCAAGTTCAACTTCACGACGAAGGGACCGCTGGTTGTCAACAAACATTTCTCAATTTCAGAGCCAATTTCAACTTCACAACGAAGGATATTGGACTCCAGACAATGCAAGTTCAACTTCACGACGAAGGGACCGCTTGTTGTCAACAAACATTTCTCAATTTCAGAGCCAATTTCAACTTCACAACGAATGATATTGGACTCAAGACAGTATAGGTTCAACTTCACGACGAAGGGACCGCTGACTGTCAACAAACATTCCTCAATTTCGGAGCCAATTTCAACTTCACAGCGGAGGATATTGGACTCGGAACAATATTTGGATTTCAATTTCACGACGAAGGATTTCGTACTTAGAATTTTCCAGTTTTGACTCAACCTCAGGACGAGGGAGTCATTTAGTGTTTTGAATTGACAAACCAATTTCAACATCGGATTTCAACTCTACGACAGAGGATATTCGATATGGACGAAATATGTGTCTTTTAATCTTTGCTCTATTTTCGTTACACGACAATGAGCAAAGAGGGGCAGCTGAAGACACTCAAATTCATCCACCCATATTACGCTATATATATATATTATCATATTATAATACATATAATTGTTTGTTGATTTATTTGGGTACAGGTCCAATAAAAGACAATTTACAAGCCATTTGCAGCAACCCGGGCCCAGTGCAGCAGCCCAGTCTCGACCCAGTAGACCAACGACCCACACCAAATCAGCTAGGGTTTTGAAACCCTAGCTTTTCATCCCATTCCAGCGCCGCTTTGGCCGGTCAACGCTACAACTGTCCCCGAATTCCCCACGCCTCCAACTTCCCGATTCCTCCGGCGCAAGGAAAGCATACGAAGCCAACCACCAACAACAAGCAAGGCAACGTGTTAGTTTAGGACTTCAACAACCAAACCGAGTTTTACTCGGATTAAAACTCTAAAGTAGGCTTGTATAAATACATGTAACTAGAACACTCACATGGGATCTTTTTTTTACACTGGACGAACACACGAGATCATCACGACAGACCGCACATACAAACATTACGAGGGTTCATTAGTGAAATACAAGCAAAGTAACTTCAGAGATCGACATTTTGTAATCGTTTCGTAGCAAAATAAAGGGTAAAAGTTTCGTACCTTTCTTGTTTACTTTGTATGTATGTATTTCCTTCACTCTGGTTTGATTCTAAACAACAAAAAACGTTTTGGCCGAGGACCAAGGGGGTTGCTTTCGAAGCTATTTTGCTAGATCTACGCGACCCCGAGGCCCGTTTAAAAAAACTAGTTGGATTTTTGTAACCTACGCAAGAAGACCTTTCAAGAAAACAAAAGCTTTTTCATTTTCGCCGCCGAGGACCGCGGCCAACGCCGTTCGCGGTGGCTGACGAGGCGGCATACGGTGGCCGGAGTCTGGGAACTACGGCGGCGTTCATGTGTTCATCAAGAACACATGAACCAAGCAGAGAAAAAGAGAGAAATGGGGAAGGACTCGGCTTGGAGAAGAGAGAAATGAATATTTTGATAAAAAATTTGATTTTTATACTTAAACCATCCGCGTGTTTCTATCTAAAATAGGGTAAACTACCCTTTTGATCCTTGTTACCTCGAAAAGAGCCGTTTTTTCCCCTCAAATCGAAATTAACCCTTAATATTGCTTTGGAATTTCGACCTCAAGCCTGCAGTTCTTTCATTTTAGTCCTTTCTCTGGATTTTAATTTTAATTATCTTTTTATATTACATTATAATATTTATATATATTTTATATTATTATTAGTTTTTTTTACACTCGTATATATGTATTATTAGTATAGTATTATTTCACTTATATGTTATATTATATATATATATATATATGTATATATGTACACATTTTGTATTTTACCCTATTTCTTTACTTCTTTATTATTATATTTATTTATATTATTTATTTTTTTTATTTATTATTATATTTTTTTCCTCCCTCTTATATTTAGCTATTATATATATATGGTATTAATGTTATTATATGTTTTTATTAACTTTATTTGTTTTACTTTATACGCTATTATTTTACAATTTTTTTTTAATTTTTCTATTATTGTTATATATATATATATTTTCTTATTTTATTTTCATTATTTTTTATTTTTTATGTACGTATTTGATTATGGTGATTTATTTTAGTTTTTAGTTTTTTTTATTTATTACTATTATATATATCTTTTTATTTTTCCCATTGTTTATATCTTTATCATTATTACCATCATATACATTATTTTTATATTCTATATTTTCCTCATCTTATTTGTTTTCCATTTTACCTTAGGTGTTTTATTTGCATTCCTTATCTAATATATGTCTTGATCTTCTAAGGGTACAATTTAAGCAATCTAAGGTAAGTAATTTGGATCGTCATTTTACATTTTAATTTAAATTTACAACTTTCTTAATTAAAGACAACTGGAAATTACATAGTACCGAAAGGGCAGTTCAAGGGTGCTAATCCTTCCTTAGCTGTAACCGACTCCCGAATCCGACATATCTTTGGTAAGAAGAAGATCAGGTAAGATATAAGGTATCCGATTAACCTATTTATTTTTAAATAAATAATCGGTGACGACTCCAATCCACATTTTTCAAGTCGAAGCCCAATCCCGGGCCCAACCGAAAGACGGTTACGACAGCTACTATAGGCTGTTCTCATGCGGAACAAATAAAGAAAGGGAATCGTTCTTGGTGGAATGGAATGAAAGTGAAGGAGCTGTCAAGCGGACGTATTTTGGTCTTGGGAAGCGATCTGTGGGAGTTGTTCAATTTGATACCACAAAGAATCGGTTCTTAGCTGCTGGTGATGAGTTTACTGTCAAATTCTGGGACATGGACAATCTTAATTTATTAACAAGTACTCCAGCAAATGGTGGATTGCTGGTACGTAAGCATTTGCATTATTCCTTGTAAGGTTGTCTGGTACTAACTTCAACCTCCTAACTGTACTTGTTATAACAAAACGCAGCCTTGCCCTTGCATTTGATTTAACAAGGAAGGAACATTGCTAGCCGTTTCAACTGATGATAATGGAGTTAAAGTTCTAGCAAATTCAGATGGCATTCGGTTGCTACGGACGGTGGAGAATCGTTCATTTGATATAGTAAAGGTAAAAGGTCTTTATATGTGTATATATATAGAGAGAGGGAGACACACACACACACATAATATAACCATTCATTAATGTACATACATTCTATGAAAATATGTTTTCTAAGTGGCTGATTTATGTACCAGGCTCCAAATGGCTCCAACAACTCAACTATTGGAACAACCATGGGTGATCGGGCTGCATCAGTACCTGCTATGGTTGGAATGGTGAGTTACTATCATAATCATAACCTAAATTCTTTTTCATAGATTGAGATGGATGTACGTATCTTTTGAATGTGAATGTTTACAAGGTCTAGTTTATGCATGATAAAGTTTATGATCTGATCTATTTGCTTTAGGGTCACTTCAGATCAACGATGGTAGAAGCGAGGCTGATATAAAGCCAAGAATCACTGATGAGTCTGTGGAGAATCTCGGATCTGGAAACTTACAGAAATCAATGAACCATCACAGTGCCGCTCCTTAAGGCTTCCTGATAGTTTGACAGCAACGAGGGTAAACCTATGTCCCTAATTGTGTACTTTTATAGAATTTCAAATAATTCTGACCGAATTCCACCTTTTTTTGCCTATTTAAAACCATCTGCTCAGGAATAATTCACTAAGATTTTATCCTCTACTCACTCTATGGCAAACGGCTGTTATGTTTTTTCAGGTTATATTGACAATTGGGGACTTAATTTACCTGTAGAAAAGTTTGCAGTTCACATTATTTATGGTTGTGATTTTATTCTGAGTAGATTATGATAGTATGTATTTATTTTCTAAAGACAAGGAGAATCATTTACTTTTTATGATGTCAGGTTTCTAGACTAATTTATACAAATTATGGAATTGCGATATTGGCATTAGCATCTAATGCTGTACACAAGCTTTGGAAATGGCAGAAGACTGATCGCAACTTAACTGTGAAGGTATTAAATTTCTTAACAACTTTTTATTTACTAGGTTGCATACTTCGTATCATAATGTTTTTGTATTGTTTTCCCCCTTAATATTATTGTAAGCTAGGTATTAACTAAGATTTTGCATGTTGTAGGCCACAACCAGTGTGGCAGCCGACAGTGGAATATTAATGACTAATGATATAAGTGATACAAATCCTGAAGATGCTGTTCCATGCTTTGCACTTTCAAAGAATGATTCCTATGTTATGTCAGCTTCCGGGGGTAAAATTTCACTATTCAATATGATGACATTTAAGGTTGCTCCTTTCTCTATTCATTTCATATTCTGGACATGACTATATTTTTTAGGGAAGCTCTGGTGTTTTATGTGTATAGCGCATGTAGACCTAAATTTTATAGTGTGATCATGAAGTTTAAAGGAATTTTTGTTTAAATAATGAGGGTATTTCATTTGGATTGTTGAATTGAAATTGACTGACGATGATGTTATTCTTTTTTTGAAAAGGGGGGGGGGGGTCTAGTTTGTTTAATATAAATCTTGGTTTCTTTACATTTATTTTGTATCTTTGTTCTTTCTTAATGTGCAGATGATGACAACATTCATGCCCCCACCACCTGCAGCTACCTTCCTTGCATTTCATCCTCGGGACAATAACATCATTGCCGTAGGCATGGATGATTCGTCAATCCAAATTTACAATGTTTGGGTGGATCAGGTCCTTAATTGACTTAGAACTTTGATGGCTGTTTAGAACCAAATTGAAATTGTTTGATTACCTGTGTGCTCTATTTTCACAGGTGAAAACAAAGTTGAAAGGTCATCAGAAAAGAATAACAGGCCTTGCATTCTCTAATACTCTAAATGTGCTTGTTTCTTCAGGAGCTGACAGTCAGGTAAGAAATCTCAGCGTTTCTTCCATGTATACTTGTTTTATCCTAAAACAGTTTAACAACCCACTGGGAGAAAACTAAAATAACTGATACTCTTGACATTGAAACTTGTACATGTTTAAATCCAACATTGTTGTAACAATTGGCTTGTTTTAAGTTAATTTTGTCAAGGATGCGTGGGATAAACTTCTTGCCGGAAACATATTTAATTTATTACACCTATATGAGGTCGGTCTTGCATGTTTTGTTGTTTAGCTATCCTTTTAAAAGATACATATAGAATTTCATAGGAGCTACCTTGTATATTCATGTCTTGTAAAATGATTTTTAGTATTTGTTTGAACCATTATCATCTTCTGATTATTTCAAATCCTTTTTTCCCTACAGCTGTGTGTCTGGAGCACGGATGGATGGGAGAAACAAACCAGTAAGTTCTTGCAAATCCCAAATGGGCGAGCACCATCTCCTCATGCAGATACTCGTGTTCAATTTCACCTGGATCAGACGCATTTGTGCGCAGTACATGAATCACAAATCGCTATATTTGAAGCACCGAAACTAGAATGTCTAAAACAGGTATCCGAGCTTATTTTTCTGCATTATAAACTATATATATATTCAAAAAGTTATCGCTTAAAATCTAAGTTTAAATCAAGTGCGCTTCAGGACGTAATTGCTTTGCAGTTTCATGCCTGCAGTAAGAAGTGTCCCTGCAATGCCAAATATGAGCGTTTAGAAATTGCTTTGCTACAGTTTGCTAGTGATTTATTTTGAGGTGGGTGATGTTACTTGGAATTATTTTCTCAAACAGTGGGTCCCCCGAGAAGATAGTGGTCCCATTACACATGCGACATACTCATGTGATAGCCAATCAATATACGTGAGCTTCGAAGGCGGAGGTGTTGACGTTCTTACCGCTTCAACACTGAGATTGAGATGTCGAATAAGTCCTGCTGCATATTTACCTCCCAGTGCAAGGTGTTTTTTCCTTCCTATTTATCAAATCAGTTATACTCAATGCGTCAAGTCATTATTTGACGTTTTGTAACAAATGCACCTTGGAACAGCTTGAAAGTTTATCCGCTTGTCATTGCGGCACATCCATCGGATCCAAATCAATTTGCTTTGGGACTAACAGATGGCGGAGTCCATGTGATTGAACCATTGGAGTCCGAAGGAAAATGGGGCACCTCTCCTCCAGTTGAAAATGGTGCAGGACCAAGTTGCACATCTGGTCCAACTGACTCAGAGCCACCCCAACGATAACCAGTCAACGAGCAAGTATGTCTTCTGTTCTATCCCTGCCATCCCCAAATGGTTCCATGCCAACGTGACCTAAAAGGGAAAGCTGCATAAAGCAAAATAATAGGTTTACATTAGAGAAGGCATGACATGGATTTTGCGGCAGAGGCATTGTAGTGTTCGTTGATTTGATTATTTCTCGAGGATTGGCTGTAAATGTAGGAGTTGGTCACTTGCTGATTACATACTTAGGCTTGGAAAAAGGAAATTAGGGATAATGTGTTGGTTTAAATAGTTAGGAGCGCGGTGTCTCTGTGTTCATCATTTAGCTTAGCTTTTCAGAAACTGTTAAATTGTTTAATATGTGACCAATTATTTTTAAATTATGTTGGTAGCTTATTCATCTTCATGAAAATGTGTAATTCTCAGCTATTATGAGTCGTCCCAATGAATTTCTGCTATTTTCTCACATACAGGGAAAATGAAACAAAACAGAGTCCAAAAATATGTTACAAGACATTGGCAACATACCATTCAACTATACAAAAAACATGAATGTGCTTTTTCCCTAAGTCTGCCTTCGACCCGATTTCTTGTGCCTCCTGCTGTTAGCAGACGATGATTGTGCAGATGGAACAGGCAAGACCGTTCCTCCCCTGATACTATCGGAATCTGTCATGTCAACAAGTGTCTTCTGAGCTTCAATATAGACCTTAAGATCACGTATCTGTCACAATGAACTACGATCAAAGCTGGAAAATCTCAGGCCATTGCATAGAAAATTATAAACTTGGGTCATTAAGATACCTGCTCTTCCAGATCAAGTATCTTGTCATCCATCAACCTCGACTCAGAGGCTTCCCTAAAAGGAAAAACAGAGAACCTGTAAGATCTGGAACCCGAAAAAGCCAAATGCTAATACAAAGTAAATAGAGTAAATACAAAGTGAGTTGCATGTGCACTGGTAGTAAATCTCCCCTTTTTCAGGCAAGAAAAGTATCCAGGGTGGAAAATAGAGTACCTCTCTTCAATTTCCTTGACCTTATTGCGCCAAACTTGTTGGTCTTTTATGAATTTACGATTGACCTGCAACGAACAAAACTAGAGTGGTAACAAATGCAACAAATTGTACAACTGATAGTGATGCTAAAGAACCAACTATGCAAATGCTTTTTGACAAAGTTAAGCGCAAAAAGAAACTGTATAACGGAAAATGTCGAAACACACCTCAGTAAGAGCATTCTTTTCCTCTGTGCACTTATCCAGATTACTCTGGATGTCCTGCATTTCGGATGTCACAGCTTTCTCCACTGCCTCAGCAATGGTACTCTCTCTTTTGCTTTTGGCTTCCGCGAGCATAGATTCATAATTCTGTAGGATGGTGAGTAGAGAATAATATAACAAATGGTTCTTTACACTGTAAAAATCACTATAGCACCAGTAGGACAAGAACAATAGAACAGAGAAAGAAATCCTTGAATTAAAACAAAATCAGTGTTCCTCTTACTTGTCTTTGTTTCTCTAACTCAGTAGCCAGAAGTCGGCTGTACTCGTCAAAAACCTGTTTCATTGGCACATATGTTATAGTTGGAACATGTGCAGGTGAAGTGTAGAGCAGTTAGATTGTTACATATCCACAACTACAGTTTCAAAAGAAGAAGTACAAAGTATGACAATATAATTTGATCTACAACTCTTCATTGTAAAGGCTTTTCCAATAAATTCGAATAATTGGATCCAAAGCCATATATGTGTCAGTTATAGCTAATGAAATTGTTCTACTCGTTCAAGGAAACCTATTAAACTTACAAGATAAATACAGTCCAGATTTCCAATCAGCTAGTCTAAGATACCCATGATTTATCATTGAGCAACAAAATAACCTGCGAGAAGTAATTTCCAATCAGCTAGTCTAAGATAAATACATGTGTGTATATGTGTGGAGAGGAAGAAAAGTAATGACTCGTAACTGCAAGTTCATATATGGGAGGGCAGGGCAAGTAGGTAGTTAAAGGGGAAAAGAGAATAAAAAGTTTCAATCCCTTTGTTCAATTAATAAAACTAAAGTCTTCAGCAAGAACTTGAGACACTAAACAGGAAAAAGGAACACTTTGTCATGCCAGTTAGAAAGACAAAAATTCATTTGCAAACCTTAAATGTCACATCCGCAAAGCCAAAAGTAGAGTTTGGCAGCTGAATTCTGCTACCATTTATGTTGTCCAGCTGCCTGCTGCCTTTCGTAGCAAGTCCATCCTTAGAAAACATTACAGTTGTATTAGTTGAATCATCAGAGACATCAGCAATACTACCAGAATTTCTAACATCCTTCTCTATAACTCCATTCCCTTCAGCAGTCAAGATCCAGCTCCATAGTTTGCCATCATCAGAGATGGATATCAAATGAGCCTTAGCAACCAGAAGAGTATCATCACAAAACTCGAAAGGATTATCAAAATCCACATCAGATGCAGCATTTGATGAATTTGAATAAAGCTTGTTAATATTTTGAAGAGTTGACTGTGATTGGCTGATAAGGACTGCAAGAACTGATGGTGAAGGGACAGGTGAGCCAATTGATGGCATCAACTCCTCCATTGTGCACATTACATGTATCTGTTCTCCTCTGTAATAATAACCAAATGAGAGCAATCCCTTCCAGGCAACTTTGGGAATTTAAATATCATTAACTTCTTTGGCCGGGCAAAAAAAAAAAAAAAACTCAATAAAACAAAAAATATTTACTGTAACAACAAAGTATCACCTCGGAAAAGAACTAAAAAACTTTAGTTGATTGCCGATATGATTCTATCTCTAGTTCTCTACAAGATGATAAACTAATAAACAGATTCGCATGACTGAAGCAGTGGATATATAGTTTACAAGTTGATGAAAACCATATCACAGTTCAACCAGTGATATAGATTTTAAATAACATACATTCATCGAGTAGATGATTTTATGGGCAGGATGCTGAGAATCTATCATTATCATAACTTGAAAGGATATTTCGAAGTCTTTCCAAGTATTTACATTGCCTAGTCCCCAGTTCAAAACTTTGTCTCTTTTTCCTAATTTAGTTACACGACATTTATGATCCTTAAATAACACAAAGTACAGCCTCTTCAATCGTATCAAGTATAAATTTGAATGCCATATGTTGCAGGAATAAGATGGAAATAGAAAATCCTTATTCCTTTCTTCGCCAGATGCTGATCTTCCCATCAAGAAACTTGGACACCCGCGCGGCAATGTGGCAGAGAGAAGTGTTGTTTCATACTTCAAACCAAAAACCACCAGCTCCTTAGGAAACGCCACGTAAATGACGTTCTTCCAGTGCGGCGAAAATGCCAAACGCACTGCATAGAGCGGGAAAACAGCAGAAACGGGAGAGGAAGAAGAAGAAGAAGAACTTCCTCCTCCTCCTCCAGCAGCAGCATCCTTTTCAAGCTTAAGTAACTCAGTACAATCGGTTCGAATCTGGGGTTTCTTGAGGGCAATATCGTCTTCTCCTTCTCCCAACACTTTGATCTAAAGAAGAAACCCTTTGAGTCCGACGACACACAAATGGCGGGAGTCGAAACGATCGCGGCGGATACGCGATAGATATTCAGGTGAAGCGTCATACTTGAAGATGCACCGAGAAGAGGATGTGTTGTAAAGAGAAAGATAAGAAGGGCCACGGAGAGAAGCTAGATGGAAAGAATCGGACCGAGCCTGCACCCAACAAAGGTCCTGGACACCGAATTTCGAGGAAGGATCGGGAGGATCAATGGAAAGGATGAGAGAACGGAGCCGAAAATCGAGGAGAGCTATACGACCGTGGCGATCGGCGGCGGCGAGGATGAGATGAGAAGAGGAAGGTTCGGTGGAGAGGAGGTCGCAGCCAAGAGGGAGAGGGGTCCAGCGAACGGAGGTGACGAAAGGGGAGAGAGAAGAGGAGGAATTGGAGGAGGACGGAGGAGGGAGAGGAATGGTGGCAAAGAGTTGGAGAGAACGAGAGTCAACGACGGAAACGGAGGAGCCGAAGGCGAAAGCGAGGAGACCGGAGGGGCTTAGATCAGCAGATCCGAAGTTGTTGCTAGTGGGTGGACCGGGGAGTGTGGAATCCCACGAGTCATTGGGTAACGGTCTCGGGATGGGTATCGACATTTTCGGGAATTCCGTTTTGACTGTCCTAACGCGAATTAGAAGGCAAACGGGAAGAAAGGGAAGGGTACATTGGTTTCGTTTCAAGCTGTATTGCTGACTCCATCGTTACTGTCTTACCATATGGATCAGGGAGACAATCTAGCCCCCCTTTACACTTCATTCAACTTAATTTTTTTCTGTTTTAGTATTTAAATTTTATCCTTTTAAAATTATATTTACTATTTAATTTTAATTTTAATTTGATATTCATCGTTAGAGGTAATTGTGTCAAATTTAACCTTGAATCAAATGCTGGCCACCTTCTATCTTAACAATTCCAAGTATAAGAACAAAATATATTAGTAAAATTCATAAATTTTGCAGCTCTTGACCCATAATTTAAAACATCAGAGCTTCCCTGGTTTCCTGTTCTACAAACAAACAAATTACGACAATAATTGTTCCAACAATGCTTGGCTTTGGAATTATCATGCCATGAACATGCAGTGAATTCCTTCACCTAAACAGCCAAACCAATAGAATCTTTTCCCTTGATTTCAGTTTTGGAATCTTCCAATCCCTGTTCTTAACGAATTATATCTTCAAAGATAAAAAAAACAAACACTTTTCCAGGAATGTGGTGTCAAACTTTGACCACTGACAAAACTATAAGTAGATAACTTTAAGATTGTCATATCAGAGAATGAGAGACAGATAGCTTCAGAAAACAGATTTGGGGGGGTTCTCAAATTCTGCAATGGAATATCAAAGAGTAATGGTAATCCAAGATGCATCTAAGCAAGTTTGTTCAAGTGCTATTAAATGGGCAATTCATGGCTTACTTCTCAAGCCTGGAGATATGATTGTCCTCCTTGGGGTTCTTCATCAGGTTACTGATCCTACTAAACCTGAATCTGTCAAGGGGACAAGGAAGCTTTGTAAGATTACGTAATTTTTCTGGTAAACTGCGTATTTAATCACTCACCTATTTCCGCAATTTCATTTTGATGATCACCAACTATTTTCCCCCAAAAGTATATCTAACGTTACGTTTTATTTCCGTTTTTTTCACATTTTGTTTAAAAAATATGATAATATTGACATATTACTATAAGGTAAAGTCACGTCATCATTGAAAAAATAAAATTGTCACATCAGTAGTTTTGTTTATTTTTAATGGTGGATAGACAAAACATAATCAAAACCTAACTTTATGTATGATTTTGAAAAAAAGAAAATAGTTAGGTGATCAAAACAAAACCATAGAAATATATAGGTGACTAAATACGCAATTTACCTTTTTTTCAATATTATGAGATTGTTTACATCATTTTGACTGAGTTTTTTTTTTAATCCAATTTGTGTTCTTGATCTGCTTTTTGAAGTAGGGTATAGGAAGAAAGTGGATTCCAGTTCAAAGGTTGCAGCAAATCACAGAATTGTTGATAAGGAAGCAGCAAGGAAGGAGTTTGAGAATAATGCTGAAATATTGGAAATTTCCAAGGTCTGCAAAGCTGAAAAAGTTAGTAAAAAATGTTTTTAATTATTTATATTCTATTCGTGTCAGGTCGAATCATCCCCTAGGTGAAAAATATCACATGCTAATGAGAGATCACCATTGGTAACTCAGGTTGAGTTCAGGGTAGAAGTAACATCAGGAACATCACCAGCACTTGTGGCTATGCAATCAGCACAAAATATGAAGCCAACATGGGTAATTCTAGACAGGTTTGGCAGAAAAATAAAAATAAAAAACAGTGCATAAGCTTGCATTATTTAGAGATGAAAAACCAAAGATGTATAAATAGAAATGCAAATGAATTTGATTCAAAGGGGCCTTTTCTGAACCAGGAAGATGAAGAAAAACAAGAAAATCTTTATGGAAAAGCTTTCGTGTGGTGTATCGAGGATGAAGAAAAACAATGGCATCAAGCTATTACGAGGACCAACAACAAAGTTTTGTGCAACTTATAATGATATGATGCCAGGGTTCCTAGATGAAGATGATCTCTTCAGCATTGAACTTTTCCCAACAGGTAAGATGAACTATGATATAATCTAGCCAGTAAGGTCTAATGCCATAGCTTAAAATGCCGAAGTGACTTAGTTGACCGATATCTAATTACCACATGTCAGATCAACATCATGTCAGCATCTAGAAATGAAATTTGTTCATCAAACATACAACTTTATACAGGTGGATCGGATGCTAATAAAGTAAGTCAAAACCAGAGACTTGTAAATACCAGCAGTTCTTCAAACACAAGGTTGCAAGCCGAAGAAACCCTTGAAAATCCAGGATGCAGCATTTGTGATAGAAGAATTCATATCACTGAATGGAGAAAAGATTTCACATATGTTGAACTCCATGCAGCTACAGATGGATTCTCATCAAAGAACAATCTATCACAACGCGGTTTCGAACGTACTTTCAGAGGTCAGCTAGAAAACAAGCAGGCCATTGTCATTAAACCTGCGAAAAACAATATATCGTTTCAAGAACCGAAGGAATTCAAATCAGAAATAGATAAACTCATCAGAATTCGACACAAGAACTTAGTCATACTGTTAGGTTGCTGTGCAGAAGGAACTCATAGGTTACTTGTTTACGAGTATGTCTGCAATGGTTCACTTAATCAACATTTAACAAGTAAGGACAACTCTGATTCAGGCATTTTAGCATACACTTGGCATCATCGACAATGTCGAAACTCGAAAGCTAATATTTTATACAAATTTGAAGCAGAAGGTAAACCTATGCCATTGAGTTGGACACAAAGGGTAAAAGTAGCAATTGGTGCAGCCAAGGGTCTAAGCCACCTGCATCAAAACAACATCATTCACAAAAATATAAGATCAAGTAACATTTTTCTAACACATGGTTTTGAACCACTGGTAAGAACTTCAACTTATGTGTCATAATTACATCCATTTTAAACCTTAATATATCTGAAAGTTCATGTTACAAATGTTTTGTTTAAGCTTGGAGATTTTGGGGTAGCAGAGCCGAGCTCGACGCAAAACAAGATTCAGACATCTAAGTATTTACCCCCAGAATTTCTTGAGAATGGGACATTGTCTACTCAGACAGATGCATACTCTTTTGGTATGGTTCTACTAGAGATACTTACAGGGAAGACGGCCATGGACAAAGTTCTGGGACATAAAGATTTTTTGACATGGGTAATTTACTAAATACTGTAAATCACACATTAATAACAAGGTATAAAATTAAAATTCACCCTAACATTTGACAAAATATTTTATTCCTTATTTTTTTTTTCTAAAGAACTTTAATTCTCAGTTTTTTATTTTATGGTAAAATATTCTTAGTTAAATAATAATTAATAGTTGAGTAATGATCATTACTTATCACCGACGTGATACGTTTTATATGTCCAAAGTGATAACGTGGTGTATATCACGTGTTCAAAGTGATGATATGACATATGAACCATGTCTAAAGCGATGATATAATAATGTCAAGTGTTTAGAGTGATGATTTGACGTATCACATCATCACTTTTGACAAATAATATATATCACGTCATCAATTTGAATATTTGACATATATCACATCATCACTTTAGACACATGATATGTGTCTCGTCATCAATTTATATGTTACATATGTCACGTCAATACTTTGAATACATATAGTTTACCACGTTAATGGTAGCGGTGACAGTTAATTAATGATTTCCATCTAATGAGGGGATATTTTCTCCCAAAATGAAACAATGAGATCAAAGTGTTTCAAAAAATAAGAATAAATATCAAAATGAGTATTTAGTTAAATGTTACGAGATTAGGGCACGTAATGGTTTTTTTAACATGGGTAATTTAGTAAATACTGTAAATCATATCACACAATTATAATAAATTCATGGACAAAAACTAAGAAAGGGTTTGGGGTTTATTGCTTATAGGTTTTGTTATGTCGCACTGTTTTTCCACAGGCAAGAACACTGATTAAACAAAGGAGGTATTTAGAGCTAGTTGATCCCAGAATTGGCGATTCCATTGATGTCTTCCAGCTTTACAGGATGGCTCAACTGGCAGAAAAATGTATAAGCAAAAATCCCAAGAAAAGATTAACCATGGATAAGGTAAACATCAAGCTAGATCATACATACATGGATGCATGCATGCATGTGCTTATACTTGAATCAAATGCTTGTTTTCTTGTACAGATTGTTTACTCTTATTATCTTTGATTTCAGGTGGTTTCAAATCTTGAATACATTACAGGAAGCAAGGCAAGTAGTTTAGATGAGGACCATTCTCCATTAAAATCAAAATTTACTCACAATTGTGTGAAGACAATGGAACATGAAAACTGCTATGAATACGAAGATGAAGATGTAACGAGTGGGATGAAGAACACATCTTTCTCCGCAAACCTTTGGAGATGCAGAAGTTTTGGCATTTCTTCTTCAGCTGAAGTGAAAAGCTATAAATTTAAGAGGGCAATGACAACAGGAAGCTCGAGTCAAGTGAATTATGGAGAAATGCTCAATTGAATCATTCACACCACTAAAAAATTCTCTTTTTCTCCTATCGCACTTGCTGTAAAATATAATTAATTACCATTTCTTCTGTTTAAATTTTTTCGGGTAAAGTACCTAAATAGTCACTAAACTATGGGATAAGTTCTATTTAGACCAACGAACTAATATTTTTTTAATCAGGCCACTCAACTATTAAATTGCCAAATAAATTTCTATAATTACATTTTAATCTTCATCACTTACCTATTCTATCAATTTAGTCACTTTAATCTAAATTAATAAATGTAATATTTTCGAACGACTAGTATCAAAGTATGTTTGTGTTTCGTAAAAGATAAAAAAAAAATATTTTCGATATTAACCTGATACTTCTTGAAACCCCAAAACCCTAAATTCGAAAAATATAAAGTCGCCGCACTTATTAATATTAAAGGGCATGTCTCTTAGACTGTTATAAAAGGAAACGAAGACGTTAGTTTCTTCACGAGCAAATCCATGGACAGATGAAAGATGTTAGTTTCTTCACGATTGGTCAAATGGATTTCATGAAATTGATTCCACAATTTGTTTCTGCTCCTGTTGAACGAACGAGAATCGAGCTTTCCATTTTTCAATAGTGAAGTCACGATAACACTAGAAGATGTAGCTCTACTGATGAGCATTCTTATCGATGGCAACAAGATAGCCGAAAACAGTCGATTTAATGTTTCAGATTATTTCTCAACTTGATTAGTTAAACAACACATGCAAAACTCGGCTCGACGAGATTAGTCTCAAGCTTCTTTACATTTGATGCATGCAAACACTAAAAACTGTAAGCACAGAATATTCCATTATACTAACTAAAGTTACAAGAGAGATATACGGAGGTACAAGATATATGCATTTTTTCTGATATTTGTGAAGTAATCAGCAACTTCCCATCATGTGTTTTCTAAAGGTACAAAAATCAGGTGTATTGGATTCTTCTCTGAAGTTCTTATATAAAAACTATAGAATCTCCGGGTTCGGGTTTAGCATCAAATGTAAATGCAAGTGCAGAACAGAACGCGACCCAACAGAGATTCAATGTTCAATTACCATCTTCAGAATAGAAGCACTAATGCAGTAGCCATTGTTAATAATATGGAGTAGGAGATGAACCGACCAGCAGCTCGAATTTCCTGTGAAATTTCACATAAAAAATACAATGAAATAGGAGGTAAAAAGAACATACTACAGCAACTTTAACTTTTCATGTGATGTTATACGAGCTAATCATCACAAACAAGTGATTCAATCAAACCACATATTTGCTATGTGCAAATTTAAATTTCATCCATCAGGGATTCCGGTTCATGCTATCAAGAAACCAAACCAGAGGACCAGAGGTACCAGGTATGAATGCAGTACTGGCTAGTAAAATACTACATAAAACACATGGAAATAAGATGCTTCTAATTGAAGGAAGTGCTTCCCATTTAGCATTGGTGTAACGGTATGATTGTTCGGTTGATAATGGTGGATGAAATAGATCGAGTGCAAAGGCCCCTATATAGTTTCAATCAGTAAGAAACCATTTATTGTCTTTAAGCTACTCTGGTCACAGGTAGTTCAGGAAACAGTTAGACTGCATTGGTTCGGCCTAGCGATACTGGCATTCCTACTAACAAATTGATCCACCTATGGTTATTTGGCATCTTTCCAGCATCATATGAACATTAAATCATTTTGGTTCGACAACTGATAGTCTGAAAGAAAACTAGCAAGTCAAAGAAGATTTATTCTATGAATTTGCTAATTCTGTCTGAGAATACAGAAATCTAGTAATATATATGTCAAGGGTGGGAGAAAACCTCGTACCTTCAGAGACGGCTCAGATAAGATTTATTCTACGAATTTGCTAATTCTGTCTGAGAATACACAAAACTAGTAATATATATGTCAAGGGTGGGAGAAAACCTCTTACCTTCAGAGACGGCAGCGATGAATCTGCAGATGAAGATTTATATCCATGAAACCCAATGTCATACGAGATGCTCCCATCCGGTTTAAACAGTCCGAAATTCTTCTCAGAAGTTGCCCCAGGCTTCAAATTTTCATTAAAGATTGCAAAAACATATGCCTTAACCACATTTTTTGGCCTGAATGGAGTTCCTTTCATCTTTGCAAGCCTCTTCCGCAAATTGTAATTGTATGTTCTTGCATTACTTGCTATTGCCGCAGCTTCAGTCTCATCTCCATGTGAAGCCCATCCAGTCTCTGTGATGATGACTTCCATCTTTCCAAATCCGGCTTTTTCTAAGGCAGCATAGGCTGCATCAATCTGAGCATCAAGCAGGTTATCGTAATGCAACTCAGTTTTCGGATCATCTGCTCCTTCCGTTGGTAGGAAGAGAGCATAATTGATATCAATTTGGTCTTTATTATACATGTAGGCTAGAAACGGGTACGCATTTAAACAGAATGGTGAGCCGATTTGCGAAAAAAACTCCAAGAGTGGCTTCATGTACTGAACAACATTATCTTTGAATACACATGATGAAGGAGGGAAGGAATCAGCAAAAACAGCTTGCGAATGTGCTGTGGTAACCTGAACTACATGACTCAATTTAAGCTTATCTAATGCATTGTAAACATTCTTAACTGCGCCCAGAAGAAATCCCGAAAATTCATCACTCCCTCCTAAGATTTCATTCCCTATAGCGATCCCACGAATCTGCGTATCAGGAAGATATGCCTGCACGTTGTCCTTGACCCAATTCATAGCATGTTCAGCATTGGCACTCACGTCTCTCAGATTTTCGTTTGGGAGTCCAACCACAAGTTCCAGCCCCGTCCCACTAAATGCTTTGATGACATTGAGATCGAAATCATAAATGCGAACATTCTTTATTTTTGCAGACTTAAGAAGTGTGACAACTTCATCGGGTGAAAGTATGTTATTTGCAATTCTTCCATAGTTAATGCCATAGGTTCCGGTGAATGCTTGCACAGTCACACTCGCAGATGCTGGAGAAAAGATTCAAAACACAGCTTTTTAATCAGACATCTGATTTCTAAGCAACATGCCATAAACAGGAAAACAATCATAATAACAATAGTCTTAACTTATCGATCACGAGTCCCGACATTAAATAATTCTCAAACCCTTAGAAAGATAGGCTGAAAAGAAGGAAGCAACCAAGGGACAGATACAAAGAGATGCAAGAACACTTAATGCCATTAACAATTGAACATATAAACCTTTTACACCAGTAAAACCATCTTTATAAATCAAAGTTCTAAGGAAGAAAAATCTCATATTTCAACTAGACGCGAATCAAAACATTATCCACCAAACTGATTTCCTATTCAATCTACTAACCCTGGCAATCAAATCCCAAACACAACTAAATATATACAGCAATTAGAATACAATTGCAGATTGCAAAAAGAGCAATCCTTTCAAACAAAGCATGAACAAGGTAAAGTTTCATTAGAAAAGACAATATAAACTGATCAAAACAAAAAATTAAACAAATTCCAAGATCAACCCAATTCAGACAACATAAAAAACCATAAAAAACAATCCACAAATGAATTGATTATAACCCTTAAAAAATGAAAAGAGAAAAGGAGAAAGTACCAATTGCAGCAAGAAAGATCAGGAAGAACAGATGAACCCCAAAACTTTTCATTGCCTTTTTTATTATTATTAGAATCGATCCTCACAAGGGAAAGACAAAAAGAAAATGGAAGAAATTCCTTCAATGCAATGCGTCTCGTAACTCTGGCATGCTATAACACAGTAAAGATTGTCTCCCTTTCTACTTCACTGTCCCTGCAAGCCTTTGTTATTTTACTCTCATAACGACCTCAGCTTCTTTTCTTTCTTCAACTAAAATCTGGGTAACTCTGGGAATGGAAGATTGTGAACTGTGAAGTGATTTTAGAGCAGAACAAAAGCTTTTTCTCTCCCTCTTTGGGAGGTTGTTCTCTGTGGGATTTTGACGAGGGAGAAGCGCTTAGGCCAGATTTTTTTTCTCTTTTCCTTTTAACTATTGAGTGAGTTCTGTTGTCTTAGCTTAGCTGCTTCTCCTTTTAAATCACTAAAATATGTTCTTTATTGCACTAAAAAAGAGAAAAATAACAGTTTTTTTGGGGGTTTAGGTGTTAAAGTTGGTGTCTTGCTTTGATTCGTTTGTTATTGATCAGTGCTTCCTTCCCAATTCTGAAGTTTTGAACTTTGATTTCTTACCCACTCGCTTTGCTCTAAGGTTATAACACGCGCCAAATGTGGGAAGAATTAAATGTTTTTCCCCTTGATTTGTTATAAATATGAAAAGAACTAAAGATTTTTTAAACTAAAAGTAATCACACTATAAAAAATAAGGGTAAACTACATATTTAATATCTAAATTATTTTTTTTTTATTTTGGTATTTAAATTTTATTTTTAAAAAAATTATATCTATCGTTTAGTTTATGTTTTAATTTAGTATTTTTTGTTTAAGAAATTAATAGAACTATTGACTTAATTTTTTTTTTCAGTGATGATGTGATATTACCTTACGATGATATGTTAACATCATCGTAAGTTTTTAACGACAGTTGATAGGGTACTAAAATAAAATATAAATTAAATATTAAGTATAATTTTAAAAAAATAAAATTTAAATATCAAAACAGAACAAAAATAATAATTTAAATATTAAACATGTAATTTATCTTAAAGATAAATGGTCTTATCCACTTTTCATTATATTTTATGACGTTGAGAAAGTTTCGTTTACATGAACATAGATCTTATTTTTTAAAATATATATAATAATATTTTAATATATATAGTAATCCTGATTTTGTCACCGGATGTAAATATAGTTTATTGATATTATTATACCATATACGAATTATGATTAATTTAAGTATTGTATAAAAAAATACGAATCAAACAACTTCAACGATTATATGATTTTTGTTATTCCTTGAGATTTTAAGTTCAAGCACCACATATTTATGAGTGTGATAGTTTATAATATTAGATCAAATACTATCTTATATTCACCTGAGATTTATAAAAAAAAATAAAAAATCTCTTCAAATATTTAGTATATATAGTTTATGTATTAAAAGTATAATTTTTTAAATTATATAACTATATGAGCATTTAAGTATGTTTAATTTTATACTATAATCAAAGGATCATTTGAGTATTTTATCTTTTTAATAAATACAAAAATAATAAGAAAGGGGTTTGATCAAAACTGAAAGCGCGTGGAAGTATGTGTGTGCTAATCTTTTGAAACGCGTAGACCACTTTTATTTGGCATGTTGTCTTGCTGCCACACGTTCGGTATACTAATGTCTTGGCAATGACCAGATGAAGCAAACTCAAACTTTCCCATTTTCTATTATGAGCACCAAAACTATATTTGAATTGAAAAATAAATAAATTTTGAGTTAAATTATAAAATTTAATTAAAATAATTAAAATAATAATAATTCAGAAAATTTAATAATTAATATATGAATTTTCAAGTTTAACTTGAATCTCTTAATTATATATGATATATGAAAAAATATAAAAAAAAATATAGGCAAAAATGTATCTAAGACCCTTATATTTTTAAGAAAAACCAATATGACAATCAAATTATTTTCACACTCAATATGACTCTCCAACTCAAAAAATAAATCAAATGTGACATTTTGACCAACGTTTTCCGTCATTGACCGTTACAGTACTGATGTGATCCATGGTTAGTCATTCACTTTTATTCGTCTAATGATCTTAAATCTATGTAAAATTAAAAGAATTTTACATTATGTTATAAGACCATATATATATATATATATATAGATTAAGATCAACTTACACTCAGTGTAAAACTCTTAGTTTTACGAGGAAAATTAAAGGCGGAGATCAATTTTTTTTTTCCATTTAATATCTTCTCATATTTTATTGTTAATCTTAACTTTTGATTTACTTCGTCCAACCGTCTTAAAAAGATGTAAAACTCTTAATTGGATCTGATATATATATTATATGGGGGGAGAAAGGGTGTTCCTTAGGGAAGTAGGCAATTTGAAGAAAAAAAGGGAAGTTAACGATTGGTAGACAAAAGAAGGTTCATATATATTCAATATAAAGTAGTACTACTCAACTTTATACTTTTGGATTCTGAACCCTTAACGCGTATTCATTACAGAGAAAAACAAGACAAAATTCCCCATTTTCAACGGCTCAATGGAATCCTCACTAAAATCATAAAAAATTTTGAGAATCAATGACAACTTTTAAAAAATTAAGAGGTACTTGATTAAAAATATTCAAAACATTTGAAACATAATAAGAATTTCTAAACTTTTTTAAGGAACTTAATTAAAATTTTCAAAAGACTGAATGTTAATTTACCAAAGTTTTGAAGGGCCAGGGCCCTCTCTTATGATCCTAGTACAACCATCATACGTCGTCGGACATCATTCAAATCATAGAGTAGGGACGGAAGCATGATTTTATATAAGGAAACGAATTTATAAAATTTTAAGAGAGTGAAAAGCAAGCATTGATGAGTAGAAATTTGGTATGACCAGATACAGAGATGGAATAAAAAGATCAGCCCAATTCATACACAAAGCATAATACTCACTACTCTGAATTCGTAAAGCTCCGCACTTATACAGCGAATAAAATTTAGTGAGTAAAACAAACCAAACCTGGAAGAAGACTCTTAAGTTGAAAGATTAAGTGAGCAAACTCCATGAAGTTGAACGCCAAGCTAAGCATTAAAATTCAAAGAAAACAGCTATGGAGACCGACCTGCAAAAGCTAAAAAACTAGAAAAAAAACCGTGTGAACCATTTCTCAAAATTTCTATCATGTTAATATATGCTGAATGCTGGTTCCTATAATTTAAGGGTTTCATTGTTCTGATTCATATGGATGCAGGATATTTGGTTAATTCGAACTAAAACCTGAAGCTGAATTAGCTCATGTCACACTGAGCAAGGCCTTTATACGATAGAAAGCAACAACAAAAGGTTGGAGCTGAATTAGCTCATGTCACACTGAGCAAGGCCTTTATGCGATAGAAAGCAACAACGAAAAGCTGAAGCTGAATTATCTCATGTCACACTGAACAAGGCCTTTATGCGATAGAAAGCAACAACGAAAAGCTGAAGCTGAATTATCTCATGTCACACTGAGCAAGGCCTTTATGCGATAGAAAGCAACAACTAAAGACTGAACCTGAATTAGCTCATGTCACACGGAGCAAGGTCTTCTACGATAGAAAGCAACAACGAAAGGCTGAACCTGAATTAGTTTAGGTCACATTGAGAATTTCTTCGAAGCAACAAATTTTACGGATTCAAAGTGACAAACTGACAATCATTTGCAAGACCAATACATGAAATTTTGATCATTCTACCTCTTTAAGCATGTCAACTGCAGGTGAGTTTGGAGCTTAAAGGCAACCAATTCCAATTCATCCTGCAGCAATTGGTACTTCGGTTGGGGTCAATAAACAATAATTTTTTAAGCATATTATGTATGCAAATTCTGGTCAGTTTCACATTCTCCGATTCCACAGCTTTATTGAGTCAAAAAGTTAGGGTTTGGAACATAAAAGATAAATTCATAAGTAGACTTAGCGGCAAGCACCTTATAACTAATATTCACTACCAATTACCAAATAAAGTTCTAAAACTATATGGAACTTACAATGAAAAACCCTGCAAACTCGGATCACAAACTAAATCAAATCCCTAAATAACGAATCTCGAAATACTCACTGTTCAGGAGAATTAAGAAAGACGAAGCCCAGATTGTAATCCGATCTTCAAACTAAGAAGAAAAAAAGCACAGAAAACAGAGAAAGAGATGGAGCCGAAGATAAAAAAAATTTGGACCATTTCTCGATTTGTGCGTGTCATCCTTGCGCAGGGGCCATGCTAATCTTCTCTGTATCGTTCCAATTTTATCGGATGTCCCCGAAGGGACAAGCAGATGTAGTTGTTTCTTCTATATAAAATGTTCTTGTTATAAAATTCCTAACGGGTGTGGGATATTTAGTTGGTCCCCGACTAAATACTGTACCTAACTAAGATCAAGTCCCACGGTGTGGGCTGGTTCAGTCATAGGTCGAGTTGTGGCTCAACTGGGTACAAAAGCCATGGGCTCAACCCGGTACAAAATTTAAACCAAACTACTAGTTATCATGTTCGCTGCAGGAAGGGACCTTGACCCCTGATTCAATCGACCAAAATTCTATTATGGTCCTTCTAAAAATATTACACTTCAATTCATACTAAATAAATTGTTGAATTATAGTGTGCTGATGAAAATAAATTGATTTTTTTTACCATTAACATGTCATTTTTTTAATAGAAAGTTGTGATTGACAATAAAATGGGCGTTGATCAATGTTTTTATACGAAAAGAATTGGTAATAAGAGAAAGAAAGAAGATGATATCTATATCATGGAAGGTTTGGTCCCTTGATCAATCTTGGTTGGTGTTATTTATAGTGATCCTTAGCTACGATGTGAGACATGAAATCATTATATGACTATTCATAGATAAATCTAGTCATCAAATCTTAGATTTTATTCTAATAGGTCACATGGGCCTATTAGATGTCTTGTCTATACATTATTCTTGACCCTGAGACCTTTCTCCTAAGAACGTGGATTCTCTAAAGACTCTGATAAGCGAAAAGATCTATTTGGAGACCTTAATTAATGAAAAGCCGACAATTTTCATAGATTATGTCTGACAGAAATTTAGAAGTTTTCAAAAGTCGGTCTTCAAAGATATAACAGTATGCAATAGTTTATTTAATAATTTTGAAATTCTTAATAAACATAATTGTTCACGATCATATTCATTTATACCTTCGTTAGAATCCCTTAGAGTATTTGAAAAATGACTGGAGCAGATAACCCAACAGAATCCAGCAACCTTATCTTCTGCTAATACCTCTAATTTTTCCCAAAAACTTCTCCAGAAAAAATAAGGGAATTTAAAAAAAAATGGCAACTGCATTTCTCTCAACTGCTAGCTCCTTCTACCCATCTTCTCTTTCCCCTTCAACATCTTCTTCCTGTTCTTCTTCATCATCATCAACATTAGGGCCTGCATTTGTTTATCTCAACAATCAAAATGTCCAAAGAAGAAGAACCCTTTGCAAAGCATTCAATGAATCTCTACTACACGCTCCAGTTTTAAATAAAAGAGGCTTTTCCCTTTGTTTCATCACCAGCTTGGTGTTGGCTGCTGGAAATGGCTGCTCCAATGCCATTGCAGCAATTCTAGAGGCCGATGATGATGAAGAGCTTTTGGAGAAAGTCAAGAAGGATAGACAGAAGAGGCTTGAAAGACAAGGAGTAATCAGTTCATCAAGCAAAGAGAAAGGTTGGTTTTCTTCTTTGTTGGATTGAAGTTCTATGAAACATTGTCTCTCAATGGAATTCTTACTCCTGATGATATAAGCCCTGCCATGTTCTTAAGTTCAACAGCAAATATTCTTGTCTTTGTTGCTGTTTGCTAAAGATTACTGCAATGAAATGGAATGTTTCAGGATATTTGCAGGATCTTGTCTACAAGTTGAGCCAAATTGGACAAGCCATTGACAACAATGATCTATCTGCAGCTAGTTCAGTTCTTGGGGGAAGCACTGATACAGAGTGGGTCAAGAATGCCAATGTAGCCTTCAACAAGGTCATTGATGAATCTTCTTAACAATGTTTGCATATTTGATTTTCAGCAATATTATACTCTAACAGACAGCCCCATTCATAGAAAATGTTTCAAGAGATCAGATTTTGGGTCTTAGTTTTTCGAAAATTCTGATTTTGCTGTCATATTAGTATCTGAATTCCACAATGCTGGTTTTCTTGAAGATGCCCTATGTTCTGAAGATGTCACGACTGGTTTTCTTTACTTCTCTTAACAGCTGAGCTCTAGTCCTGAAGAGACAACGCAGGTCGAGACATTCAATTCTTCGTTAGCTTCATTGATATCATCAGGTAGTTCACTCATTCAAATAAAAAAAGAACTCGATATTCAAGCATCGAGGTTGAATAAATGCATAGTTGCATCATCCAAGTGACTATCAAAGAAAACTATAGTTTCTAACCTTCACCTACATGTTGTTAGCAAACAGCATCAGTACTATTCAAAACTAATATTTGTTTTGGTTATGGCTTTTCTTGTTTTGCAATGTACTCTGCAGCTACAAAAAATGATGTTGAAACATCTAAAGTAGCATTTGTGGAATCTGCAACTGCATTTGAGAAATGGATGACCTTGACAGGGCTTACTGGACAACTTAGAGGACTTTGAAGAAAAGTATGCTACTTTCATAAGAGTTGCTATGACTTTGCTCAATTTATATGAGCTTCGGTTGTTAGTAAGATTTATCAATCTCAACAAGCATACGAATTTCTCACTTTTCTGTAAGAATGAGTATTTATCCTTCCAATTGATTGCAACATACCAGAAGGACATTATGAGTTCCATCCAGTACTGTAAACTCTAGGTCTGACCAATACATAGGAAACAAATGTTTCAAATAACAATCGGTTACCACCCTCAATGAAAATAGAGTTGTTTGGAGAGTTTAGAACATATGAATAGTCGGGTGACCATTTTGTAACATTTAATAGTCGAGACTCAACAAAATAATGATCTACAGCTGAGGGACCATTTTATAACTTTTAAAAGTTGAGAGAATCAAAAAAAATCAACGCCTATAGTCCGGGGATTATTTGTGTACTTTATGGTGAATTGGTGATGATTTTGACTATAAGTGAAAGAGTCGTGGACTAAGAGTGTGTTATGTCTCAAGCATCTCAAAAATATTAAAAGGGTGTTATTTTTAACTTTTTTTCAGATGATATTCGGATAAAAACCTATATATTTACCATTGATTAATTTTATATGGAAACTTATGTAGAGGGGAGATCCAAAGGATCAAGGCCAACAATCCAAATATTAACCACAGGGAAGCATTCAACACTGCTGCTAAGAATGTAAGTTCATTTAAACCTGTAAAAAGTTTGATTATGTATAGGGACGAACGAAATATTTTATATTAAGGGGAAAAGCTTTAAAAAATTTTAAGAATCGATGAACTTATAAAATTTAGATTGACGAAAATATATTTTCAATAAAGAATGCATAAAAAAACTAAAATATATGGCACTTAATCTACTTGATCCATCCCTGATGATACTTACTGACTTCTTTTATTATTTATGTTCATAGTGGGCGCACTTCCCTCATATCCACTTTGGTCTCATGCCGGAAAATCAACAATCAAACTAAGATGGATGATTTCACGAGCAGGCTCATCAGTGAAGCATCTGATAAACAAAAAGATTATGTTTTTAAGATTGAAGAAGTACCCTAAATTCCCAGTAAATTTAAAGGTATGGTTTGAAGAAAACGAAGGCAGAGATCCTATGTGTGTCTCGAGGACATGGATTTATCATTTCCTTATTTGTATTTGCTTTATTTTGTTATTATTTATTAACGTATACGAACTAAATTATGTTCGTTTGTTGTCATCCACGAAGTGAACACATGCAATATCATCACTAAAAATAATAAATTCCACTAGGAATATTCATGTATATATTCTTTGTGCAAGTCAGAATTGTTGGTAATTGCATCACTTTAAGTTCGATTTATTAACTTTGTTTTACATTTTTCAGGCTTCTTTTGCAATTCTTGTCTCTGTTATCATTTGTTTCTTGAGGATTATCAACTGCAATCATTTGACATGACCTTTGGTAAACCCATGTTATTTGTTGTTAGAGTCAAATCCACAATTAGGCGATCATATACATTCGTCTTGTCATCCTACGAGTAGTTATCATGATTTTATGTCTGATATCAACATTAAGGGTCAGTGTATAAATCCTCATGTAAGACCGAGAAATGAACTCTTTCTATCTCTCGAACTCATACTACTCATTGTCTTTAATTCATCACTCTTCCTAAAATTACAGTTTACGGCTCTCCATTTAAATTAGAAAGAATAAACGACTTACAACAATGGGAAGTCGAAACCCAAATTATACCATCAACAAACTTATACAACACAATCTAATTAGGAAAACACTTCTAAATTGAGGTAATTAATCTATAATTGTGGATAAATATAAACATTTACACATGAACTTTCATTAGGCGTGTGATGTATTACGTGAGTTTTAATTTGGTGTAATAATGTACATGGAACTTTTATTTGTATTCAGTTACGTAATAGAGTGTAAAATATGATAAATGATTAAGATAGACAATGAAGATGGTCGTTTTTATAGGTAGAACGAAAGATGCACATGGAAAAGTAATTTTTTTAATAGAAGTTGTTAGTTTTATTTTAAAAAAATTAATTTTTAAAAAAATTAAAATTATAACAAGGTTTACAATTATTATCGATAATGAATTTATTATTTGGATATTTTTCTATAATGTTGGCACATGAAACTGGTCACTTTAGATTATACAAAGACTATCATGGAAAAGGTTAAAAATTCAATCAAAAGACTCGGACGAAAAATAAATACAAACAAATTTATTACATCAATAAACTAACTACAATAGGAGATTAAGCTATTAAAAGACAATCGAAAACAGTAAATTAAAGTCGAGCGTCGTGAGAAACTATCCACGAACATAAAATCGCGTATCCAAATTCAATCTAAAGGTCTAGAACAGAGAATATCAACATGATTATAAATAAGCATTATCTTATAAGTCGTGACATTGTCAAATCTAATACTGAGAAAATATAAAATAGAAAGAATGTCTAAACAATAGAGAAAGAAGACGAAAAAAATGTCACAAAAATAGAATTACTCTTATTAAAAAACTAAACAATAAACAAAATCGACAATCGATGATAAACATCAAAATTGATGTTGTCGCCAACTAAACTAAGTTAAAGGAAAAAAATTAATCTATCTATAAAGAGCGTCACAATCCCCTAAAGAACAAAAAAATAAATACACGAAAACGTACTTAAAGATAAGAAATCAGAATACATTTAATTAATTCTAAATATTTATTTATTATATCAATTTCATCGTGATTTTGAAAATTAAAAAAAATTAAAAAACTAAAATGAAAACTAAAATAAAAATCCTACTGATACTTCAATTCTTTAATTTTGAATGCTTAATATGCCAATCAATAACAGTAGAGTTCTTGCATGAAATCATATAGCAAAGAACTTCTCTATCAGTAATGGATTTGTGCTCCCTGCTTGCATAGAGTTCAACACGTTTAAGCATGAGTGAAATTATCATGTAATGCAACAATTAATAACATGAATATGATGTCTGAGTTATATTATCGGTTAATCTCGATTTATATTTACTCTTGATTTCTGAACTTATCAAATGGTTTCAGTAATGGGAAGGAATGATATTTTCTTTAAAAATTATGAGATCAAGCAGGCTCGTTTCTCCGGTTACAAAAAACTTAAAACAGAAATGGATTAAAAAGAATAAAGGTAAAGTTAAGTAGGTATTCTGTAATTTTTGGTAATTAGGTAGGTGGCTTAAAGATAAGAATACCACTAGTCTAGTGGCTAATGAGGTAGTTTACCTATATAAAATGATTGCTTTGATCAAGGATCAATTTAGAGCCGCAGATCGGGACAATCCGTCGACGAAGCTCGGTTAACCGTTTTTTCTAGTCTTTTGGAGGTAAGATTTTGGCCGGAGTAATATTTTTAATCAATTTTCTTTCCAATTTCTTAGCAACCAAACAGTGATTGCCGTACTTTTTAATTTTTTAATTTTTACATAACATTGTTAGTCTCTATTAGCATGGAGTAGCAAAGCAGCATGAAGTGCAGAATTCTTTAATTTTTCGTAATCTGTTGGGTTTTAGGTGTAAATTATTAGGTTTATAATGAACGTTGAAGAAAGATGAAGAAAAGAACAAAGAAACTAGGGAAGTATGAGATTGGTCGAACGATTGGTGAAGGAACATTCGCCAAAGTTAAGTTTGCAAAGAATACAGATACTGGAGAGAGCGTGGCCATTAAAGTTTTGGCCAAAACCACCATTCTTAAGCACGGAATGGTTGATCAGGTATTTATTTAATTATCTCAAAAAGATCCCTGAAATTCTTTGGCTTTACCTTGTTTAATTCATATTCAGTGTTTTATGGAACTGCTACTGTTTAATTTAGAGAACTAGTAGAAAATAATAAGTCTTCTCATAATTTGGTTAAAAGTAACTGTATCACTGCTGATAACCAAATTGGCTCTGCCTTTTGATTGTTTGGTTTGAAAGCAATTTGGGCTGTTTTACATTTTATGCTTGAATTGTAGTTGGCAAGATTATGGCTATGGGACATGCTGTAATAAAGAATACTTGAGAAGAAAACTCTTGCTTATAAGCTTTTCTCTAGGCTTTTGAACCTTTTTATTGGAAAAAAATAGATCATATCACTTTTCTGGAATTAAGTAACCAAAGGTGTCTGGAGAGTGGAGATTATTCTTTCCTCTCAAAACTTGTTATTATAATATGAATTCAAAGAAATATCATTCATATGCTGCTTTTCTTCGGGACTAGATAAACCTTCTTGTTGTAGCTCACTCGGGAGGGTATATGTGTGTTTGAGTTCATGCTTCCCTGGTCGTTCAAATCTAAGGCCTAAGGATTTTAAATGTTTAGGTGCGTAATATTTGAGAGCTTCAATTAACTGTGAAATTGGAGAAGCATTTTGCCTACCAGAAGAATCTTTTCCTCTTTGACATTTAGTTGGCTAGCCTTTTTTTTGTGGGGCTTTAATTTGCTTTGCTGGGTTGGTTTCAGATTAAAAGAGAGATATCCATAATGAAGATTGTTAAACATCCTAACATAGTTAGGTTGCACGAGGTATGTGTATTCAATTAATGTACATCACACTTTTATATTCTTGGTTACATTGTTGATATTTACCTTGACCTTTTTTTAATAAAAAAAAAAAATAGGTATTGGCAAGTAGGACAAAGATATATATTATTCTTGAGTTTGTCAGTGGAGGAGAACTCTTTGATAAAATTGTAAGGCATCTCCTATCTCATAATTATGGCAGATATTTTTTAATTTCTTGGAGATTGTCCTTCCTTTGTTGTTGGTTTCCCCCCGGGAAATATTTATCTCCTCTTGACTCTTTGTTGGTTCACCGTGTAAGACTTCCTGAGAATGAATGTAGGCAATACTTTCAACAGCTTGTTAATGCTGTTGCTCATTGTCACAGTAAGGGTGTTTACCACAGAGACCTAAAGGTGCAATATTTTTGAAATCAATATCTTTGAAAATCAGTGTTTCATGATAATCCTGACCAACTTTTCCTTTTCCTTTGTAATTTATAGCCTGAAAATCTTCTTCTTGACTCTTCTGGAAATTTGAAGGTGTCCGACTTCGGACTGAGTGCATTAACTCAGCAAGTAAGCATACTGACTAATATCTGTGTTCTTTACAGAAAAGCGTCTTATCATGTAATTATTTTTCTATCATTAAGCATTGGTGTCCATGAGCAGGGAGGCAGACTTCTCCACACGATGTGCGGAACCCCAAATTATGTTGCACCAGAGGTACATTCCTTCAAGTTACTTGAAGTATTATGCATCAAATTAGCCTTATTGTTTATTATGCTTTGCCACTGTGTTTGACTTTCAAAAAATAATGGATTTTTTCTTGCAACTCTGGTCAAAATTATTTGATATCTACTGTAGCCTCTTACATTTTGAACTGCTGGACTTTTCTTACAATATATACACACACATACATACATGTATATATTGTATATATATATATTCTTTTTCTGTATATTAAGGTTCTGTTATGTCAATGCCACTAAATAATGTAAAATTTTCCAAATCAAATTCCAACACTTTTGCCAATGTTATTGTCATGCACCAGTCAAGCAGAGCCCAATTTTCCCAAGTAATATATGTTCTTCTGTTCGATTAAAATTTGAATCTGTATTACTAAATGGAGAATAAATTTTCTTCGAAGGGGATTCGAACCTTGGTAATCCAACTTGTAACAGATTCGGATTTGTGAGGGTTCAAATATTTGACATATGATTTAAAATTTTGAATTCGGATTTTTTGTAGATTTGGATATCTGGCAGATAATAATATTTAATTCAGGTTCGGATAGTAATACCTGGATAATTTGCAGATAAAAAATGGATTTGGATTTTTAGGCAGATTTGTGAATTCGGATAATTCAAAAATTGCAGATATCTTACCTGCTGCCATCCCTAGTGATCACTGATTAGCATAGTGTTCTTAGTAAGAGTTCTAATTAAATAGGACTATTAGTGAGAATTATATTATAAATACTATGCTGAGGTTATTAGGGAAGTTATTATAATTGAGAATTTTTATTAAGCTGGTTGCTGGAAAATCCCAGAACCCTTTTCTTTATCCCTAATTCAATGGGGTTAACATACTTTTTATTAGTTACTACGAGAGTTGGGTCATTAAATACATATTAAGCAGTTTAATATTACACAAGCTATAACTCTGCTGAAACTGATAAGATCCCAAAAATAATACTTTTATCATTAGTTTGTGATGTTTGCTAAGGGGACAAGGGTCTGAGATGCTAAGAGTACCAGGGATGTTAGTGCTGAAATAAAGTCATGAATGGCAAACCTAGGATGGTTAAGACTTTCAGGGTTTTTCTTGATAAGTCTTTGCCCGTTAATTCAGTTTATTCCTTTTTGATATTGTATCTTTTTATTGATGGTTATTGACTGTTTTTCATCATCACCATTTACTAATATATGTAGTTTCTTTTTTAATGGTTGCTGAGAGCTGGTCAGCGCTGAATCAGAACCAAGTTATTTAGAATTATGTTTAAACACGGTTCAAATGCATAGCTTTAATTTCTCTTATGTAGTTGAATCTCATGGTAAATTAATCCCCATCAGGTGCTTGGCAATGAGGGTTATGATGGTGCGGCTGCTGATGTGTGGTCATGTGGAGTCATTCTCTTTGTTATAATGGCCGGGTATCTCCCATTTGATGAGATAGACCTTCCCACCTTGTACAAGAAGGTTATTTCCATCATTTTGGCACAGTTAATTTATTTATTTTTGATAGGAAGTTAAGGCCTCGTTAAAAACCCCCTTCATGATTAACGGAACACCGATTGGTGTTCCTTAATCAGCGGAATGAGGAAAAGAGTGCCTCATAATTCATTAATAAGTAGAAGAATACATAATGTTTAAAACTAACATGCCCCTTACAAAAAAACCCGAAACACAACAAGAACACCTCTTACGCTCAATAAAACAAATCCCAACCCATCAAACAATAACTATCCAATACCAGCCTTAGCTAAGCTATCGGCTTCTATGTTTGCCGTTCTGTCAATCCATTTGATAGCTCCTTCCCAAACTCTTATCATGGCAAAAATATATTTAACAATATGAAGGAAAACACTAGGACAACTATCTAAATTCTTAACCCAATCCACAACAAGCTTGCTATCAGATTCAACAATCCACCGATTCTTAAACCTCTGAAGGTCATGCTCAAAGAAGAGTACACCCCTCTTGATGGCAACAAGCTCCAGCAAAGTTGGAGGTCCAGGATCTGCAGATTCTTTAAAAGAACCCAAAATCTTACCAGCCTCATCTCTTAGTAAACCACCCACACCACTCTTTCGCCAATCATTGCAAATTGTTGCATCTACATTCAGTTTTAGATAACCCGTTGGAGGAGGAATCCAGGACACAATTTTAGTAGCCGAATTTCTGGAAGAAGACCAGAAATCTGCAATAGAAGGGTCACTTATCAGGGAATCTTTAGAAATAGTAACCTCATTGAACTTAGCTAAGAACCAAGAAGCAAGCCTTAGCCTAGCCATGAAAAATAACTCAATGTGATCCAAGGACCTTCCTTCAAACACCACGGCATTCCTAAATTTCCAAATGGTCCAAAGCACCACCCCCGGAATTAAGGACCAAATAGAAGAAGAAAACATCATGTCATTCCAAGCAAGAAGAAAACCTTGTGCATTTCCATGAAGGACCGAACTAATATTCCAAAAATTCAAAAACTTATTCCATAGGGACCATGCTTCCGTGCAAGAGAAAAATAGATGAGGAATAGATTCAATCTCTCTTTTACACAAAGGACAAGAAACATCAACAATCCCCGAAACCCCTCTTTTTTGAAGCTCAAACTTAACTGCCAATTTGTTATGGGCTACTTGCCACATAAAGGTTTCAATTTTAGGAGGCATCAATCCCTTCCAAATACATTTCTCCCAGAAACTATCTTTTACCGATTCAACAAAACAAGTCTTCATACAAGAGTTAACAGTAAAAATGCCTTTCCCATTCCCTCTCCAAAGCAGACCATCTCTTGACTTGTGGGATAGGCTGAAATTATGAATGATGGCAAGAAGATTAGAAAACTATTCTAACTCCCAATCACATAGATTCCTTCTCAACTGGACAAACCAAGACCAACCCGATGAATTAAACTCACCAAATTCCTTAATTATCCCAAACTGATTCGATGAAAGAGCATATATTCTCGGGAAAGCAGTCTTCAAAGGATAATCAAGGGCCCAAATATCTACCCAGAACCTGATTCTCTCCCCATTACCCACTTTGACTTGGAACATGCTACGAATCTTGGCACCAAACTCATCCTCTTTAAAATGATTATTAACCACCGATTTCCAAATCCAAGAAGCATTTGTAGGAAATTTTTTAGAGAAAGAAATCAGATTAGTGTCCTGATTATATTTGGAACAAATCAACCTCTTCCAAATTGAATCACTGTCATTAGCAAACTTCCAAAACCATTTCTCTAATAAGGCCCTATTCATAAAATTAAGATTTGGCACACCCAAACCACCACAACTTCTTGATTTACACACTGTAATCCAGTTGACCCAGTGTATTTTCTTAGATTCTGCCCCTCCTCCCCACAAAAAACTGGCCATGATGGATTGCAACTTAGAATTCACTGCTGCTGGAATTTTAAACATAGACATATAATATGTAGGCAAAGAACATAATACTGATTTCAATAAAACCAGTCTCCCTGCCAAAGAAAGAGTTCTTGCCTTCCAACCCGACAACTTCTTGAAGAATTTCAGCACAACCGGATCCCACAGAGCTGAAGAGTTCCTTTTTGCTCCAAGCGGCAGCCCTAAATAATCAGAAGGGAAAGAACCAACTGCACACCCAAGATCCCCCGCCCACTCCTTGACCTCTTCATCAGTAATATTAATGCCAAATAACTTACTTTTGCTGAGATTAAGCTGTAGACCGGACATAATTTCAAAGACCCGAAGAACTCTCTTAACGTTTAAAATATCCGTCTTAGAGGCATTACAAAAAATGATAAGATCGTCTGCAAATTGCAGGTGTGATAGCATGTAAGAACCTTCTTCTTTGCCAACAACCAAACCATTGAACAACCCCGAAGATACCGCCTTGAGAAACAATTGATTAAGTAGCTCTCCTATAAAATTAAACAATAATGGGGAAAGAGAACAGCCCTGTCTGAGACCTCTGGACATTGAAAATTCCTCTGTAGGCACACCATTAACCAGCACTGAAACTGAAGCAGTGGTCACACACTTTCTAATCCAGCTGCACCATTTTATGCCAAAACCCATTTTGTCCATGACTTTGAAAAGAACATCCCAATCCACTGTACCATAAGCCTTCCGGAAATCTACCTTAAACACACAACCCTTCAAACCTTTCTTTCTCCAAAAATCTATTCCTTCATTAGCTATAAAAGAACAATCTAAGATTTGTCGACCCGGAGTAAAAGCAAATTGTGAATCACTAATGACATCGTTCATGCAACATCTCAACCTTCTCGATAGACATTTGTAAAGGATCTTGTACAGTCCACAGACTAAACTAATAGGTCTGAAATCATCTAATCCCCCAATGTTGGTACCCTTAGGGATGAGGGTTATGAAGGTGTGATTGATACCATGCTCCCAATTTTTACCCAAGTAAAAATTATGAAAAAATTTCAGAATATCAACTTTCAATGTGGACCAAAACCTTTTGAAAAACCCCATGTTAAACCCATCCGGCCCTGGCGCTTTGTTGCTATCACAAGAATTCAAGGCCTCCCAAACTTCTTCTTCCGTAAACCCCTTCTCTAGGCTTGTACTCTGTTCTAAAGTTAATCTCGAAAAATTCAGCTTGATATCTTCCACTTCCAGGGTAGACTTGAAATTAAAAGTTTCAACAAAATGCTCACGGACACTTGCCTTGATGAGAGATGGGTCATAAATGATTACATCTTTCACATTAAGAGCAGTTAAAGAATTCAACCTCCTCCTAACTGAAGCACAAGTATGGAAAAATTTTGAATTACGATCACCTTCTTTTATCCATTTCACCCTTGAATTTTGAATCCAAATTTGCTCCTCAATCCTGTATAACTTCCACAATTCTGATCTCAAGGACCGCAATTCCTCAACACTGTCTGTACCCCTCAGTACCTGCTGTGATTGAGAATTCTGCTCTAATTGGTGAATCTTACCTTCTAAATATACATTAATAATATTGTACAAGAAAGATTGCTATTAAGCTATTTGTCTAGAGTTATGTTGCAATGCTCTAGCTGTTTTTCTTCCATTCTTTTGAGTTGTAAGGAGTGCTTTGCTGTGTAAATATGTTCCCATTTTGTATCTTATTTTGTTCTTATAATTTTTTTGTCAGACTTGCATCCTGTGCTGAAACTGTAATTTTTGCGTCTTTGCATATAGAATAATGGAGGCTGCTATCGCAAATATGTAATTGTTTATATCACTCTTGTAAAATCCTACCATTTAGTATATGTCTTGCTAAGATGAACCACCTTAATTGAACTTAATGTTACCCCTTGAGCATTTAGTACGAGTGCTGATATAACTGTGAAACTTCTAAGCAATCCTTTTGTCCATGTGCAGATTAGTGTTGCCCAGTTTTCTTGTCCACCTTTGTTTTCTCCTGGGGCAAAATCATTGATACAGAAGATTCTTGATCCCAATCCTAAAACCGTAAGTATATTTAGCTTAGTGGTGAGCTCTATTTTTTGTTTATTTGAATGCCATCGTCAACATGTCATATTTATTGCATTATCTTGTATGTCCATGAATACCTTATATTTTTACACACACACTTGAACTTCTCAGTGCATTGTTTTTGTATCATACTCATGCAATATCTAAGCTCAAGAAGCTTTGATGTCTACCCTTCTGGGATCTGGTGGACGTTATGTATATTGAAGAACACAAAGATCAAGATCCCCCAGTCAAAGCACTGCCCATGCAAATTGTGAAATGAATAGATACAACTTGTTTTTAAATGAAAAGTCGACAAGTTTTAGAAAATGCAACCGATAGTTTAGGCGTGATAATTGAAGAATAAAATTTCATTACACCTGGTCTTATTTATTTCTAAAACACTACTGTTTATGATTTGTCAAACTCTTATAAATATGATGATGGCCATTAGTTAGATGTAGCAAGGTGGATAATGCAGTAACTGCTGTGATGCTTGTTTGATGTTTCTAACCACTCTCTAACTGGTTCCGCAATAACTGCAGCGTATTCAAATTGAGGGAATTAAAAAAGATCCATGGTTCCAGAAGCATTATGTGCCTGTGAAACCTAGAGACGAAGAAGTGAGTTTGGATGATGTCCTAGCAGTTTTTGATGACATTGAGGTGGGGAATTTATTCCTCTTGTTCTTTGTATTATATCTCCTCTTCATAGCCTAAGAGATCTTCTGATGCTAGCTTACATATTTTTAATTTTTTCATGTCAGCACTAATGGTTGTGATTAGAGTCGATCATGTTAAAGCATCCTGCTTGCCTTGAGAACCGTTTCCCTGGATTTTTGTTCTGTGTCATATTTCTCTTTGCTGACTAGTTACTGGTACTTTGCAGGACCAATATGTATCCGAGCAGCCATTAGTCAACGAGGGGGGTCCCCTGATAATGAATGCATTTGAGATGATTACACTATCCCAAGGCTTGAATCTGTCAGCACTGTTTGACAGGCAACAGGTACGACAATACATGTCAGTATTTTTTGCTACTTCATGGAATCTTAGTCCTTGTTGATTTGTTGTTTGTTGTTCAAATTGTTCATATTTCCGTGGTTTCAGAAGTTAGAATTGCCAATATTTTATTTTGTTATCCGTCTTCACCTCAAAAAATGATTAAGTCTATTTCTCTCACTTTGTCATGGTTCTTGGTTGGTTATAGCTTATACTTTTGTTGCTTGTCATGTTTGCTTTAAATAAGAAAAAGCATATTGAGTTGCTATCAACTTGCATGGAATTCAGTAAATGAGAAAGGGTGGGTGGGGTGATCATCGCTTCTCCTTTTTTATGATATCAATGCCTGTCTATGCAGTTTGCTGATAATATCTTTTGGAGAATGAGATGTATACTATTTAATGCTATATTGTACAAGTTATAGACATTACTTCTCTTTGGTAGGATTATGTAAAACGGCAAACTCGTTTTGTATCACGCAAACCAGCTAGAGTTATAATCTCAAGTGTTGAAGCTCTTGCTGAATCAATGGGACTGAAGGTTCATACACGTAATTTCAAGGTACAACGTATTTTCATTACAAAATGCTTGGCTGTTCATTACTGGTATGCTTTAGAGAGACTTTTCTACAAAATGAAGCAATTTTATCTTTTTACTCCAATTGTGTGTGTAAGTGTTTTTTCTTGTGTTATCATTTTTTTTTGTCTTTCTTCTGAAGATAAAAACAACCTAGGCATGCTACCATGCTGATAGAGAAGCACTGACATGGCTCTTTTGTGATAGGCACCTAGCTAATTCTAAATTTGAATACTTCTCAAAGGAACTTTCGGAAATAATTCGGTTAATCTAATACCAGCAATTGAATATTTGCATCCAGACATCATGTACTTGTTCCCTTTTCGTAATAACAATATTAATGGAAAAGGTTAAATGAGGAAACAACACTGTCTGGTTTACTTGAACTTTCTGTTCTTAGCAATATAAGTGGGGTCAACCTATTGTTTGATTGAGCTTCATGTTTCATATTGCAAAAGAACATCAGTGTAAGAGTATACTATATTTTATTTAATTTTGTCCTTAATATTTGTTCTTTCCTTTTAACTACAGACAAGACTTGAGGGAAGATCTGCAAATAAGGTTGGGCAATTTGCAGTTGTCCTAGAGGTAGACTCCTAGTACTTTTATCACATTCGGTAATAAATGTGTTTTTGGATTGGCAGGTTAATTTCAAGTTGACTTTTGTTTGAAAGTTAGTTTTATACATCTTATTTAGGTTTTTGAAGTGGCACCATCACTGTTCATGGTAGATGTTCGAAAAGCTGCTGGAGATACTCTTGAATATCACAAGGTTGGTTGTGTGCCTTGCTCAGTACTTAAGACATCCTATTTGTAGACTTTTATCATCATCGAGTTGCACTTTTATCTTAACCTTAGGTTATAGGTTATATACAATGCAAATTAGATTAAACTAGAGTAGGTTGAGAATTCTCCTGTTATTCTAATAAGTACTAAATCTTCTGTCTAGTGTAGTCTATCCTCTCAAATTGGTCCCAAAAGCTACAATTCAGCCATTTCTGGCTTGCTAGAGAGATTAAATTTTCATCATGCTCTAGTAAATGGCCATGTACTTTTGCATGTTCTTAGTCGTCTTTCCTTCTGCCATTTTTGTCTTAAACGATTCGAAGTTTTACCTTTCACCGTTTTTGCCACTGTTTTCAATCTTCTTTGCATGAGTTAAAACATCTATCTCTAAGCTTTTCTCCTGCTATTTTATTTTTTTTGATAGGAATCTCCTGCTATTTTATGAATGAAGAGTGAACATTATCGTGGATTCATTTTAGTTTGTTGTACTGTCTCTGTAGTTTTCCCAACATGCATGTGGCTAGTTCTTAGCTGCCTTGGTCTTGTAGTTTTGCAAAACCTTTTTTGACTTGAATATGGATGGTTATTAATCAAGCAATTAATTGCTCATAAACTTTTCTTAGAGTGTGTAATTATGCTAGCTTGTTCTTGTATATTGTTTGATATCCGAGTAAATTGTCAAGTAATGTCTATCACCGATCAATTACTGATATACTGATGTTTCCTTTCCGCAGTTCTACAAGAATTTCTGTTCTAAGCTAGAAAGTATCATCTGGAAACCAACAGAAGTCCCAGTTTTATTAGATCAATGACTTGCTGATCCTCCTTACGCAAAATCCGACACGCAGACACGCTGAAGCAAGCAAATCCTCTTCAGCTAAGCTTTTCCAACCCACCGTCCTGCACATGGGTTTCCAGGTTTTGTGGATCATGCGTTCCTCTTGCCAGACGGAAGTTACTCATGTTGAATCAGTGGAATACGTTGCAATAATTAAACAAGGAGCATATGCAAGTTTGATGTGTGATCAACGATGATATAATCACAGAGGTAGTGGCGTCCTCATAAATATTTTTTAGGACGGATATATATATATATATTAATAATATAAAAATTTTATATAGGGAATCTACAATTAAAATTTTAGAACGGGTACATCAATAACATAAATAACTAACCAAAAAAATTAGATTTTAAAATGAATGCATACCCACGTTAAAGTAAGAATGAATCTGCCACCGAGTAAAGACGTTCAACTTATCACAATTTTTCAATTAAAGATTTAATCAGCTCACAATTAAAAAAGTAAAATGTATATTTAAACTTTAATTAAAATAGTGGAAATCCCATATTTTCTTTGAAAGGTGGCCAATCAATCATTCATCAACTTTGAGGCTTTAGGTCAAGGGTGCTTTCTCGTGAACTTTCAAACAGTGGAATGTTCCAATTTTCGGGAAAATAAATTGTATGCAAGGATCGTTATAAAAAAACGTTTATTTATAGAATATAAGATTATCTTTTATTAATCTAAAGTAATTATATAATATATGTTCTAAATAATAAATATTCTATGAAAAATATATATAATTTATCAAAAGTAAATTTTATCAATTTATCTTCGATGATATATTTTTTTAATAAACTTTAAATATTGAAACGAATGTAAGATCACCTAAAGATCAAATCACTACAAAAGTTTTGTAAATCATTTTTAATCATCAAAATGTCTCAATAAACATGATTCAAAAATTGAATTTACAAGTAATTTAGATGAAAGATGTCTCAAGAATCTATATAATGAAAAAAAATTAACCTTAAAACGACAGTGAATTTTATTAAAATAAAATAAGATACAGTTTTAATCCAGTACCTAAAAATAAGTGGAAATGATATTTCCACTATTATGGAGGGGTGTGCAAATCCGGGTACCCGAGTTTTCGGGTATCCCAAGTGTCGGACAATCTTCGGGTAATTTATGTCTCAGCCCGGATGTTGCGGGTACCCAGATTTTACGGTTACCCAGATACCTATTTTTTTTTCAAATTATTAATTAAAAAATAAACACAAATTTAAATTTTCGAAACTTCGAATTATATAATCCAACATCCAAACATAAAATTTAAAACTTCGAAATACAAAATCTAATAATCGATAATATAAATAAAACATAAAATTTCTTAGCTAAATATACGAGTAGATACCTTGATACTTGAATCATGATCATGGCTACACTTCTTCATTTGTCATTCTCCTTTCCTACAAGCAATTAGTTTATTAGATATAAATAACCCATAAGTTTAATATATAATGTTATTAATAATTAAATATATAATAATATAATATTATTTTATATATAAACAAAAATTCCTAACCGGTTACTCGAAAAAAATTCAATTTTGTGACCCAGACCCGATCCGGGAAATGTCGGGTCGGGTACCCGACTCGACCGGTTAAAATTTTTAGAAAAGTACCCAATTTTTTTAGGTTCGGATCGAGTCAACCGGGTCGGGTATTTTTTCACAACCCTACTATTATGAGGGGGAAATGACGATATTTGTAATGTTTCATTCACCTGAGAGAATTTTTGCAAAACAAATGTGATAATGATTTTCTGAAGAAAAAAATCATTATTTTCTATAATAATAATATTTTTTTTATAAATCAAACGCATCTTAAAAGATGATAATCAATTTTATTCTATATTTTTAAAGAAAATTAATTAATAAGAAGTCATAAATTTCAAATCTTTTTCCCACATTCAAGAGAAATGTGATTGATTTGTATATTTTGAATTCTAAATATTATTTAAAAGAGTTTTTATCTCTTAAGATTTTATATGAGTTGGTGAAATTAATCTTTTTGTAAAGATACTTGTATTTAAATTATTTATAACTCTTAAATTTATAAAGTAAAGATAATTACATTGTTCAAACCAAAACCTCTTGAAAAAAATTATAATATTTAGATCATTCATAACTGTTAAATTTCTAAAATCAGAGTCAGATACATCACTGAATCTGAACTTCCTCAATATTGTAATAGTAGTCGTGTCAACTGAACCGATGCCCAATATCCTGAAAAAATTAATTAGCTTAATTTAAAATATTTAATATCTTAATTTAGTTTATACAGTTATTATTATATATTTTAAATTCTAAAATTCAAACATACCAAAATAACTTTTACAGAAAAAGACAAGTATTGTCATTAAAGCCTTTTACAAAAATGACATCAAAATGAATATATATAGTCTACTATTTTACAAAATTAAAAATTACAGAAACCTCAAACTGCAGTGAAAAGAAAATTGACTGTGCAGCAAATTATTAAAAAAAAAGGTTGTGCATTCATTTTGTCAGCAAGAGTAAGGCAATCGTTGAACACCACGAACCCTTAGAATTCCATTGTAAAGAGCAACTCTGTTTGCAGGCATTTCTCCTCCATTTTTACCACCCACTTTGTTCAACTTCGAGCTGGAACAGTTCAAAGCTTCAGTTGAAGAAGAATCATTGCTGAATATCCCAACACGATTCTTCATCCCTAATCTGAACTCTTCTCCATTGCTTCTTGGACACTTTCTTCTTCTTCTTCTTCTCTCTTTTCTTCCCTTCTAAGAACCCAAGAAAATAAAAATGGTGAAAATAGTTATGAACAGCGGGCTAAAATATGGGAATGCAATATGGATTTGATCGAGAGGGAAACATTTCTGGAATCTGAAGGCGAGAAGAATTACAGTTCCGGAGACCGCCATAGCTTCGGCGAACACCATTACTTGGGAGCTCAATATTGAAGCCATGTTTGTTAAAAACTGATGCTTTTTTGTGTTTTGGTTGTGAACACAAGCAAACTGGTGTGAAACTTTGAATAAAATATTGGAATTAAATGGGTGATATTTTTATATATAGATGATATCTGATTGGTGTGCCTTTTTCTTTTCATATCTTTTCTATTTTTTTATTTGAATGTCATAGAAAGTGAGAAACTTCTGTTTCTTTAGAGAAACTACGTGATGAAAAGCTGAAAAAGGGACAAGGTTGGGGTGTCTTTCGGCTTTTCGAGGGGTACGGTAGACCCTATATAGGGGAATCTATGACAATTGGAGGTCAGTCCAGTTGTAGGACTTCCTACCAATACCCACACGAAATTTGGCCTCCTTAGGACTATCAAGGGCCTCCCTTAAATAACTTGTTTAAAGTTTTAATATTCGATCAAGTGGATTCAAATAATATATATATATATATTAAAATTTATTAATTGATAGAGTGATGAAGAATGTTTATGTTGTATTATTTTATGAGTTAGAATCTTGATATTTATTTAGGGAATATAATATATTTTTACTTAATTTTAAAAAATATTTAAAAATATGTTAATTTAGTTTAGGATAAAGTACATAAATAGTCTTCCGACTATAAGATATTATTTTATTGAGTCTTTTAACTATTAAAAGTTATAAAATGGTCCAACAACTATAGGGAGTTGTTTTGTCGAGTCCCTTAACTATTAAAAGTTACAAATGGTCACATGACTATTCATAATGTTTCAAACCCGTCCTTTTTTAGTTAAAAAATTAACGGTCGTATGAGCTAGACATTAACATACTGACTGAGATATGATAGTCGTTTGAGATTATAAGATCATATTTTATCATATCTCAATTAGCAAGTTAATGTCCATCTCAAACCGTCGTTAATTGTTTAATGGAAAATGACTAATTTGAAACATCATGAATAGTTGGGTGGTCATTTTGTAACTTTTAATAGTCGAGGGACTCAACAAAATAACTCCCTATAAATGAAGGACCGTTTTATAACTTTTAATAGTTATGGGACTCAACAAAGTAATATCCTATAATCAGAGGATCATTTATGTGCTTTACCCTTTAGTTTATGAGTATCATTTTATTATTTTAAATTTATTTGAAGTTTTACTTAAAAAAAAAAGAATCAAAGGAACAAGAAAATAATGCAAAATTGGAGGGTTAAATTACAACAAGGAAAAAGTTACTTTCCAAATGATGATTTGAAGCAATACGATATTTTATAATAGTCGAGGAACATGTGATTCAAATTTAATAAAAGAAAAACAGACTTAAAATAAAAAATGAATCGATAAACCAAAAAGAACTAAAAAAATATATATTACAAAATAATAACGTGGATTAACTAGTTTTTAAACTAAATGCCAAGGATTTCAATTTCAAGATTTATGAAAAATGGGAATTAGAAACAAAGAAAACATATATCTTGTTCATTGTCATTATTGATTAACCGTCGCACCGAACATGACTCTCGACAACATGAACAAAGATCAACCTAATTAACCCAGCAAACCAATAATGCTAGATACCACAACAGAAAGATCGTGCACAAGCTTATTCCTATCACTAAACGGCGTCTTCTCGGAGAACTGCTGGTCACAAGCGTCAACATAACTCGCCACGGCTGCCGCGTCATTTTTCGCCGTCACATAGTCTTTAGAACCCAAAGCTTTAACGGCTTCCGGCAGGAACCTTTCGACCGAGGCACCGTAATTTTCGACGCAGCTGCCGTAGAATCTCGATAAACTGGGGTCGGTAACATTTCTGTATAGGTCAACAATGAAAGTTAAAGTGTCATTAGCATGTTCTTGAAGTATCTCCACTGATATCAACGCAAGTCCTTTAAGGTCAAACCCAGTTTTCTTGATGTTTTTTGGGATCAAATCATCTTTTTCTACTGATAGCGAGAGTGATTGTGTTGTAAAGGATACAATCAGTGAAAGCAAAAGGACAATTGTTGATATATGAGACATGATTTTGTTCATGATAATAAGGTTTGGGTTTTCAGTCCTTTTATGCATGCAAAAATTAATGACAGAGGTATCATAGTAATTTTTGTTTTTATGTATGGAAAATTAATATAATTTGAATATATTAATCAATATTACCTTGATTTCAGCTTATGATTTGGGATGAAAATCATGCTCTAAATGAGGATTAATTATCTATGATATAGGAATTTTATTTTTAAAATATTTTCCATTTTTGTGTGTAAAATTTTATATTGACAAAATAAAATTGAATTTAATCCAATCACTTCTCCTGATAAAATATTTCCAAAAAATATTAAGAAAATAAATGGATTTTATACACACATGTAAGTTTTTATAATAATATAATGTTATAATTTGAATTTAATTAGACTATGTTAGAATTTGATAATATCATGCGTGTGACATGTAACTAAAATAATCTTATATATCAATGTAAAATTAAGTGAATTTTATATGCATTTGTGAGTTTTTATACTATTAATCTTTTAATAATTCAATCATTAATGTTATGTTCTATTTATATAGATTGTGTACGTCAAGTTATAAATAAATTGAAAATATTTAATTATTTGTTTTATGTAAATAATTAATAAAATATATTACTTTTATTTTAACCAACATTTTTTTATTTATTAATCGATTAATTCAGATTGGATACTGCAGAGTCAATAGGGACCCCCTCAATATAATTTGCTCTATTCGCAAACATCAGGATTTGAGCCCGTGACCTTTTTTAAAGGATTCAACGCCTTATCCTCTAGACCAACTAGTTGTTTATAATAAATATATTTTTTAAATCGACATGATAGATATATTATATTGATTCAAAAATTTACATTCATAATAAATACAATGATATTAATAAATTCAAAGATTAAATTGTTTAAATATTAATAGTATATAAACTTGCTAATGTGTGCAAAACTCAATTTTACAAATACAAATGAATCCTTCTACCGTTATATATATAGAGAGAGGGGCACATGAGAGTACAAATTTAATTTTATATTTTTAAAATTTTAAATTTTCATGTATTTTAGATATATTTTTTTAATGATAATTTATTTTCATATATTAAAATTTTATAAATCTACCTCCTAAAGTTTTATAAATTTATATATCAACATAAAATCTCCGTCGATCCTAGAAAAGGGGCAAGAAGAAGGACCACAATGGTTTCCTTGGCCTACGCACCAATAACCGTTGGGTTCTTAAAACACAGAAGAGTGTGGTAGCCCCTACCAATAACCTATAAATAAAATCCATAATATAAAAAAATATTCCTAAAATTTAATTAAACAATCATTTTAGTTTCAATTCTTTTCTTTTTATGAGTATTTTACCCACCAATATTTAATTTTGAGATAAAATTTATTTCATTAATGAAAATCGTTAGTTAATACACAATTAATGTTCCAAAATAAAGGTATTTTTATCTTAAAATAAAATATTAAAAGATCAAAATACTCAAGAAAAAAACAATGGTCGAAGTGACTATTTAGTTAAATATTAATTAAGAGTCTTTTGCCCTAAAATCAATCGTTTGGGACTAAAATACTAAAAAAAATAGAGACCAAACAAACTGTTTGATAAATGTTGGAAGCTATTTTTAATATTATGTCTAAAAATAATACTTACACGTCTCAAAAAAGATAAAAAAATATTATATCTCAAAAAAATTATCTACTAACCACAATTTCCTAGCAAAACAATTAAAACCTAAAAGTTGGAGATGAAAAAACAATAAAATATGTATGGTTTTATGTTAGGAACATGAATGTTTAAGAAATTATTTTAAAATTTTTAAAAATATAAAAATAGATATCAATAAAAAATATTTAAATTATATAAGAATTTAAAATCTTTAAAACATACTATTGTCTCTTATATTTTCCGATCATCTCATGAAGAAGATGTAGAAAAAAAATGGCATGATTTTTTTAAAAAAACTACGTGATAAATAAATAATTAGAGTAGCTAAAGCCAACTAGCCTAAGTTATTGGTTGGCCTTGAATGTTGTAATGTTTTGTTGGATTAAGTAAGGTGTCCTATTCTTTTAGGTTTATTTTATTTAAATGCTCCTTATAATTAATCAAGTAGGATCGAATTAAAGAATGATAACCTCGTGTTCTCAAATTTTTTTGTCTATAACAATTTAGGTCATTGTAAGTCTTAATATTACACAAATTAAATGTTATCTTGTGAATTTTGAGTTTTTCTTTTCTTTTATTTTTAAATAAACTAGGGTGAATACAAGATAATATATGTACAAAGACTCTCAACTATTTAACAAAGAACGCTCATACCCCACATGAGCAGTGCTCGAACTCGAGACCTCAAGGATAACAACAATCACTTAATTACTAAGGTTGCTTAGTTCATGTTGAATTTCGAGTTTAAATACTTAATAAGTATTTATATTTTTTTAAATAGTCCAATATTTCGGTCCATACCAATATTTAGTTATGGTTTCGTCCCTGCTTATAGATAAGAGGGTCAGTCTTATTTAACCACCTTGATTTGATCATTTAAATTAATTGTTAAGATACTGGGTAAAAAATGTACAATAAAGAAAATAATTAATAATCAACAATTAATCTAATAGAATAAGGTACTAGATCTTTAAATAAGATTAAAAGTTTAAATTTTGACATTGTGAATAAAATAAACAGAATTAGAAATATTATCCTTATAATATGTATTTGCAATATTCGATCTGGATTAATCGATTTAGATATTTGGTTATGTAGTTGGGTCGTTTTAATGGGTTAAGGTGGTGGGCTGTAGGTTTAGGTAATGTTTTTGGGTTGTAGATATGTAAATAGGTTTAATTGGGTCAATGATTAGTAGATTTGGGTCGTTTAGGCCATTGGGTTAACTGATGTTTTCCTTTAATTGGTTCTTGGATAAGTTGGATTGGGCTCAATGTATGTAATGGATATTGGATTTTGTAATTGGGTTATTATATTTTGTAACTTGATTCAAATAAGTATTTATTTGATTTTTTAGATTTTGGATTAATTGTTTATTGTGATTTAAAAAGAATTTAGAAGAAATTAGGATATTACATATATCATCCTTTTTCACTTGTTATTGATTGTTTAAACAAAGTTTGAGATTTAAATTTTATATTTAGAAAGATTAAATATTATAGTTTTATTTAAATAATTCAATTTAATTGTTGATATTTAATTATTAATATATTTTTATTTTGGTCATTGACATTACAAAAATTGATATTTTTGTCACAGATTGATATTGTTGAAAGGTACACGGGTGGCGGCGGAGACATGGCGTAGGCCATGACCATAGGCGGAAGCTTCTTGGAGAGGACTTTATCCCACCACCTTTTTTCTTTTCTTTTTTTGGCTTTCTAGATAATTCTAGAAGCTCAATAAAATTACGCGGTTCTTTTTTTTTTTAATGTCGCTTTGGCCACACTACCCCTTCAATGTTTTTTTTCCCAAATAAAAATGTCCTTTGATCATCTTTTCAACCCATTGTTATTAATCCAATTATTTACCAAATAATTTTCAAAAATAATATTTACCAAATATATCATTGCAATTTTAATGTAAAAAAATTAAGATAATCGGAAATTGGTTAAGATAAAATAAAAAAGATAACAATTTATATAAAAACAATAGTACACTTTTTGTAAAAGAAAATAATTAAAAATGATATAAATTCACTTTTGATTAAATCGTATTACAAATGTGATTTAACGTAATTGAACTTGAAAGGCTTTCAATGAGGTTAAAATATACACTGATTTTACCATGATATTTACCATCTAAATTTAAGATAATATAGCAATATGTGTTTAATTATTAATATTCAAATAATTATTAAAATTTCCTTTTTAAAAAATAATTATTAAAAGCACACAACGATTGAGTGATATATGTATATGTATTTTAGGATGGACACGTACACAGTTTAAAATCTGATTTTTTTTTATATTAGTTGCTTATTTTGTTGATGATGCTCACCGTTAAATTTTATTTGTGTCTACCCATTCAAAAAATTATGTTGTTATTATTATATACGTGTCTATCTTAAAAAATATTCATGGATCTATCAGTGAGACGATTAATTAAATTTATTTTTAGAATTAAAAAAGGGTAAACTATACAGATGATCCCCTATGAATTTGGTATGTTCGATTTTGGTCACCGGTTAAAAAAATGATTTTGATCACTTACATTATTAGTCTGTTTGGTTTTAATCCCTCAGTCGTTAACTTCCGTTAATCTACTAACATAAGTATTAAGAGGCAATTAAAAAAATAAAACAAAAATCATGTGTCTTCTCTTATTCTTTTCTTCTTCTTCAAATCCAAAACCTTTTCCATCTTAATCTATCTCTCTTAACAGCCTCGTGTGCAACATTATAAAAATAATTTTATTTCTTTAATTAATCTAATATTATCTCTCAATCTCTAAAAAAATTAAGGATTCATTTCCCTTAATTAAGCATGCATAGCATATTCCTTAAACTATTAAAAAATCATATATATTTTTTTATCAACAATTAAATGATCTAATGAAACTAAGTATTATATCTTTTAAATAAGTTCAGAAGTTTAAGCCATAATGTTTGTGAATGAAACAAATTAGATCGAGAAAGTTATTCTTATAATGGATTTCTGTAAATTCTAATATTTACCAATGAAACAAATTAGATTTAAAATATCACTTCTATAATAAATTTTTATAAAACCTGATTTGAAATAGTCGATAAATAGATGAAATACAATAACTAAAAGAACATATTCTTTAAATAAAAAGGAAAGGTTATTTTCGTGATTTCGAGCCATTCGACACGGCCAAGTATTCTTGGTTGGAGTCATAAACGGCTATAAAAGCACGCCAAACATTTCCCAAGCATCTCTGACCAGCGAAAGCAACTCCCAATCCTCTGCACAAAATATAACCGATATTCTCTTCTTACATCTCTCTCGTAATGGAAGGAAACAACTCCTACGGCACCGGATCATCGTGGGCGGACCAGTGGGACACCAGCAACCCGGCGGCTCCGACCGAGAAGAAAAGCAGCGCCGGCGGCGGCGGTGGTGTAACCGCAAAGTACAAGCAGAAGGTCGGGGATGGGCTTGAGAAAACCAAATCTGCAGCTTCAACCGGGATGAAGAAGGTCAAACAAGGAACGTTTTCGGGGATTCAATGGATCAAAGATAAGTATCATAAAACTACCCACAAGAACTAGTCTACGAGGTTCATCTTTTTTGCTTTTCGTTAGTTGATTTTATTTGATTTTCTCACAGTTGGATTCCTTTATTGCTTTGTTTTGTTGTAAAACTACAGATTAAATCATAGTAATGAATCGATGTTCTTCTGTTTTGATTTAAAAATCACAATATAATTCGTCTATGTGAAGGGCACATTACATATATGAGATATGCGTGTGTGTGAATCATCAAAACTTGCGTGTTGGTCAGCCAGAGAGTTCAGACCGCGTGTATTATATGATATTGATTACAACGGATCGGATTCAATTGAAATTTTGTCTAATCTAATTTGATAGAGAAGTATATCTTCTTTACTTTGAATTTGAAGTTGATTATCCAATTTTTTTAATTAATCAGAAGATATTATAAGATAATATTTGTTCTAAAGGCTTAAATACTTCTACAGAGATAGTATTTGAACCCACGATCTATAATGATAACAATCGTCAGAGAGATCGCTCAATTTGTACAATTTGATCTATTTTTAACAATATTTTATTTGATTCAAAACTTAATTTAATTTTTGAGATAAAACATTAAACTTCACTCAATTGATCCATATATATATATAATTATTTTATTTAATAAAATAGAGAAGAATACTATAAAAATCATCTTTATATATATATATAAATAAAAATTATATTATGATCACATAGGAGTGATTATTCGATCGAGTCGAGTAAAAAAATTATGGATTATTCAAACTAACGAGTTGTATTTTACGACTCAAAATTTAAAACATTTTCAATTCGAATCGAGTATATAAAGTTTCAGTCGAGTTGAATACATGCAAAAATGGAACGTTGCTTGAACGTTTAGTGAATATATGCAAAAAAAATTATAGTTTAGTGACCAAAAAGAAAATTTGCTAAACGTTTAAGGACAAAATATGTAGTTTTTCCTAATATATTTTTTGATTTGAGAATAAATATTTTCAAATACAAGTTTAAAAACGTCTCCTCAACTCTCGCGGGATAAACCCACGTACTTAGCAAGCACACCCCTTAACCACTCGGCGAAAGCGACGCTGATGTTTCGGTTACATAAAATTATTTTTACTTCTTATTAACAGAAGTTGATGGCACCACCAATTAGACTTAGAGATGCGCATGCCAATGCCGTAAGCAGGAATTATAGTATAGACATGTAAACGGTTTGAAGCATTTCAAAAACAATCAATCAATCCCATGACAGAAACACAAAAAAAAATCCAAAACATGTTATGATAATCATACATGTCCTTAAAAGTAACCCATAATTTGAGCATGTTACATTAGTCAATCAGATGTGCTCATAAATCCACCCATAAAGCCAGCTCCATTACAGTTCCCGCATAAAATCTCCCTTTTCCCCCTGCAACACAACACACACAGATTAATTGTATCAAGCAATAATTCCTAACATTGCCGCTTCATGTTCCATGCTTTTACTCTAAGGGTTTACAGAATAGGGTTCATCGTGCATCGAACTAGGGATTCCTACATGGGAAACAAAGAATCGATGAACTCATGCAGTGAACTGGCTTTGAAACCAAGAATGTGCCAGCTGTTTCTACAATGGCAGATAAGTCCTGATACTTGGTAAGACCCTAGTAACTGTGGTCAATTGAACAGCTCAGAGATAATATTTTACTTTCTTTTGCAACAATTACATCAGTGTTCCATCTTGTTCTCGATAATGATTCGAAATAGGAACTCAAACTTTCGACGGCCGCTTATCCCATTATGCAAACAGCAGGAGTAAAGAAGAATAAATAATTAATTTTGAATGTGAACAATGAGATGTATTGACATAAATGATATTAGTGCAAGTTATCATGACTGGAGGAGGCAAAGAGATTGGCACCTGCAAAGCCAGCACAAGCCACCGGCTTTAAATCGTCCGTTGAAGTGATCAACAGCATTAACTCCAGTACCTTTGCATTGATGACACTGTTTGGCACCTGGTAGTCGGATACATAGAGTAGTTGTAATTGTATTCCGGTTGTCTTAATTAGAGAACTCAAACAAAGAACTCTCAAGTAATAAGTGAGCATCATAGGGTGCATATAGACCAAAAGTGATGAAGACTAATATTCGCTTATTCTTAACATATAGTATGCATATATCACTCGTCAGCAGGAAATTTATATATATAGATAAAGAGAGAGAGAGAGCGGAATGTCATCACTAAACACACTAATAAAATTGGCAGTTCAAAGGCATCCTTCTAGGTCGATGTTCAGGATACCATATGTCCAGCTGCATAAAGTAACTAGCCACAATTGAGCTTACCATTTCCCTCACAATCTTCGCAAACGATGCTCTTTGGTTTAACACTTTGATTTTTATCTGCAGCCTGTTAAACCAAAATCTAAGTAAACATGCAAGCAGAAAATTACAGAAAGATAAGAAGAAACTAAGAAGAAAGATTTCAAAAAAAAAAACTGAACTTTCCCCTTAAACATATTCTACCTTTCCCAATTCCAGTCCTATACAAAGATCCGTGATTTCTTTAAAGCCTAAATTTGATGCCCCAACAAGACAATGCCCATTCATTTCATCAGAATCAAGGGTGAATTCATAATCCTCATACTCTCACTATCCAGTGAATCGTTCCTTTTTCATAACCGGCATACTCATGTAGCCGGATACTGATATATCGACACTGACTATAAAGTTGAAATTTGCATTGCTTCCCCTAGTTCTCTATTTTATCATCCACTCTAGAATGGGAAACTTCCATAGACATTCTCAGAAATTAAGTCCAAAAACCCAACTAACATCAGTATCTAAATCATCCTTCATATTCAAGGATGGACTGAGAGGGGGCGGTTGCCTTGAACATTTCAAATTCTCATATAATTATTTTCTTCGTATTTTCTATTGATAGTCTATTTTCATCTCTAAATTTTATAAGCTCGCCACAAGCATAAAATCCGGCGTCCGTCCAAACGAACTTGAAAATTCCCAAACCTCACTAAAAACTTCAAAATTAAGACAATTTAACAGGACTGTGAATGAAATTAAAAGAAAATAACTCTTACCCTAGCTTCTACAGATTGAATTCTGGCATTCCTTGAACTCTTAAACACTTCATTTACCCGAAAATCCGTCCTCGGGAAAGATTTATTATCAACAATTAACCCTAAAACAAATGCAGAAAAAAAGGGGTCAAAACATGGCCGTATATGAATAAACCAATATCACTAAAACATCTACTTGTTGATTACCTGGTTTACAGGGAGTGTTGAAGGAACAAACAGAAGTAAAGCACACAGAGTTTGACATCCTTAAGTCTTAAGAGATTTTCCAATTTTTTAACTGCTTTATGTTTATAAAGCTTTGAATTGAAATTCAGAGATTGAATATGTGTCTTTCAGTTGTTCCGACTTGATAAGGCTAAACTGAGGATAAGACGGTTCAGTTTAACTGAATTACGGAAGTGCCCTTTGCTTAATGGCTACTGTAAGGATAAATATTATATATTTTTTGAATAATTTAAGAATTTTAAATTTAAATATTATAAATATAATATTTTTAAAAAAATTGATCTCATAATAAATTTATAAGTATATAATTAAAATTAATTAAAAAATAAAAAAAATAAAATAAGTCATCATCAAAAAATGAAATAATGAGAGATAGATTTAGGAGAGTATTAGGCTACAATCACACTCTTAAAAAAATTTAAAATTTTTATATAGTTTATTCAATTTTTTTATATATTTCATTGATGATTTAATTTTACATAAGTTAAAATTTTGTAATTTTTTACCTCATAAATTTCAATATAATTTATTAAGTTTGTACACTTGACATAAAATTATATGTCCGTCTTTATTGATAAAACGAATATGTTTTACAAATAAACTGGACCCTACAACTTTTATGTATATATATTTTATAAAGGAGTTGTATGAAATAAAAGTTCTAATATTTTTTCATATTTACATTTAATTATTTCTTTTATAAAACACATCAACTTAACATTTAATTTTTATTGTATCACATTAAAGAGTGTCTATTTCTAGGGGTTTTCCTTTTTTTTCTCGACCGTTTTTGGTTCGTATCTAAGGTTTTTACCTTTTTTGTTTTTTTATTTGATGCGTTTGATCATTATAGTGACAATGTAATAAGGAGGTTGATCTTATTTTTAAGGTAAAATATACAAATGTCTTGACGTTGTTTTGTTGTGTATTTCTATTATAAGAAATTATTTTGTTAAATTTATCAATTATTAAAAGTTACAAAATGATAACCTAATTATTCATTTATTTCAAATTCGTTCTTTTCTTTTAAAAAATTGATGGTCAAATGAGCTAGACGTTAACCTGTTAATCGAGATATACTAGGATGTATACTAAGACTATAATGTTTTGGTTCAATAACTCTTGAAGTTGAGCTTTCAACTCCTTTAACTCGATCGGTATCATATGACATGATGTTGTGGATATTAATGTAATACCAAGTAAAATCCCAATGTCAAATTCCAACTCTCGATCAGGTGATAAACCAAACAATTCTTAAAAAAACACATAAGAATACTCTAAATCAGTCAAAAAAAAATTAAACTACGAGTCTAACACACAAATACATCACGCATATATGCCAAGAAAGTCTCATAATCCTTCACCAATTTAAAAGATGTGATTATAAAAATAATTTATATATAAAACTAAATCAAAAATAATTTAAGGATTTAACATTATAAAATCAAAATATAAAGATTAAATTATATATTTTAAAAATAGTACAAGGACCATTAACAAATTTAAACCTAAAATAAATTAAAGAGGGATTTTTTGTTTCCTTTGTTTCCCCCTCCCTATGCTAACCACACCCCCAAACCCACAATCAAAACCAACAGATTGATTCTCGCCATGGTGGCTAAGTTAGATCCCCAACAGCAGCAGCAGGAGGAGGAACCTTGTTTAGACGATTTACAGAAGGTCAAGTCTTTGATCTGTGCCCTTAGCTTCGTCTCTAGAAATCTCCCCCTCCCTCCCCATTTATTCGACGTCGTTTCCTCTATTTGCTTTGATGAAGAAGAGGAGGGGCTTCTCGAGGCCATTGATAATGGGACCCAGGTTGAGGTTGGACCTGATGTGCCCGGACTTGCCCACACGACGGTGAGTAGTTTTGGATTTTCCCTTTTGATTTTTCGCTTTTCATTCCGTAGCAGTTGCTGTGAATTTGAGGTTTTTTTGTTCTTTAAGTTTGTTTTGTTTAGAAATGTGTGAATTGTTTTTTCTTTTGCGTCTATTCCTCTTTGTTTATGCTATTTCATTATATACCCTTTTGTTTATTTCAATACAGAATCCCATATCCGCGAGTAATTTTTTTCGAAATTGATTTTTATGTGAATTTTCTTCCAATACTGGTCAACATTATTAAGTTTTTAGTTAAATTTTTGTTGCTTGAATACATGTTTTTAAGTGATCTTTCCATTAACTAAAATATACATATTTTTGAAGTATTGTATTTGTAATTAAATTACAAAATAGCAATACTAGTATAAAATTAGTATTTCTTTTAAAGAAAAACATAACTGAATCACCAAATGTAGTAACTTAATTCATCTAATAACCTAAAAACATTCTCTGAGAATTTTGTATTTTTGTGTCTTTAGTAGATACTCTCTTATTATATTTGATGTTGTGCGACGAACTGTTTTTGAAATTTTGGCACTCTCTTTTATTGTTGAGATGGTAATTTTTTGTTTCGTTTGTAACTCTAACATGTCCGTGTACTGAAAATGAGTTTAGATTTTTGGATTTGATTCTCTTATGACATCTGAATTTGATCTGTTATAGGGAGAAATAATTTTCTCTTATTGTTCTTCCATTTTGCTGTTGAAAATTTTGAAGTTTTTGGAGGGAAGGAGTTGGAGGATTCTGTTTCAGTAAGACGTATCCCCCCTCTTCTGCTGTTTGAATTGACCGAATTTTATTTGTATATTTGATTTGTAGGTTTTTAGGCTTTCAGTATTGGCCTTTTTACAAGGAAATTAATTTCTCAAAAGCTTGGTTGCCATTGCTGTGTGCAATAATTTCAGTACTTCTGAATTGTAACTGTCATAAATTGACTTCTGTGTTCTTAAATTGATTTAATATGTGGCAGGATGATCCTTCTATTTCTGAGAAGGATGACTTGTTGTGTGATCTTGATGTTGCACTATCGAAACAACGCTCAAAATGCACGTCAGGTTTTGGCTTGGCAGCATCAAAGGAAAACCGTCACCAGAGCCACATTCATCATCGATTGAATGAACTTGAAGGTTATCATTTTCTAAGAAGGATCTTCACTTTATATTCTGTATTTTTCCTTTTTTTGTAGTCATGATATGTTAAAATTAGTGATTGAAAATCTTATTTTCTTCGCCATTACTGACATCTATGAGTTTAAGGTTAGAAACACTTCATTTCAAGTTGTATTTTGACAACCATTTTAGAAGGATTACTTATGCATTTATGTTTTGAATCAGATTTGCCTTCAAGCAGAGGGGAGGACCTGCAGACAAAGTGTTTAATTGAACTCTATGGACTAAAGGTAAACTAATGTGGTAAAGTTGCAGATACACAGAAAAATCCGTTTTTCTCAAGTGCTATGCGAGCTCCATATTATTACCGCAAATGCAATCATCTGTTGTACTGTTAGAGGAACTGTTGATTGCACTATCATTAAGTTGTTTCTCCCCTTATAGACTTTGGATGCGGAATTAATTTGTTTTACAATTTTGTTTCATGTTGTTACTATCTGTTAAGGACTTTCAAAGTTCTGTAAAGTTGACCAAATGCAGTCAATATAATGGGCAAGATATGATATCACTATCTTCCCTGTTGCACTTTTAGCCCTTTATCTAATTAATGACTGCAGCTGAAGGTCTTAGATTGGTTATGATGAATAATTTTCCATATTTCACTTTATCTTGGTATTGATGAATGACATGAGACCTTTTCTCTGGCAGCTAGCAGAGTTGCAAAGCAAGATACGCTCTTATATAAGTTCTGAATACTGGCTTCATGTCAATTGTGCATATCCTGACAAGCAATTGTTTGACTGGGGCATGACACGATTGCCTTTTCCTCCATATGGCATTTTTGTTCCATTCAGTACAGAAGCTGATGATCAAACGAGAAAGAAACAGGACTACGAGGTCGTTTGCTTTATTTATTAGTCATTTTAATTAATGTTGCTTGAGAAAGTGGGTATTGAAATCTACATTGATTTTTAATAACTCTGTAATAACTGAAGTTCAACTTCATGGGATGAGGTTGTCCTCAGAAATTTGTGTTTTTCCATTTTGTATTTACCTTTCAAATTATTTTCCCTTGGAGATCTGATTTCCTGAGCTCTTCATTTATTTGGACACGAGAGAGGCTATGTGAAGGATATGGCAATCGACCCATGCAGAGATTTTCTAGAGGATTTATGAGAAAAGGATAAAATTGCTAAGAGTGTTCAGTTAGTCAATTTTTGGTATGGTAGAATCATAGGAACCCCCTTTAACGAGTGTTGCCAACCTTTGTAGTAGGAGAAAAGGAAGATAACTTGTAGAATGAAAAATCATTTTAAGCTTTATCTAAAAGTAATATGTATATGTATGTCTCTTTGTGTGTGTATATATATATATTCATGTGTCAAAAGGATATTGGAATTTCTCGTGTGCTGTTGATGAAGTGATTTTTTGTTTGTGCAGAGGCTATCACGATTGAGAGAGGAGGAAAGGAACCTTTTGGAGAATAGAAAGAAGAAATTTTTCTCAGAAATAGTTAATGCATTCCGTGACTTCCAATTGCAGATTCAAGCTACTCTAAAGCGTCGAAAACAAAGGAATGATGGAGTCCTGGTATAAATGTTCTTTCTATGTGGTGTACTTTCAGTGTTTTATCATTCATATGGTAGGGATGGAGGGATGCAAAGTTGTGCTTTACTTTTTTTTTATAAGAAGAGGAGGCCTCGTTAAAAACCCCCTTCATGATTAGTGGAACGCCTAAAGGAATTCCTTAATCAGCTGAAGGAGGAAAAGAGTGCCTCAAATTTTATTAATAAAAAATATTACATAGAGTAGAATACATCCAAGATCATCCCCCCTTACAACTGAAATCCCGAAAATCAAAAAGAAAAACCACCCAAGCAGATGCTCCCTAACTTAGCCAACACCAAATTTAGCTAAACCGTCAGCCTCAATATTAGTTGTCCTAGCTACGCAGCGAATTAGACCCTCCAAAACTCTTAACCTATCAGCAATATCCTTAACAATAGTAACAAAAACATCAGGACATTTATCCATATTCTTTACCCACTCCATTGACAACTTGCTATCACTTTCAATAATTAATCGTTTCTTGAAGCACCCTCGAAAGGAATCAAAGAAAATTAAACCCTGCTTAATTGCCTTAAGCTCCATTAAGGTAGGTGGACCCGGACCAGCAGCTTCTTGGAAAGAACCTAGCACCGAACCAGCTTCATCTCTTAAAATCCCGTCTAGTCCACTTGACTTCCAGTTTAGCTTAAAAGGAGGCAACTCATGTGCTTTACTTAGTTAATGGGAAGAATATATGTGGAATTTTTTGGAACATGTTTGTCTTGAGCCAATATTGTTCAAACTAATGGAACTCATTTACGGAATGCATAGGGAAGTGACATATAGATGTTAGGTAATAGATAAAACTACATCCCTGATTTAAGCTTTTCAACAAAGAATTGTGAACTTAAGCACCACATAGAGTGCCTTCTGGCCTTTTGATATCTATCTACAATAGGCATTAAACTCTTTGATATGGACACTTACTCGCATTATAATTAAGTCCTACTGTAACTGGTTTAATTATGATATTGCACGTACTCCAACTAAAAGATGTTTCTATTGTTTTTCTGATAACTATAAGTCTTTTGCATTATTATATTTATTATATGCAGAGTCATGCTTCCTCATCTCTCATTTACCAAAGGTTTAGCATATGTCTCCAATCCAACATAATTATCAGATAAAACGAATGAAATTCTGAACTCTTCTTCCATTAGTATGGAGAATTCCAGTACTTGTACCTTCAATCAAGCATTTTATAGTGGCTGATGTTTCCCTATTATTGGAACATCCTCAGTTAATATTATCTAGAGGTTTATTCATGTCATAGAAGCATACCAGCTCTCTGAGCCAAATATGAAAAGCTTTTGGTACTCTTTGTGATGATTATATATATGCTTACTTTCCTTTTACTTGAAACAACACCATGATTACAATATTTAGATATTGAATATATTTTGACAGAAGTGTAAGAACTTATTTTAGACAAAAGGAAGACTTCCAAGAAATAAGTTGCCCAGTTAATCGTCTTTTCTAATTCTAACAGTGCTTTATATATTTCTATTGTTGGATTTAGCATCACTTACAAATACCTGTAGTTAACATACCATTTGGTATAAATCATAAGAGACCTATAGCATAAGTTTGGTATTTTAACAGGCATGGCATGGAAGGCAAAGACAACGTGCTACAAGAGCTGAGAAATTGAGGTTCCAGGCCTTGAAGGCTGATGATCAAGAAGCATATATGAGACTAGTAAAGGAGAGCAAGAATGAACGATTAACTATGCTTCTTTCAGAAACAAATAAGCTCCTTGTTAATTTAGGAGCTGCTGTTCAGCGTCAGAAAGATGCTAAACATTCAGATGGTATTGAGGATTTAGATTCTGATTCACCTGAGTTGGATGCTTCGAAGGATGGAACTCCTCGAGATTCACTTCCTGAAGAGGATATAGATGCCATTGATTCTGATCAGAATGATGAATCCAGTGATTTACTTGAAGGTCAGCGGCAGTATAACTTGGCCATTCACTCAATTCAGGAAAAAGTAAGATTGTAAACCTTATTATCTGTATCCTTGTGTACCATGTTTTCATTGTTAATGTTTTGCCCTGGACCATTAAGTTTATATTTGGCCAAAGGACCATTCACATGTGATTTTTAGAATTCAATTGTGCTGTGAAATGTGGGAACAATATGCATGTCTACTTGCTGCAAATTCATCATGATAAAATTAGCTTAAATGGTTTAGTTGCCTCCTTTTAACTGTTGGAAAATTATTTCGTGGTATTTCCAATGTGTCCATTTGCAATCTCTTAGTTATGGATTCCATCTTTTTGAACATATAATAGATTATTCTTGTTTTTTTGTGGTATTTACTGGTTGTGGCTAATTTGCTAATGGGAGTGTACTATATACTCAATAATATAGAACAGGTTCAGGTTGAGGCCTGTAAATTGTCACTCCTCTACCAATTCAGTCTTAGTTCCTTGGTGTCCAACCAATTGCTACCATATGATATCTTATTAATTATTTTCTATACGCATTGCAAATCATCCATGTTCTCAATATTTGTGATGTGTTAATTCTGTATAATTTTCTTTTTTGGGAAGAAGCTACTAAATTTGTGTTCTGTAAACAGGTAACGGAGCAACCATCCATGCTTCAAGGTGGAGAGTTAAGGTCGTACCAGTTAGAAGGGCTCCAATGGATGCTTTCTTTGTTCAATAACAACCTTAATGGAATTTTAGCTGATGAGATGGGGTTGGGAAAAACAATACAGACTATTTCATTAATTGCATACCTCATGGAGAACAAAGGGGTGACTGGGCCCCACTTGATAGTGGCTCCGAAAGCTGTATTACCAAATTGGATCCATGAATTCTCGACATGGGCTCCTAGGTACACAAGTATTTTTCGAAAGCATCTCTATCTGTCATGGATGGGTATTATCAACACATGCACACATTTATTCAAAAAGTTGCATTTACTTTTCTACATGTAATATATAATTTGAAATTTCTTCTTGTTTCAGCATTCATGCAGTTCTTTATGACGGACGTTTGGATGAGAGGAAGTCAATGAGGGAAGAAATATCAAGAGATGAAAAATTTAGTGTTTTGATCACACACTATGATCTTATTATGAGAGATAAAGCATTCTTGAAGAAGATACCCTGGTACTACATGATTGTTGATGAAGGCCATCGGTTAAAGAATCATGAGTGTGCTCTTGCACGAACCCTTATTTCAGGGTATGCTGATAAACTTTATGATTCTTTTTTCTGCAGACTGTAATCATGTTGTTTGGGAAGGTTATACAGCCGTTTTCCCTACCATTGCCTGTTGGTATTCTTGATCCTATAGATGTCTCATCGACATTTTACTTTGCAACTTACAGGCCTTTATTTTAGTTTGTATATGTAGGGATTCAGATGTGTAGAAACATAGATGGAAGCACTAACAGACTAACTATTAATTATGCTATGTAGTGTTGCTTTGGTTTGCCTGGAAAACCTATTAATGCAGTATACCCCTTGACTGATACGATTATTTTGGCTCGAATGTTGGCATATAATGCTTCAAAATCCTCCCTCCTTTCTCTTCTTGTGCTATTGAGTTCAGAATGCCTTTTGAAGACAAGCAGCTCATGGGTACTTTGAAAACAATTTCAACTGAAGTTTGGCGAGTACTTTACTCTTTTGATACATAAGGCTAAAGTATTTCACTGCATTTAGTGCATTATGAAAGATATGTTATTTCTAAGATAACTAACATTATGAGTGTTTTCCAGTGCTGGAGAATTGAGGATGTCATCTTATATTTGCAAGAGAACTGGAAAGGCTGTTCTAATTGAATTTTCACTTGTGTGCAGCTATCAGATCCAGCGCAGACTTCTGTTAACTGGGACCCCTATTCAAAATAGTTTACAAGAACTGTGGTCCCTCCTTAACTTTCTACTCCCGGACATTTTCAATTCAGTTCAAAATTTTGAGGAGTGGTTTAATGCACCGTTTGCAGATCGTGGTGATGTTTCTCTTACTGATGAAGAACAACTCTTGATTATTCGTCGTCTGCATCATGTAGGTCTTCATTAGTTTCAAACTGACTTATCTATCCTTTGACTTCTTAATACTAAATAAAATCCCTTGATTTTCAGGTTATAAGGCCATTCATCTTAAGGAGAAAAAAAGATGAGGTGGAGAAATATCTTCCAGGAAAATCCCAGGTTATACTAAAATGTGATCTGTCAGCGTGGCAGAAAGCATACTATCAGCAAGTAACAGAAAAGGGCAGGGTCGGACTAGACAATGGTTTGTAGATTCTATTTTTCATGTGATCAAAGCTATTTCGACGGTTTATCACTTAATCAATTTGTCAAGAAACTGTACTTGCGTTCTTTGAATTATATTTTTTAGGCTGGGACTTACATTGTGTGGTATTGTTCTTTTGGTAGTAAGTTTAGCTTCTCTTTAATTTAAGAGGATTTATATTGTTTCCAACTTCTAAGCAACTAGTTTCTAGTTACTGACACGATGTTAAAAAACGAGGAGGGGTAAGTACAAATGTAACATGTGAGTTACAATATGTCTACCATATAATCTTTTCAAATGGAGCTGAGTTTTAGTATTATGCTTCTTAATTCCCCGGTTTGTATCCATCTTGTATGATCTTTTCCATATCCTTTTATCAATTTTAGACTAGTTGAGTTTTAACCTTACTGTTTAACTTTTGAGATCATTTGGACTGCATTACATGGTTTCCTGCTTGGTGGTAGTATTATCTTACTGGAACAGGAAAACAGAAATAGTTTCCAATTGGTTAATAAGAAAGTCTAAATTTTTGCAGGGTCTGGGAAATCAAAGAGCCTCCAGAACCTAACAATGCAATTGAGGAAGTGTTGTAACCACCCATATCTCTTTGTGCCTACCTACAATATGTGGCAGAAAGAGGAGATTGTTAGAGCATCAGGGAAATTTGAGCTCCTTGATAGGTTGCTTCCAAAACTTCACAGATCTGGCCATCGCGTCCTTCTCTTCTCCCAAATGACTCATCTCATGGACATTCTTGAAATATATCTGAGACTCAACTATTTTATGTATCTTAGACTTGATGGCTCAACAAAAACGGAGGAAAGAGGCACTTTGCTTAAGAAGTTCAATGCTCCAGACTCTCCGTATTTTATGTTTCTATTAAGTACTCGTGCTGGAGGTCTTGGGCTAAACTTGCAGACAGCAGACACTGTAATAATTTTCGATAGTGACTGGAACCCTCAAATGGACCAACAGGCAGAGGATAGAGCCCATCGTATAGGACAGAAGAAGGAAGTCAGGGTTTTTGTGCTGGTTAGTGTTGGATCAATTGAAGAGGTTATTTTAGAGCGTGCAAAGCAGAAGATGGGTATTGATGCTAAGGTCATCCAGGCTGGATTGTTTAATACAACTTCCACAGGTCTGTTGTGCTTGAATTGATTTTATCTGTGTAATGCATGCAACATAAAATCAGCATGGCATGAGTAAGAATAAGGAAAATTTCCTCAGTTCTGTCGTGTTATATTCTATAATCAGCAGTCGTAAGATCCATAGGGTGTTTGCATAGTGTGTGTCTGTGTTTGTGCATGCGTATGCATATAGGTGGGACGGTAAAATGCGGAAAAAGAATATTTTTCCTCTTTTATTTGTTAAAATATGTTTATTGTTCTCTCTGTAAAATATATATACCAGATGCTGAAAAGTCCATTTGAACTGGTTGGAGTTGAATAAATTTTCTTTTTCATCTATCACATGACAACAACTCTTTTAGTTCATGTTTTGATTGTATTCCTGCTCGAGTTAATTCAATACCCAGCTAATGTGATCATCTTCACTTATGCAGCTCGGGACCGAAAAGAAATGCTGGAAGAAATCATGCGGAGAGGAACAAGTTCGCTTGGAACAGATGTTCCAAGTGAGAGGGAAATCAACCGACTTGCAGCTCGCTCAGATGATGAGTTCCGAATGTTTGAGCAAATGGATGAGGAAAGAAGAGTAAAGGAGAATTATCGGTCTCGTCTCATGGAAGACTATGAGGTACCTGAGTGGGTGTTTGTACTTAATGATGATGATAGGAAGGTAAAAGCTCTAGAAAGCAACGTTGAATTAGGGAAGCGAAAAAGGAAGGGCGGGAACTATTACCCCGATACGATGAGTGACCTACAGTTCATGAGGGCTGTGGAAAATGCAGAAGACATGGAAAAGAAGTTACCAAGCAAGAGGAGGAGAAAAGACAACCTTCCAGCTGATGAGAGCAATGAGTTGGCTGGTAATAACATAGGGGTAGAATTTAGGAACGACAATATGCCAGCCGTAAGTGAAGGAACAAGTGAAGATACTACCTATGGTTCATCAGCTCCAAAGAAACCCGAATATCGGGATCTTGGGGTCGAAAAATCAGAGCATCAGGGTGGAGGAAGTTTATGGAATGAGCGAATAATTACATGGAATACTATTAAGAAGAAGAGATCAAGCTATGTGTTCCCAAGTTCATCATCAGATTCTAGAGGGCAGAATTCCAATGGAAGAGGAAATGGACGGGTTTGAATTTTGATGGTGTTAATTTCCTATTCCCGCTGACTCAATTTTATCTTAGAAATGGCTTTCCCTAGTGCCTTACTATGCATCTACCATAAAATTATTCCAATCCTTTAATTTCCCTCATTAATTAACTAAATAAAATTAACTATATGGTTGGGAGTGGGAACTTAAAAAGTTATATTATAAATTTAAGGGGTATGAAATTAGATCATTAATAGAAAATATAAAAAATATTTAAATTATATAAAATTTAAAATTTCAAAGGGGTAAGATCGTATCATATTCGATCAATTCGTTCCTCCTATCGAATCCTCTTTGTATGGATATAAGAATTTTTCCCGTGTAATGCTCGTCTTTCTGCGTGCATAAAAAATTCCCTTTAAGGCCCCGTTTGGTTCAAGGAATATTATATTACTGGGGGAATGAAATCCTCATTCTCCCGTTTGGTTGATCGATAATCTTATTTCTGATAATCTTTTATTATTAATAGTAGATTTTTTAGGTATATTACCGGGAATGTGATTATTCCTCTTTCCTTATGTATTATTGGATTATCGGCGTTTTGGACTAAAATGCCCTTAAAATTTTTCTTTTTCGAAAATATGATTCTTCTGTTGTTGAATAATAAAAATTCTACGAAGGTTAAATTACAAATTTATCCTTAAACTATTTTAGATTTACTAAAAAAGTTTATAATTGAAATTTTATATGAAGTTAAGGGGTTAAAATAAGATTTTACCCTTTCATTAAACTATTTTATATTTTCAATTTTGTAAGAAAATTATATAAATTTTATGAATTTAATTATTATAAAGAAAATATATAAATATCTTATAGTAATATTATAGTAGAATTCAACTTGTTAAAAAATATATAATAAGGATAATCTGGTCAAATATACATTCCAATAATATTTTATTCCTTTAAACAAACACGGTAATCTTACATTCCTACTAAACCAACCAAACACAAAATACAACATTCCCAGTAATCCTATTTCCTGATAATCTTTTATTCCTACCGATAATCTTACATTCCGTGAACCAAACGTACTCTCCAAACGCCCCCAAACGCCCTTAATTAGGTCATTATGTGATCCGAGCCCCCAAACGCCCATAATTAGGTCATTATGTGATCCGAGCCCCCAAACGCCCATTAGCTCTTCACTTTAGACTGACTTTCCACTATTCACCAATCAGCCCTCCAAGCTTTGTCAACTTCACAATCAAGTCCTCTCCACCCCATGCCCTTAATTAGGTCATCATGTGATGCCAAGAGTTAAGTCATAGTAAACACTTTATGCCCCACATTATCTTTATGTCGTGCTCTCTTTTTCTTAAGTACTCCTCAGGACTCATTAGAAGATAAGAGATAAAATACCTAAAAAATATAATATACAATTGTTGAAGATTCTAACTGATCATATAATCAAAATATCCTTTAAGAAGTGTATAATCAAGTGCGATTAAACATTTTACGTCCTATACGATTTTCAGATTATGCCCATTCTCTGGTCCTCAGAGTTCTTTAGAAGTTGGGAGATAAAATTCCAAACATTCTACGATAACACTACTTCAAAAATATAAAATTATTAAAAATTTCGACCTGGACCGACCATATCATGAAAATATCTCTCAAAAAGGGTATAATCGGGAACATGATATAACGAGCATAATCAAGATGGGTTTTTGATAATTTGGTACAGAAACAAGTATTAAAATATTAAACCAGCAGTCCCATAATACCAGTTCCCATAAATCACGATAGGACAAAATCAAAATTACAAATTCATTCAACTTAGCCAGAAAACTCGGAACCGCCCATTGTTAAAATTCTTTCCCATATAAACTGTCCCCTGTTTCTCTTATGTTGTTTTTATATGTTTGTTTTATGTTGTTTTATTTCAACTCATATATAATATTCAAAATATCATAAATTTTATAAATGATTTAATTTATATTATCATTGCAACATCTTAGAAGATAATATTTTCGAATTAAAGATGCGCACTTCATTTGGATCTGACAGCTTCTGACTTTTTCGATCCAGTTCGATCGATTCAAATTTTTTGTTTTAAAAATTTGGGTTTAGATTGAGGTTCTTTTAAGGATGTGGTCGATCGAGTTAGGTTCATGTTTAGGATGAAAAATTAATTTTTAGATCAGATTCATATGTGATAAAAACCTAACCTATAATCATTCCAAATTTGAATAGTAAAAACAATATTTTATATGCATGGAGTTTAGTTGTTTGAAACCAAGGAATTGGTCGTGTCCACCCCTAGTTTTTGTTGAATGTAAGAAAACTGGTGATTCGGCGGTTGGATTTCCAACAAATTGGATTATATAGAAAGCAAAGATTAGATTAAATACTGAAATGGTAAACGAAGCAAGTATTGAGAAAAGTCCACATGATGCGAATCAGTGAGCCAATGAGGGAAAATTGTATTTTTCCTTTTGTTTCTTAGGAAAATGAAAGAAAATTCATGATTCCTTCACAAGACAGCATTGCTTTCATTACACTGACTCTTAATTGGACTTGTCAATTTCTAATTTGATTCAGTTTCGAGTTCAATTTTAAAATTTAAATTTTTTAAAGATCCAATTATATCAAGTTTAAATATGTCCAAGTCGTAGGTCAAATTGAGTAAGATCACCTTCAAGCTTGAATCATTTTAGATTTGAGTTACTCTGAATTCAAATTATTTGATACTTTAGTATGTATCAAGTTGTGATTAATTTAATTTCCAGTTATTGGCTTTTTATTATTACATTTGAATTCGAGTTAATCAAATCAAATGTCATCTATTGATATTTATCTAAGCTTAAGAGAAGTGGGATCCGTTCTTGTATGAAGGTGAACACGTGCTCACCTTGAAATTAATACTTATCCTGTAATTTTATTTGTCATATAAAAGTTGTATGATATTAATGTGTGTACACTAAAAAATATTTTTAGATCAACTACAGGGAAAAAATAGTAAAAAAACATTACACAACTTTAACCAGAGCAAGCAACATCTTGGTAGCCTATAAATAGTCTTCCAAGTTACCCATTTCTTTGCGATTTGCGATTAACAATGGAGCTTCCAGTGATAGATTTTGCTGCACTCAATGGCGAAAAAAGGAGCAAAACAATGGCGCTCCTCAACGAAGCTTGCGAGAAATGGGGCTGCTTTCAGGTTAAGGGATCATCCATCCTTTTCTCTTTATTTCAACTCCAGATATGCTTTTCTTTTAAAAACCTTTCGTGTTTTTACAATCGCATCGAAGATTTGTAGCTGCAAATGTGATTTCAATGATGGGTTTTGTGCAGATTGATAACCATGGGATCGACAAGGAGTTGATGGAGAAGGTGAAGCAGTTGGTGAATGGTTATTATGACGAGAGTTTGAAAGGAGAGTTCTATGAATCTGAGATTGTTAGAAGCTTAAACGACAATGAATTCATCTCAGATAGGGATTGGGAAACCACTTTCTTCATTTCGCATCGTCCAAATAACAACATTCGTGACATCCCAAACATATCAAAGGAACTCTGGTGAGTTAATATTATCCTTCTACAAATATTCATATTCCACACTCGTTTTCAATTAAAAGAAATAAACAATAAATTATATAGGTTAAAATATGTTCATATTTGACACTTATATCTGAATTAAAATAACATCACTATGGTTGAAATTAATTTAAACTGAAAATAGATTGATCTGATAGTTCAATTACTATGATATAATTATGAAGAGACATTTGATCCGAACTCGACGAGTTCTGGTCCAACCTGATCAGCTTTAATTTTTTTTTAAAATTTCGAGTTGGGTTTTTTGAAGGATGGGTCAAGTTGGGTTGGATTTAGGTTTAGAGTGTAAAACATCAAACTCGACATGAGATAATATTACAATTATCTCTTATATATTTAAAGATAATCGTAATAATACCTCTTTATATATATATATATATATATATTGAAGTTCTTTATTTTACTTAATATATATATAGGTCAAATCAGGTCATTTACAAAGTTTAACCTCAAAAATAAAGTTTGAGTCTAATGGGACTCTCCTAAAGCCGAGTCAAATGGTTTAGGAGGATAAAAAATTTGACCCGGCTCATGATTATCCTTAGATATTATCATATTTCTAAAGAATGGCTTGAACCGATTTATATATTAAAAATTATTATAAAAAAAACTGAATAAACCAACTTGAATAAGTTTTTATATATATATTATATAGACAGACCCAATGTAAAACACTTTAAAGGTGACTTTAATATCAAAAGGGATCGAATTAGAATTAAAGGGGTGTAATCGAGTCAGAATTAAAAGTTGATCTAATACAGAGATGTAACTTCTATGGATGCTCTAAGAACATGATTTATTGGTGACTCAGAAATGATGAATGTTTTTACAGTGAAACAATGGATGAATACATAGCACAGCTGCTGAAACTAGCGGAAACTCTCTCCGAACTCATGTGTGAGAATCTAGGGCTGGACCAAAATCACATAAAGCAAGCCTTCTCAGGCACCAAAGGCCCATCCGTGGGAACGAAAGTGGCGATATACCCTCAATGTCCTAACCCGAACCTCGTGAGAGGTCTCCGAGAACACACCGATGCGGGAGGTATCATATTGTTGCTCCAAGATGACCAAGTCCCGGGCCTCGAATTCCTGAAAGACGGACAATGGCAGAGGATTCCCCCGTCGAGAAACAACACCATCTTCGTCAACACGGGCGACCAGCTTGAGGTGTTGAGCAATGGGAGGTACAAGAGTGTGTTGCACCGTGTGATGGCCGAAAAACAAGGAAGTAGGCTTTCGATTGCTACGTTTTATAACCCCGCTGGTGATGCGACGATTTCTCCGGCTCCGAAATTATTGTATCCTGGTGGTTATCGTTTCGGAGATTACTTGGAGTTGTATTCGACCACAAAGTTCTCGGAGAAGAGACCGAGATTCGAGTCAATGAAGATGATGACTAATGGTCATCATTGATCTCCATGTTTAGGAGTACTGAATACTTTGATTGCTTAACACTTTTATGTTTTTTGTTGCTTTGTTTCCTACATAAAAAAGATGTATTTCCACTTCTCCTTTTTTATCATGCATGCATGGAAGGAAGGTTGCTTTCTTTCTATGATTCCAATATAAGGAACATGGCAAAACTTTCGAGATAATGTTCTGGAAAAAATTAATTCAGGAGATAAAGCACTCCCAAGATTAATTGCTTAAATAAGGTGAAATCCACAGTGTTGGCCGTAGGTCGCCATGTCTTCCCGGCGAGCTACAAGAGATTGCATGTGCCATGCACGTCCCAACACGCTGGGCATCCGAGGCCATCCGACCGAGGCCATCCGAACGAGCTATGCGAGGGAATCCGAGGGCAACCGAGCCTACCCTCGCTCGGTTGCCCTCGGATTCTCTCGCATAGCTCGCTCGGTTGCCCTCGGATGCCCTCGCATAGCTCGTTCGGATGGCCTCGGTCGGATGGTCCGGATGCCCAGCGTGTTGGGACGTGCATGGAACATGCAATCTCTTGTAGGTCGCCGGGAAGACATGGCGACCTAGTAGGTCGCCCAGAAGGCATGGCGACCTACGGCCAACACTGTGGATTTCACCCTATTTGAGCAATTAATTTTGGGAGTGCATTAGCTCGTGAATTAATTTCTTTCAGAACATTATCTCGAAAGTTTTTCCGAAAGAACATATATGTTTTTTTTAGAGTTAATTGTATCACAAATCCTTAAACTATGACCCTCATTCTAAATTAGTCCTCAAACTTTTGAATATTTCAATTTCATCTTCAAATTATGACTCTCATTCTAAGTTAGTCTCTAAACTTTTGATCATTTCAAATTCATCCCCAAACTATGACACTCATCTAAATCGGTACCCAAACTTTTGAATCTTCCAATTTCGTCCCCAAATTCATCCATATATATAATTAGTTTCAACCATAGATTAACCCATTTTTTCAAACATATAATAGTATAGCTTGGCCTAATAGTTTTTTTGACATAATATGTCATTAGCATATATCGATAGTTTGGAACGAAATTGAAATGTCGAAAAGTTTGGAGATGAATTTAGAACAAGAGTCATCGTTTGGGGATGAAATTGGAATGTTAAAAAGTTTGAGGATTAATTCAGCATGAAAGTCATAGTTTAAATATGAAATTATAACGTTCAAAAGTTTAGAGATCAATTTAAAATAAGAATTATAATTTGAGGATGTATAATGCAATTAATTTTTTTATGATTTTAACTTTGAAGCATAAACCCTATGCAGTATGCATGTGATGCGTGATTGAGCATGGTTTTTGGGTTACGAGTTTGAACTTTGCTTAACGCTAAATCAAGAGATTTGAAACAAAGTTCAAGGATTCACCCGATTGTTCATACATAATTTTAATATCTTTAATTCTATTCGTTCTACTATTTATTAATTATATGACATTTTAATTTATCGTGATAACGAAAAATATCCTTCAACGCACATGTTAAAAATTTGTAAACAAAAAAAATATAATTAAGATAACATCAACATAAAACAAGATACAGATAAAAATCGAGATTTAATATGATTCGATCTTTCTTACCTCTACAGATGAGATTGTAAATTGAGTGGTGAAAGTTGAAACTGCATTACTAGCCTCGTTGAAACTTATATACAAGCTGTCCCAAACTTTTCTAAAATTGTGTACCATAACACCCCACGTAACTAAAGTAAGCACACCATTGGAACAAAGAGAATAATAATATATCATCAATCAGACTCTCAATTTCTCTTCCTGATTTAGAAATGAACATATAATTTTATATTAAAAGATGAAATATATAAAATTTTATAATACGTATTATAGCAACAACAAAAAAACTACTGTTCCCGTCAACCTCTCCCATAATCGGTGCACTCACCCCTTTGGTTCATCAAAGATTTGACATCCAAAAAGCAATGAAAACGATGAATGTGATACATGGGAGAATATGCTCTCTTTTTTTATCATTTGATGGTGGAAAAGATGTGATCTCTTTGACAAAATATGGAACTTTAGGCTCTATTCCACAATTTGTCTGATTCCATACATGGGGTATAGAATCAATAAAGCCCTATTAAGCAATATATATATACTATGCCATTCCTTTTACATTTTTAATATTATATATATATATAAATAAATAAAATAATTTAGTATATCTATATCAGATATAGTGGAGAGAGAAAATATTTCTGCAAATTCCTGGATTCTTGGTGGGAGGAATTGAAAGAGTCCATGATAATATTCTGAAGTATTTGTTTCTATTTTGTTTAACTAAACTCAAATTACTCTAAAACTAAGGTAATATTTCAAATTTTATCTTATTTTGATTTTATTTTTTTATAAAAAAAATATGTTATCTGTTTTGATATTTATATTTATCAAATATTTAAAGTTTATATCATTTTGGTGGAATTTAATTTTTTATAAAGAAAAATAGATTTAATATAAAAAATAAAATCCCATCAAAATCATTTCTTAATTTTGATATTGACTATGCACATAGATTTAGATATATATATATATTTAATTAAGGGAAATGAAAAAATATTCTTAAAAAATGATTTATAGATTTCATAGATTTATTTTGATAGGTGTAAAAGAGTGGGACACACAAGGATAAAAAAGGAATATAAATGTTGTTATTTGTTTAATTTTCTAATAGAACATTTTGAATGAGATAATTTTAAAAATCAAAATTGACACATTTAGTGGGACGAACTATATTAAGTATGCTACGGCGCTACCCATCCCTATTTAACACTTATCTTTAACAAAGTAATTACGTGAATTTTTACTAGGTTTAATCTTACTATTAAGGTTAAAGATGGGCATTTGATTCGAATTTGATTAGTATTGATCTAATTTGATTCGATTTAGGACTATCTAATGAGTTTTGGTCAGGGTTTATCCAAGCTCTGCACTGAGATCTGTGGGTAAATGTTAACATTTCTACTTCCCTTGGAGATTTTCTTTTTGATACCGTTTTCTGGACCGGCCGTGAAGAATCCAAGCTGGGTTGGTTTGAATTTTCTTAGAAGGTACCTAACACAAATATATAAGGTATTTTCTCTGCTTTTGAGATCTGTGTGGAAAATTTAGATAATAGCAACAAAACATCTCTTCATTGCAATCCCTTCGTCGTCTTGTAATTTGCTTACGGTTTGCATCGAGATCTGGGTTTAGTTGTTCATAGAAACCTTCAACGGTTACTCTCTTTTTTCCTTACTTTTTCTTCTCTATCCTCTGCTCTTTTATGAACTCGGTAAGTTAAGTTAGATCTGTTTATCATCTTCTGTGGATCTTCTGAGATTTGAGTCCATCATTAGTCTTTCTGCATTTAGATCTGAATTCTGCTTGTGCGTTTGTGTTTCTTTTAATCGAAATCAACGATTTTAAGTGAAAAAGATAAATCCTTACATTTTATTATTAGAAGAATCTTGAAGTTGTTTTATTGATTATTAGTTCTGAAAGCATAAACTCTTATTATTGTGGCTGTTGATTATTGAAAAATCTGGTTATTGTGCAAGTCCAAATATTCATGTCATAAATTATTATTGCATTGAAGGTTTTAACGAACTCAACATTTTTTAGCGTAAATTATAAATTTAGTACCTAGAAAATTTGTCTGCGATTTGGTCTTTTCTCTTTCAAATATCTGTCAATTTTGTTTTCTAGTAAAGTTAATTTTCTTTGTTCGTAGCAGATCTAATCCTATTTTTGCTTCCTTATTTCTTTTATTATCCTAGACTCCTAGTTTCTTATACCATTACCGATATTTCAAATTGAGTATAACTGTTATAAAGGTTTGATTTTTTGTGTTATAGCACGATTTTTATCAGATTTTTATCTGAACAAAGATTGTTAATTTCGCATCCACGAATTTTGATATATCTCTTTTAGCTCTGTCGTTGTTTTGCATATCCCTTGCATATTTTTGTACTTAATATTTCTTAATCTTGTTGTTGTTGGATCTGCTTTCTTTGACTTAACTTCTTGCTGTTTTTTCTCTTGTTTTTATACTGATCTTTTTTTACCAGCTTTGGGTTTGATGTTTTTCAATTAGTTGAGTAGGATTTCATTACTCTTATATCTCGTGTTACAATTTTAATCCTTTTTTGCTTAGCTCGAATATTTATTGAACATTTTAAATTATAGTTTCTAGATATTGGCCTATAGTTAAATAAGATAGTATTATTTTTCCTTAAAATCCTATTAAGTAACCAACTAGGATTTTTAGTTCTCCTCAATTCTCTAGCGTTTTATTAGTGCATCTTCTGTCTTATTTGGATTCTTTTTTCATAGTTTCTCATAGCTTCGGTTACAGATGATTACTTGAGGTCATGTCATTCTTTTAGATCCCATGGGGCGTATAGGGGGAGGGCTCGACAGAGTGGTGACAATGAGACTAGATTAAGAGTTTGCTCGCTGAATGTAGGCACATTAAATGCTAGGCTGCTGGAGCTGACCGACGTACTTAATAATAGAAAAATTGATTTTGCTTGTATTCAGGAGACTAGGTGGAAAGGGTCTCGCGCCAGAGAGTGTAATGGGTACAAGTTGTGGTATTCAGGCGTAGATAACGCTAGAAATGGGGTGGGTATCTTGGCATCCTCTAGGCTCAAGGAAAATGTAGTTGAAGTTTGCAGATACCGGGATAGGATCATGATGATTAAGGTTATTATAGAAGAGGAAGTAGTGAATGTCCTTTCAGTGTACGCCCCACGTTGGCCTAGGGGAGGGGGAGAAACGTTGCTTCTGGGATCAGTTAGATGATATACTTAGGAGCATTCCGGAGGACCAAAGAGTTTTCATAGGGGGAGACTTCAATGGCCATATAGGAAGTGCAACTGACGGGTATGATGGTGTTCATGGGGGTTTCGGTTATGGTAGCAGGAACGATGGAGGGCGTACGTTGCTTGATTTTGCTACTGCTCACGATTTGGTGATCACTAACTCCTTCTTTAATAAGAGAGATGCGAACTTGATTACGTTTCATAGCGGGGGACATTGTACCCAAATCGACTACATCTTGATTAGAAATCAGGAACGATGGGCTTGCATTGACTGTAAGGTGTTCCCTGAAGAGGCATGTGCATCACAACACAAATTGTTGGTTTTGGTGTACCGCGTTCCCCACGGGCGGAGCACTCATAGGAGGGCTAAACTTGGTAAACCTAGGATCCTCTGGAAGAACTTATATGGAGCGACAATTGATGACTTTAGGAGTAAGGTTTTGTCTAATACAAGTTTTGAAACTACAAACTCAAAAAATGCAGATATGTTATGGAAAAATATGGCAAATTCCATAAGAGACGTTGGTAAAAATACCCTTGGGTTGTCGACGGGGAAGGCCAAGGAACATAAAGAATCGTGGTGGTGGAACGACGAAGTCCAAACTAAGGTGAAGACAAAACATACTTGCTTCAAGGAGTTTCTACAATGCAATGACGACGAAGAAAGGTCGAGAGCTAAACAAAGATACCAGGAGGCAAAGCGGGAAGCCAAGAAAACGGTAGCTAAAGCAAAGGATAAGGCATACGAGGAAATGTACAAGAGATTAGACACCAAGGAAGGACAAAATGGCATCTTCAGACTTGCAAAATCTAGGGAGATTAGGAAAAAGGATCTATGTAACATTAGGTTTATTAAGGACAACAATGGTGTTCTTTTAGCGAAAGATCACGATATTAAGAGGGTTTGGGGTAGTTACTTCTTTGGCTTATTTAATGACGGTGCCTCTCCATGTAGAGATAGTATCGTTGATGGTTTAGCCGACTATCATACTACGGCCAATGACTGCCCTACAAGTAGGATTGGGTTTGAGGAAGTCAAAATGGCTCTTAGAAAGATGGGAAGGGACAAAGCTGTCGGTCCTGATCAAATTCCTATCACTGTGTGGTTGGCCCTAGGAGAAGAGGGAGTTAAGTGGTTGACCAACATCTTTAATATTATTTTAGAGACTGCCAAGATGCCAGAGGAGTGGAGAGAGTCTACGGTGATACCAATCTATAAAAATAAAGGAGATCCCCAACGTTGTGGTAACTACAGAGGTATTAAACTCCTCAGCCATACCATGAAGCTATGGGAAAGGGTGATAGAGGCTAGGTTGAGACAAGTTACTAGGGTTTCGGAAAACCAATTTGGCTTTATGCCAGGCAGGTCTACCACGGAGGCGATTCATCTACTTCGACGGCTTATGGAGAAATATAGGGAAAAGTCTAGAGATCTTCACATGGCGTTCATTGACCTTGAGAAGGCTTATGATAGTGTTCCCCGCGATACGATCTGGAAGACTTTGGAAACGAGACGGATCCCAACTGCTTATATCCGGGCGATTCGTGATATGTATTATAGATCTACTACTTACGTCAGGACTACAGTTGGCGACACCGAGGCATTCCCGGTTGAAATCGGACTCCACCAGGGGTCGGCTCTTAGCCCTTACATCTTCGCCTTGATTATGGACGACATCTATTGTGCGACACCAGACGGTGTACCATGGTGTATGCTTTTCGCTGACGACATTGTCTTAGTTGCTGAAACAAAATATGAGTTGAATAGTAGACTGGCTACCTGGAAGACTGCTTTGGAAGAAAAAGGTTTAAGGATCAATATTGAAAAGACAGAGTATTTATGTTCAAACTTCAATGGGAACCAAAACGATGAAGATGTAGAAGTATGCATAGAAGGACACGTTCTCCCCTCAAAGGATTGTTTCAAGTACCTAGGGTCTATGATACATAAAGATGGGGGTGTAGATGATGACGTTACACACCGTATAAAGGCGGGATGGCTAAAGTGGAGGGCCGCTACTGGAGTTCTGTGTGACAAGAAGGTCCCTCTAAAACTTAAGGGAAAATTTTATAGAATGGCAATAAGACCAGCGCTGTTGTATGGATCAGAATGTTGGGCAACCAAGAAGGATCACGTAAGGAGGATTGAGGCCGCAGAAATGAGAATGCTTCGATGGACATGTGGTAGGACTCTGAGGGATATGACGACAAACTCTGCTATTAGGATGTCCTTGGGGGTGGTGTCTGTTTCCGAAAAATTGAGGGAGGGAAGACTACGGTGGTTTGGGCATGTCCTTAGGCGACTACCGTCGGATGCGTAAGGAGGGTAGAGTCGATTACAGTCGACGGTGCCAGAAGGAAAGGACGACCAAGGCGAAAGTGGGAAGACTGCTTGAGATCTGATTTGAGGGATTTAGCCCTTACCGAAGACATGACCTCTGATAGGAAAATATGGAGGCTAAAGACTAGGGTAGTCGAGTAGTGTGGGTCACATCTATAGGGTGTATCATTTCTGTCTTCTTTTAATGTCTTTGTAGTATTTTCCATGACTTATACTTTTTATACGTTTCTGTTATTGGTATTTATGAAAGATTAGAACTGGGCTTGCTAACGTTGACTTCTGTGTATCATTCTCTTCATGTTTCCTCTTTTAAATTTAGCCGGATCTTATGTTTCTGTCTATATGCAGAGATTCTTTCGCAGGGATATTTATGCAGGGATTAATTTCCCGTTACAGACGCACATATGATTTTAATGACTGCATATGAATACTGTTTTAGCTATGTATTTATGTATTTATTTATACATGCATTGCATTTTATCTAAATTTTTAATTTTCTGACTGCCGGAGGTCTTCCACGGAAGCTACTCTCAACCTGGCGTTGGGGGTAGCCTACTACCCTACCTCCCCCTTACCCCATACATATGGGAATTGGGTTTTGTTGTTGTTGTTGTTGTTGTAATGAGTTTTGGTCAGATTAAATCAAATATTTTTAAGAAAATAAGATTAGATCAGACAGGGTAAATAAAAATTTAAAATTTATGGGAAAAAGTGAAATATGAAATGAAAGGCTCGTCGTTTTCTTTACTCTGCATGCATGGCATGTATGGCTGTTCATTCGTTTTGCTGTAGTAAATTCATGTATTTAAATTCGCTAGGTGGTTCCTTTAATATATGTTTTTCCAATAATGTATTATACTTTACAATTCAAATGAGATTTAATAAAAAGAAAAAATTTCTTCTTAAATATTCAGACATAAATAACTTTATTTATAGATATATTTAAATTTATTTAAATTAAAATCCGATACTAATATTACTTATAATCGTATTAGAATGTTTAGAAAATGAATGCAATAATTCTTGTTCATTTAGCCATATTTGGATAATTAAAATTACATGGTATATCTCTATATTTAAATAGATTAAATTGTTGAACTCATTATGTAATTTTAGTAGTAATGTTTTTTCTTTAAATGATTTGTGTTATCGACGGATTAAATGATTAAAAACAATAAAAGAAATAAAACCAAAGCCAAACAAGTTGTTTAATCCACAAAGACAAAAATTATTACCATGCAAACTTTGTAAAGAACCCTAGCACTTATTCTCAGCAGATGAGCCGTTGACAATGGTCTCCATCTGTATGGCAGGTTTCGGGTTCCTCGGCTTGTACCACACGGCACAAACAAGATACAGTACAAAGTTTATGATCCCCAGAACTGCTAAAAGTCCATAGAAGCAATCAAGTCTCCCATGGTTTATGTTATCAGCCAGCCATCCTTGCCCACCATTGCTTCCTCCGGTTACTCTCTTCACCACGGATACCAAGAAGCTGCTGACGAAGAAACCGAGCGATAGCGTCGTGAGGAAGAGGCCCGTGCTCATCGTTTTCATTCCTTTGGGGGATTGAGTGATGAAGAAATCGAGTTGGCCTGTGTATATGAAGGCCTCGCCGGCTCCAACTAGGAAGAATTGTGGAATCAGAAAGAACACGCTTATAGGCAGCGTTGTCGTCGTGGTACCGGTGGTTCTAGCCACCGACAATCGTTTCTCCTCGGCTAGTGCTGCGGCTGCCATTCCGAACGATGATAGGACTAGGCCAATGGCAATTCTCTGTAAGTTGGTGAAACCTGTTGCGGGAAAATGGTGATTAATTAATTAGGAACATTGAAACAATTATCTGTAGCTACTTGGGAAGAATTTTAGGTGTCACATGCTTACCTGGTTTTCCTTTCCATTTCTTCCAAACCGGCATGATGAGCCGGTCGTATACGGCGAGGGTGATCAATATCGCCACGACGAAAAAGACGGTGAGGGAACCAGCAGGAATTAGGAAACCTCCAATTGATCTTTCCATGGTGGACGCTTGCTCCACTGAAAAAGTGATCATCTGTGCATAAGTGGTCCAAAATATGATGGTTGTGGCCCATATTGGCAAAAGTCCCACCATCATCTTGACCTCTTCCACCCGTGTCACCGAGCAAAGTTTCCAAGGATTCGGAGCTGAAACAACGACATTTCTTTCGAAATCGCCTTCGGCAACAATTGCTGCCTTGTCCAAGAAGCTAGGGTAACAAAAACAAAGAAGTAAGTGATTAGGTATAGTATTTATTGATTAGTCCCATGCAAACATTGAAGAGCAATGAAATAAACTCACTGGAATTGATCTGTGTGATGAATTCTTTGAGCTTCCGGGGTATCCTCATACAGTAATTCAACAGCGTAAGGGAATTCCATCTTCCTTTTGTTTATTGCAGCGACAATAACTTGGAAAATCTGAACTATTGGACTTCCTGAACTTTTCTTGTATCTGTATCTTTTAGTCCCTGATAAGAATATCAAGATGGCTACAAGCATGGAAACACAGCAGATTCCGTAACTCCAGCTTCGACCGACTTCGTCTTGTAAGTAGACGAGCACGGTAACCGCGGTCAGGGTTCCGATACTGATGAAGAAGAAGAACCTGTTGAAAAAATAGGTCATTTGGGCTTTCTCCTTCTCATCTTTCTCATCGAATTGATCAGTTCCGAATCCGGAGACACTTGATTTCAGGCCACCTGTGCCTAGTGCAATTAGATATAAGGCCATGTATAAAATCCCCATCTGAAATCCATTTGCTGGTTTGCATGTATGGGATTCCGATGCATGGCACGGTGGCGGGCGTAACTGTGACAGCTTTGTAGCTATTGCTAATGCCCCAGTCCCCTAAAAAATGATCACCATTATCATCATTCATCACAGATCAAAAGCTGAACATGCAGCACAAAAGATATTGAAAATTATAAACAATTCTCTTCTTAAATACACACCAGTGTCTGTATGAAGGAAAAGATGGCGATTGTCTTGTACCGGCCGAAGAACGAATCAGCAAGAAAGCCTCCGAGCAAGCACAAGAGGAACGATGTGCCCATGAAATCTGTTACAACATTGGCCGATGTTGAACTCGGCAAATACATCACCCCAACCAAGTATGTCACAAGGTTAACCGCTATTCCCATTGTTGAAAGCCTCTCACAGACCTCAATCCCTATGAAATCATTCCAAAGTTATATTTTCCTTTTCTTCTTCATATATGAAACAGTAAGAACTCAAAGAAAGCGTATGATTACTTATTAAGTATAGTATAATTAAGTAAAAAAAAAAAAGGAAACCCTTTTTTCGCTGTTTTTGGGCGGATAAGGAATGTTAGAAGAAAGCGAAGCCTATAATGTTGTAAAAGTGAGTAATATTAAATACCACAAAGAACTATAGTGGCAAGCAGATTGACTTTGAGGACATCTCAATAATTCAGAGCCTTCTACATGCATGATAAAGATCTTCCTTATCCAATCTCCAATCAGAAAATGACATGACATTTAATAATATTCGAAGTAATAATATGTAAAAACCGGTTTGACCGCGCTCAAATATAGTTTGGATCTCAACATCTACAACCCTTTCCTCTTATCTATAGAAGGGTATCTTGTATTACTTCTGGATCTCCTAACTTTTTGCTTATGTTCATGGTGGTTGATGTAACAAACATACCTAGGACGAGTGCAGCCGGAACCCAACCACCGGTTTTCAGCCTGTCAGCGGGGAAACCCTTGTAGTCCACCGCGTCGGCCACCGTCCAACTCATCTTCCCTTCCTGGAAATACATGAACAAAACATTTTCAGAAGCTTTGATTAATACAATACAATGTTTCATAGTGTTAATGGAACTCAGAGAACTGACCATTTTTTCTTATATTCAACAAATGGAAGAAGAAAAAAGAGCACAGCAATGCTGAAAAGGGGAAGACAAGAGAGAAGTATATGTTGAAAGAAGGCTTTAAACTTATATGTTAACTTGAACTCACAACTTGGATGTGTTTTGGGAACTAGCTTCCCCTTTTATAGGCAACAAATCTAACAAATAAATGAATAATGTTGAAGTTAATAGGTACTCTCCACTAAGTAATTGAGACAGATTATTGCTCATGTTTCTTGATATAAATTAAAGGTAGGGATTAGGTTTATCAAGTTATGAGTGGAAAGGTTGTACCACTGATTAAAACCATTTTTTTTTCTTCTTCTTTTTTTAGAAAATAAATATGGAATTTTAAAGGTGATGATGATTGAGGGTGGTTAAGATGAAAATTGGAATCAGGAACACTCAAAAACCAATATATAATCTTCAATCTTTAGTATTGAAATTTGTGTGAAAATAATGAACCATAGGCAGCTTTCATTAGTGCATTTGATGCCCCCTCAAGCCCCCCAAAAGGCTCCCTTGACCCTTAACCTTTTGTTTTTCTGCATGGAAAAAAAAAAACAGAAACCAGCAGTGACTTGAAAAAGTTTCACAGAAAAGGAGAATTTAGAGCATGTTTTACTAACCCTTTTTATTTGGCATATGAAAACAAGGGAAAAGAAAGCAAACTTTTCCCTGAAATGCAGCCAAAAGATAATGGGGTATGAGAAACGTTTCACGTTGTAACACAGACAGTGTGATCCTTTCTGTTTGACATGAAAACAATGTTTCAGCACTGCATAAATGATGGTTCTTTAAGCTTCCCAATGGTCGATTTCAATGGAAGAAAACGGTGTAGCCGACTTTCTTTGCAGGGAGAATGAAGATCACAGATGTATCAATCAAGAAATTGCTTCTATTTAGATAAGATTATATATAGTTTTACAGAAATCTGTCATGGGATCATATAGATCAAGCCCTTTTGTTGCTGCAAATGAAAAATTAAAGATACCTTGACCTAAAAGTGAAGTAAAATGGGATTAAATAGGTTTGATAAATACCTATTTTTAAAAATTTTAATTTTTTAATTTTAGGGTTTGTTAAAGTTGAACCTATAACAAGCTAAGATTTAGATACCTTTCAATCAACATGAATATATGTTTGTCAGTCCTACCACTATATGAAGACATTATTGAAGACTCAAATACATTGAGGGGGAGGGGGATGCTTAAAATCGACGTTGACAATAACAATAATTATTGTTCAGTAGGGTCAAGCAAAGTTGACAAAGAACTCATCTCTATCCCTCACACGTGCATAAACACAGAAACAAATGCCGCCCAAGTGCACCGCACGTGCAGGATGGTACTCGAATTATGTGATAGATCTAAAAATATTTTTGAGAATAAGAACACACATATATAAATAGTTTAAGGTGATTACAAGCTAGTATATATATAGAATATTTCTTAATAATTGACAACGTACACAGATCATGTAGACGTAGCTGCTTAAATTCATGATTTCTAAGAAAAATAATACTCTCTTTTATCATTGAGATCGTTTGAGGATTCATACACATGTATTAACACCACAAAATGGGTAAATACAAATAAATTTTAAAGTGAGTACAATAAATACATAAATAACCAACAAAAGAAAATTTAGATTTTAGGATATACTTGCCTATCTTAAACATAAGGTGAATCCGCTACAGCTCGAGCTTCACACGTGCGATTGAATTATATGCACGCGTACCAACAGACACCACTCAAGAAACTGATCAAACCCACCGGCCATTGCTGCCACATGGTTCATGAAAAAGAGACTTTCCACTTCATGTAAGGCCAAATGTGACCCATAACTAGACAATACCCTCCCTCCCATGGGACCCCTTTCCCTTCCCTCTTCCACTATCAATTCAAGGATTTGTATAATCTCAGTTGGCTTGTTTTTTCTCAGGCATATGCCACAGAATCCACAACCACCCCCATATTGTTTACATGATCTTTTGGCCACTTGTTTCCAGGAATGGTATGCGGTCGCCCTAAAAATTTTAAATTATTTTATTAAAATTTTATTTTTATTCTTCTTAAAATTGTATAATTTTTTTATTCTTAAAATTAAATAAATTCATCATTTTTTAATATAAAATCTTACATCCGTCACTAGTTGTGCGTATTTAGAAATGCTCCCGTAAAGGAAAACAATAACATGGGAATGGACTAGTTTCAGTTGTTGTTCCAACATGCCATGTAGTTAGTTCCCCCCTCAATTATGGTTGAAAGCATGGGCACTTAGTTCAAACTTGAATGTCAAACAATAATATTCCCACTTTTTCAAAATTTTAATCAGTGCCAAGAAATGATTTTTTTTAATAATGCCCAAAAAGAGTTCACCAGTTAGTGTAACCAAGGGTGTCTGTATGCCATAAATTCAACCAAATGAATGATTCTCCATTATGTTTGAAATGGGAAAATTTGAAGAAAACAAGAGACATGCCACTTTACCAGGAGGACTTCCAATAAATGTATGCCAGCTTTAATCCAAGTTAAGTGCTTAACGCGGTTTAAACTTTTTGGCTACATTTCGAATCTAATTTTTTTTTTACTTCCTTTGATTCACTGGTGTAGAAGTATTTTCTTTCAAATATAAATAGTGAAGAGGCCAAAAGTAAAGAGAAAAGCAATATGTTTCGATTTTACGATGATCACAAAATAGAGATTATAAATTAGACCAGGATAACATCGAAGTTTTAATTTCAATTTTATTAGTTTTGAAGAGAATCAAACTAAGTAGAAAAAATACGAGAGAAAGAAAAAGTTTTGATACCATCTAGTTCACAAACAATGGTCGATGTTACCATATAGAGTGATAACAACAAGTAATATCGTATGAGCAATGACAACGAAAAAAGAGAAAGAAAATAAGACGTCAAGATTTACGTGAAAAATTATAATAGGGTTAATAAACTCATATCTAACCTCTGGTTCATATGATCGGTTTATAAGGTTTGAAGAGGTTATCTTCATCACAAAGGTTATCTATAATTCCAATAAAATATGTTTCCAAATTATGATTTTTATTTTAAATTGATCATCAAATTTGAAATATTTCAATTTCATTCTCAAATTATGGTTCTTATTTTAATTTAGTCTTTAAACTTTTGAAAATTCCAATTTCATCCTCAAACTATGCCCCTAATTCTAAATTGGTCAACAAATTATTAAATCTTCTAATTTCACCCCTAAATTCATCCAAATATGTAATTAGTTTCAAGTTTCAACCATGGTTTAACCTAAATTTTATTTTGTCAAACATATAATAACATAGCTTGGCCTAACAATTCTATAAACAAGATATGTGATTAATACATAATGATAGTTTGGGATGAAATTGAAATGTTTAAAAGTTTAGGACCAATTTAAAATGAGGATCATAATTTGAGGATAAAATTGAAATATTTAAAATTTAGAAACCAATTTAGAATAAGAATCATAGTTCGAGGGTGTGTGATCAATTAATTCCTATACATTTATAAGGTTACTTACCGATAAGAAAACATCTAATATTATACGGAGTCTTTATATGATTTCTTTTCTTTCGGTCAAAAACTAATAAGAGAAGTGTAGTCCTATACGGATCGAGTGTGCACGTTAAGGATTATCATTTTACATTTAATTTATATATATAATTTAAATATTTATAAGATAATTCTGAATTATCCTTTATTTTTAAAAAAGTTATACTTTACCCCTCTCAAGTTGAGAATTGAGATCCTATCTCTGCGTATCTCTTAGTTTATTTCTTGACTTGCCTTTTAGTTTACATGCGTAAAAGCAGTGCTTAATAAACAACAATATCATAATAACTGGCTAATGCTGAAAGATTTTCCCCCCATGCACACAGCTTTGGATCAGATTGTTTTAATGAGATTCGCTACTTAAAGTTTGTTGGATATATAATAATTGATACTTCTCTTTTTCAGCATTTATGATTAAATTGTAATGCCAAACAAGTCGTGTTTAATGCGAATGGTTTCACAAAGCTGTAGTAAATGAAGCCATTTCACGATTATTGTTTGATTTATAAATAGAATATTTGGGTTTAAAACATCATCAATAGAATTTTTAAATATGAAAAATCATGTATACAGGGTTCGAGCATAAAGTATGTAAGCACTTCTTTATGCAAAGAGTTGAACAAGAACGGAAGTTTTTATGAGCATGAGAGTTTTAATTTCACTTAAACATAATTCCCTCTCTAAATGTAATTACTTGAAATGTCTTTATTAAGGCTTATGGCATGCATGACAAGGGAGCAGAAGCCTTGTAGTTGTTCAACCATATGGTCAAGGAAGTCAAGCCTAATAACGTAACTTGTATTGCTATACTTGTAGCATGTAGTCACTAGGGGATGGTAAGTGAAGGCCTTGTTGTAAAATAATAGATTTTTTTGAGATTTTGAGGCATATTATTTATCGATAAATTATAAATTTAAATAATAAAATCATAGTTTTGTATTCGATTTTATGATACATGTACAACGGTGTATAATATGTTTGAAATGATAGAGTGATAAATGGTAAATTAATGTTTAAAGTAAACCATATATGAATACTGTTGATGAAAATTTAATATCTTAAAACATTTTCATCTCATACGAGAATAATATGAAATTTGGAAAGTATTTATAAGATAAAACCAATTTGTTACCAAGTGTGCAAGCCAAAAAGCTCTATCTTGTGCGTAGGCGCAGGGTGTAAATCAATCTCAATTGCAGTTAATAAGAGTAAATCCATACAATATAAAACTATCTTTATTGTATTTCAGAAATATACATCCAATATTCTCAAACGCCAATATAAGGATTAAATTTGTCTTCTTTATATAAATCTCAACAAATCCTTTTACCAGTTACCAATTCCACGTGAATTATTTTATACATTTGGAGTCATCACCCTACTATCAAATATCCTATACTCAAGTGAACCTTGAGAGATTCGGAGATTTCTTTCCGAAAACTCCTCATTTTCTGTTTTAGATTAACATCTTTTTACAATAATATTATTCATTTTTAATTATTATCATATTATTGCTTATTTATTTCTAAGTTCAATAACAAGCATGAACATGTTTTAGAAGATGAAGGATGGGCATGGGGTCTATCCTACACCGGATCACTATGCTTGCATCGTCGATATGCTTGGTCGAGCAGATCAAGTTGAGGAAGCACATCAATTAATCAATGACATACCTTCCGAATTGGGCAAGGCTTGTGCTTGGAGTAGTTTGCTCGGTGCCTATCGGATCCACCAAGAAGACGAAATCGGGGAAATTACAGATATCGGAAAATGATGAAAGAAATGGGCTAAAGATGATAAAATGGTTGATATCTGGAATTTCCAAACACAAATCCAAGGAAAAAAGTTTGAATGGTCGATCAAAATATAAAATAATACATCCAAATTCCAACGAGTTACATCAACAATTCCGGAGAAAGCAAATTATGATCAGAAGTCCTCTAATTTCAGTCATTCTATTAACTAAAAACAAAGCAAACATGCTACTCTCACCTCTAGTCCTCCTAGCAAGCTGGATATCCTTCGGCATAATCGTAACCCTCTTAGCATGAATAGCGCAGAGATTAATGCCATCAAACAGTCCGACGAGATAAGCCTCGGCGGCTTCTTGAAGAGCTGCAACAGCGCTGCTTTGAAATCTCGGATCGGTTTTAAAATCTTGAGCGATTTCTCTCACCAGCCTCTGGAAAGGGAGCTTCCTGATCAGAAGCTCAATGCTCTTCTGGTACTTTCTAATTTCTCTCAGCGCAACAGTTTCAGGCCTGAATCGGTGAGGCTTCTTCACTCCTCCGGTCGCCGGTGCTGATTTCCGAGCGGCCTTCGTAGCTAGCTGCTTACGTGGAGCCTTGCCGCCAGGTGATTTCCTGATCAGAGGACTTAACCAAACAATACCATATTGTCAGGAATCATTTGTTCGCTTTATCCAAAATTTTAATATTGAATTTTAGTTGCTTTCTTTTTTTCTTATGTTTTTTTTTCTAATTTTTTTTTATTTTTTATTGTTATTGACTATATTAATATTAGTCTTGAATTGATTGTCAACCATTTATTTTTATTGTTCTTCTCATTTTTCTCCTTTAATTTGAGTTATATTATCTTTCGTTTAATTAATATTTTTTTGGTGTGAAAATAAATTACGATTTTTATCAGCTCTTGTAGCATGTCTTTTGTATGCTCTTATAACATATGTTTTTTTCATGATTAGACTTAATATTGATTATCTAACCTAATTGATACTTATTTTGATTATCTTATTGATCTATTTTTGTTTTGGATACTCAATTTAAATGGATAAATACTCTCAATCACCGAAGATAGGTCATGATTAAGTTGTGATAATGTTAGTTTGCTTGTATTCATTATTTGTTCCGGTTGCTAGATTATTATTTTTTAACTATTTTCTTGTTTGATCCTTGTTCTATTCTTAGATAGATAATTTATGTGCTTTGATGATTTAAAGAGAAATATTTGACTTATTTAATAGGAATTTTCTGCATACACAATGACTTAAACTCAAGACTTGTTTTAATTATATGAAGTTGCTTAGCACCTGAATGAGTTTCATTAATAAAAATATTTTGAAATATTGAAAATTCAAATTATAAAGTTAACATATAATTGTTAAAAAATATTAATAAAATTTATTATTTCTCACAGTAAAGATAATAATTATTTTTCAAAACCTATCTATTAATATATATTTTAATCACCACCAATCATTCTTTGTCCCATCGGATCTTTAAGATTCTCTGAACTTGCGTGTACTATTCGGGTTTGTCATATTCCTAACAGGAATAGTTGGGAAACTGGGATGTTCCCAAACACAGTAAGTGACAAGCGAACCACGTGTGATCCAACGCTGGGATGTCACTTATTAATGGCTGGAAATTCTCAATAAATATGTGTTTTCTTCTTCTTTCTCTATATTTTTTGAGGACGAAAATTAAAGTGTTTATTTTATAATTAAATGATTGAAAATAATAATCTATAAAGGAAAAAGACATGTCAATTTCAATGTACGAAAAAAGACACGTGTAAGTGCCATATAATTGGAAACACATAAAAATCTTTCTTTTATTAATATTGAGTAAATTACACTGCATTTCACTCAATTATTAATAAAATCATAAATGGATCATTTTATTTTAAAAACATTACGAATAAGTCACTCAACTAATTGATTATAATAAATATTTAAGTCTATTGTTAAAAGTAAAAAATATAAATTAAAATTTTAATTATAACCAGATCACCCAATTCTAACTAAAAACAATGTGCATTATACACTTAACAATATAATAACAAATTTATTTGTTACAATCAATTAGGGGAGAGCAAAACTTAATTTGACTAAAAAATTTGAATTTTCAACTCAACTCGATGCTAAAAAAACTTGACTTGACTCATAATTTCTTAAACTATTATCAACTAAAAAAAATCAAATTCGAGTCAAGTTATAAGATATAACTCAAATAACTTGAATAACTAAAAAATTTAATAATTAATGGATTGATTTTCAAATTTGAGCGAGTCTGTCAATTATGTATAATATGTGTATACCACATATGAAAAAAATAAATTATATATGTAGATTGGATATGGTTATATAAATTTTTTTAAGTTAGAATCAAATAGTATTATAAATATTACAAATAAGTTTAAACAAAAACTCGAATAAATCAATCCAAATTTCATAAATTATACTAAAAAGTTAAATAAAGTTTGATTTTTTAAACAAGACTCGTCAACTCGACTAACTCAAAAAAGGTTGACTTGACTTGGCTCCATCGAATGCTCACCCCTATAATCAATAATAGTATTGTCTATTTAAAAAATTTCAAAATACAATACCTTAATTATAATCTTACTATTAATTAATTGACATGTGGTGTAATTATCCTTAGTGTCGTATCATCTTTTTCTAATTGAGGCTTTGGGTTTTATATTCATCGATGATGACAAACGTTGCGCTTTGTTTTCAGGGAACACTGCTGGCTACACAACTTTCGGTAACCAATGATTTTTATTTTTATGAATTGCCGAAACTGTCCTTTTTCACTATATTTCTGTTCGAACTCCACTTTTTTTTCACTATTAAAGTACGATTTTCTTAAAAAATGGGATAATTTTTTGATGAAAGTTAAATTTTTTAAAATTTAATTATTATTATTTTAAATAAATAATTTTTTTATAAAATATATATTTAAAATTACTTGATTTAAGGTTTCTAAAATATACTTTTCATATTTTATAATAGTAAATTTAAAAAATAATGAATCAAAATTTAAAAATTTTAACAATAAAAAATGAATAAGGGATATATTTAATGTGATAGGGAGAGTAGTATTTATGATCTCAGAATAAATTGAGTAAAAATATAAATTATTATTAGATTGTAAAGCCCAAATAACTAGTGTGTGAGCCGTTTGGTTAGTCACCCTATCTACATATACATTTCATTAAAAGAAAAATAGATTAAAGAAGTATTATTGTTTGGGAGAATCAAACTAGGGACTACGACTGACTTCGGACACGTGTCAACCATTAAAATAAACTCATATTTATTATTAGATTGCAAAAATTTTTTATGTATCATCTTATTTTATGACATAAAAAATAAATAATAAGGAAATAATAGAATTCAAATATGGGACTCAAACTTGAAGTACTTTTAATTATCAGGGTAAACAATACTTATAATATTATATATATATATATATATATTCTATGAATTAATCCGTCAATAGATCAAAGAAGATGATTATACTAAAAAATAAAATAAAAATATAAAAAAATTAATTAAAAAATAAGTGTTCAAATTATATCTCTTGTTCACTTTACGTGCTTAAAGTTATTTTTTTTATCAAAGCGGGTGGCTAACATTTGCTCACTTACCATTTTAAGCGTATGACCTTTAATTGTTATTTAAAAAGTTCGTCAAAAACTTAGTGTTTGACCTAAATTTTAATTTTCTTAAATTTTTAAAAATAAAATTTATAACATTTAAGAGAAACCCTATAGTTTTTATTTCCGAAAAACAACTCAAAATTCATGAAATCCTAACTTTCTAACTAAATTTAGGGATTTAAGAGATTTAGACAATAATAATAAGATGACCGACAATATAGATCCAACAATAGGTGGGTGGGTGTTTGGCGGTGGTGATGACAACCTACGATGAGAAATGATTAAAGTTTAGAGTTTTGAGAGAATTTAGGGAGATTTAAGATTTAAGTATAGAGATTTAAGAGATTAAGGTTACAATCAAGTGGATAACTAACAATGGTGGTTCGACGAATATGTGGATATTCGGTGGTGACCGTTGACAGAGGAATGAATTAGAGATTAAGGATCTTAGTTTTTTTTTAATTTTTTAAAGAAATTTAATAATTTTTAAAATATTAATTTTAAGTTAAAAGATTTTTTTAAAAAAATTATAAACACTAACACATATAATATTTTGGAGCGATTAAAAAATTTATTTTAACGTATATGATAAAATTAACCTTAAAATAATAACTTTAAAAACATAAACATTTATTTTAATAAAAAAATTAAACACATAAAATTAATAAGATGTATAATTTAAGCATTTTTCAGGCATTCAAAAGTATTAAACTTTAAAAAAGAAATTCTAACGACAGGCCCATATCCGTCTTTTCAACAATAAGCATATAATAATTAATTCACCATTGTCCTAATAAATAAATATATTATCAAACTTTCCACAAAATTACAATTATATGCCCACATCCGTCTTTTCCTTTTAAAACAAAATTTCTCAATTACTGTTCCTTCTCTGAGTCCTCCCCTTATATATGAAACTACCCTTGCCCAAAACTCTCACTTCTTTCAAATTTCGGATATAAGCTCTAAGCATTCAAAACATATATAAACACCACAAAATCGACGTTGACAATAACAATAATTATTGTTCAGTAGGGTCAAGCAAAGTTGACAAAGAACTCATCTCTATCCCTCACACGTGCATAAACACAGAAACAAATGCCGCCCAAGTGCACCGCACGTGCAGGATGGTACTCGAATTATGTGATAGATCTAAAAATATTTTTGAGAATAAGAACACACATATATAAATAGTTTAAGTGATTACAAGCTAGTATATATAGAATATTTCTTAATAATTGACAACGTACACAGATCATGTAGACGTAGCTGCTTAAATTCATGATTTCTAAGAAAAATAATACTCTCTTTTATCATTGAGATCGCTTGAGGATTCATACACATGTATTAACACCACAAAATGGGTAAATACAAATAAATTTTAAAGTGAGTACAATCAATACATAAATAACCAACAACAGAAAATTTAGATTTTAGGATATATACTTGCCTATCTTAAACATAAGGTGAATCCGCTACAGCTCGAGCTTCACACGTGCGATTGAATTATATGCACGCGTACCAACAGACACCACTCAAGAAACTGATCAAACCCACCGGCCATTGCTGCCACATGGTTCATGAAAAGAGACTTTCCACTTCATGTAAGGCCAAATGCGACCCATAACTAGACAATACCCTCCCTCCCATGGGACCCCTTTCCCTTCCCTCTTCCACTATCAATTCAAGGATTTGTATAATCTCAGTTGGCTTGTTTTTTCTCAGGCATATGCCACAGAATCCACAACCACCCCCATATTGTTTACATGATCTTTTGGCCACTTGTTTCCAGGAATGGTATGCGGTCGCCCTAAAATTTTTAAATTATTTTATATTTTAGATATTATTTTATTAAAATTTTATTTTTATTCTTCTGAAAATTGTATAATTTTTTTATTCTTGAAATTTTATAAATTCATCATTTTTAATATAAAATCTTACATCCGTCACTAGTTGTGCGTATTTAGAAATGCTCCTGTAAAGGAAAACAATAACATGGGAAAGGACTAGTTTCAGTTGTTGTTCCAACATGCCATGTAGTTAGTTCCCCCCTCAATTATGGTTGAAAGCATGGGCACTTAGTTCAAACTTGAATGTCAAACAATAATATTCCCACTTTTTCAAAATTTTAATCAGTGCCAAGAAATGATTTTTTTTAATAATGCCCAAAAAGAGTTCACCAGTTAGTGTAACCAAGGGTGTCTGTATGCCATAAATTCAACCAAATGAATGATTCTCCATTATGTTTGAAATGGGAAAATTTGAAGAAAACAAGAGACATGCCACTTTACCAGGAGGACTTCCAATAAATGTATGGCAGCTTTAATCCAAGTTAAGTGCTTAACGCGGTTTAAACTTTTTGGCTACATTTCAAATCTAATTTTTTTTTACTTCCTTTGATTCACTGGTGTAAAAGTATTTTCTTCCAAATATAAATAGTGAAGAGGCCAAAAGTAAAGAGAAAAGCAATATGTTTCGATTTTACGATGATCACAAAATAGAGATTATAAATTAGACCAAGATAACATCGAAGTTTTAATTTCAATTTTATTAGTTTTGAAGAGAATCAAACTAAGTAGAAAAAATACGAGAGAAAGAAAAAGTTTTGATACCATCTAGTTCACAAACAATGGTTGATGTTACCATATAGAGTGATAACAACAAGTAATCACGTATAAACAATGACAACGAAAAAAGAGAAAGAAAATAAGACGTCAATATTTACGTGAAAATTTATAACAGGAAAATCACAGACAAATAAGAAGAATTTTTATCACGGCGAGAAAGAGATTACAATAGATACGACTATATGCGATTGAAGGGTTAATAAACTCACATCTAACCTCTGGTTCATATGATCGGTTTATAAGGTTTGAAGAGGTTATCTTCATCACAAAGGTTATCTATAATTCCAATAAAATATGTTTCCAAATTATGTTATTTTAAATTGATCATCAAATTTGAAATATTTCAATTTCATTCTCAAATTATGGTTCTTATTTTAATTTAGTCTTTAAACTTTTGAAAATTTCAATTTCATCCTCAAACTATGCCCCTAATTCTAAATTGGTCAACAAACTATTAAATCTTCTAATTTCACCCCTAAATTCATCCAAATATGTAATTAGTTTCAAGTTTCAACCATGGTTTAACCTAAATTTTATTTTGTCAAACATATAATAACATAGCTTGGCCTAACAATTCTATAAACAAGATATGTGATTAATACATAATGATAGTTTGGGATGAAATTGAAATGTTTAAAAGTTTAGGACCAATTTAAAATGAGGATCATAATTTGAGGATAAAATAGAAATATTTAAAATTTAGAAACCAATTTAGAATAAGAATCATAGTTCGAGGGTGTGTGATCAATTAATTCCTATACATTTATAAGGTTACTTACCGATAAGAAAACATCTAATATTATACGGAGTCTTTATATGATTTCTTTTCTTTCGGTCAAAAACTAATAAGAGAAGTATAGTCCTATACGGATCGAGTGTGCACGTTAAGGATTATCATTTTACATTTAATTTATATATATAATTTAAATATTTATAAGATAATTCTGAATTATCCTTTATTTTTAAAAAAGTTGTACTTTACCCCTCTCAAGTTGAGAATTGAGATCCTATCTCTGCGTATCTCTTAGTTTATTTCTTGACTTGCCTTTTAGTTTACATGCGTAAAAGCAGTGCTTAATAAACAACAATATCATAATAACTGGCTAATGCTGAAAGATTTTCCCCCCATGCACACAGCTTTGGATCAGATTGTTTTAATGAGATTCGCTACTTAAAGTTTGTTGGATATATAATAATTGATACTTCTCTTTTTCAGCATTTATGATTAAATTGTAATGCCAAACAAGTCGTGTTTAATGCGAATGGTTTCACAAAGCTGTAGTAAATGAAGCCATTTCACGATTATTGTTTGATTTATAAATAGAATATTTGGGTTTAAAACATCATCAATAGAATTTTTAAATATGAAAAATCATGTATACAGGTAAAGTATGTAAGCACTTCTTTATGCAAAGAGTTGAACAAGAACGGAAGTTTTTATGAGCATGAGAGTTTTAATTTCACTTAAACATAATTCCCTCTCTAAATGTAATTACTTGAAATGTCTTTATTAAGGCTTATGGCATGCATGACAAGGGAGCAGAAGCCTTGTAGTTGTTCAACCATATGGTCAAGGAAGTCAAGCCTAATAACGTAACTTGTATTGCTATACTTGTAGCATGTAGTCACTAGGGGATGGTAAGTGAAGGCCTTGTTGTAAAATAATAGATTTTTTTGAGATTTTGAGGCATATTATTTATCGATAAATTATAAATTTAAATAATAAAATCATAGTTTTGTATTCGATTTTTATGATACATGTACAACGGTGTATAATATGTTTGAAATGATAGAGTGATAAATGATAAATTAATGTTTAAAGTAAACCATATATGAATACTGTTGATGAAAATTTAATATCTTAAAACATTTTCATCTCATACGAGAATAATATGAAATTTGGAAAGTATTTATAAGATAAAACCAATTTGTTACCAAGTGTGCAAGCCAAAAAGCTCTATCTTGTGCGTAGGCGCAGGGTGTAAATCAATCTCAATTGCAGTTAATAAGAGTAAATCCATACAATATAAAACTATCTTTATTGTATTTCAGAAGATATACATCCAATATTCTCAAACGCCAATATAAGGATTAAATTTGTCTTCTTTATATAAATCTCAACAAATCCTTTTACCAGTTACCAATTCCACGTGAATTATTTTATACATTTGGAGTCATCACCCTACTATCAAATATCCTATACTCAAGTGAACCTTGAGAGATTCGGAGATTTCTTTCCGAAAACTCCTCATTTTCTGTTTTAGATTGACATCTTTTTACAATAATATTATTCATTTTTAATTATTATCATATTATTGCTTATTTATTTCTAAGTTCAATAACAAGCATGAACATGTTTTAGAAGATGAAGGATGGGCATGGGGTCTATCCTACACCGGATCACTATGCTTGCATCGTCGATATGCTTGGTCGAGCAGATCAAGTTGAGGAAGCACATCAATTGATCAATGACATACCTTCCGAATTGGGCAAGGCTTGTGCTTGGAGTAGTTTGCTCGGTGCCTATCGGATCCACCAAGAAGACGAAATCGGGGAAATTACAGATATCGGAAAATGATGAAAGAAATGGGCTAAAGATGATAAAATGGTTGATATCTGGAATTTCCAAACACAAATCCAAGGAAAAAAGTTTGAATGGTCGATCAAAATATAAAATAATACATCCAAATTCCAACGAGTTACATCAACAATTCCGGAGAAAGCAAATTATGATCAGAAGTCCTCTAATTTCAGTCATTCTATTAACTAAAAACAAAGCAAACATGCTACTCACTCTAGTCCTCCTAGCAAGCTGGATATCCTTCGGCATAATCGTAACCCTCTTAGCATGAATAGCGCAGAGATTAATGCCATCAAACAATCCGACGAGATAAGCCTCGGCGGCTTCTTGAAGAGCTGCAACAGCGCTGCTTTGAAATCTCGGATCGGTTTTAAAATCTTGAGCGATTTCTCTCACCAGCCTCTGGAAAGGGAGCTTCCTGATCAGAAGCTCAATGCTCTTCTGGTACTTTCTAATTTCTCTCAGCGCAACAGTTTCAGGCCTGAATCGGTGAGGCTTCTTCACTCCTCCGGTCGCCGGTGCTGATTTCCGAGCGGCCTTCGTAGCTAGCTGCTTACGTGGAGCCTTGCCGCCAGGTGATTTCCTGATCAGAGGACTTAACCAAACAATACCTTATTGTCAGGAATCATTTATTCGCTTTATCCAAAATTTTAATATTGAATTTTAGTTGCTTTCTTTTTTTTATTGTTTGTTTTTCTAATTTTCTTATATTTTTTTATTGTTAATGACTATATTAATATCAGTCTTGAATTGATTGTCAACCATTTACTTTTATTGTTCTTCTCATTTCTCTCCTTTAATTTGAGTTATATTATCTTTCGTTTAATTAATCTTTTTTTTTTGTATGAAATAACATATGATTTTATCGGCTCTTGTAGCATGTCTTTTGTATGCTCTTATAGCATATTTTTTTCATGATTAGATTTAACATTGATTATCTGACCTAAATGATACTTATTTTGATTATTTTATTGATCTATTTTTGTTTTGGATACTCAATTTAAATGGATAAATACTCTCAATCACCGAAGATAGGTCATGATTAAGTTGTGATAATGTCAGTTTGTTTGTATTTATTATTTGTTCCGGTTGCTTGATTATTTTTTTAACTATTTTCTTGTTTGATACTTGTTCTATTCTTAGATAGCTAATTTATGTGCTTTGATGATTTTTAAATAGTTTTTTTAAAACATTTTCTTTTTATTTATTAAAATTAATTATTTTTATTAAAAATTAAAAGCAATTTTTATTTAATTTAAAAAATCAATCGTTAATCTTAATAAAAAAATATTTTGAAATATTTTATTTGGCTACCCTCCTGGTTTTCAAGATTTCGTCCTGATTAATCTAAACTGATTTGGGTCGTTCATCTGAGTTTGGTGGGTGAGTCTCCTAATCATGATTTTCTACATATAAAATGACTCAAACTAAAGACTTGCTTTAATTATATGAAACTGCTTATCACTTGAATCAATTTCATTAATAAAAATATTTTGAAATATTGAAAATTCAAATTATAAACTAAACATATAATTGTTAAAAAATATTAATAAAATTTATTATTTCTCACAGTAAAGATAATAATTATTTTTCAAAACCTATCTATTAATATATATTTTAATCACCACCAATCATTCTTTGTCCCATCGGATCTTTAAGATTCTCTGAACTTGCGTGTACTATTCGGGTTTGTCATATTCCTAACAGGAATAGTTGGGAAACTGGGATGTTCCCAAACACAGTAAGTGACAAGCGAACACGTGTGATCCAACGCTGGGATGTCACTTATTAATGGCTGGAAATTCTCAATAAATATGTGTTTTCTTCTTCTTTCTCTATATTTTTTGAGGACGAAAATTAAAGTGTTTATTTTATAATTAAATGATTGAAAATAATAATCTATAAAAGAAAAAGACATGTCAATTTCAATGTACGAAAAAAGACACGTGTAAGTGCCATATAATTGGAAACACATAAAAATCTTTCTTTTATTAATATTGAGTAAATTACACTGCATTCACTCAATTATTAATAAAATCATAAATGGATCATTTTATTTAAAAACATTACGAATAAGTCACTCAACTAATTGATTATAATAAATATTTAAGTCTATTGTTAAAAGTAAAAAATATAAATTAAAATTTTAATTATAATCAGATCACCCAATTCTAACTAAAAACAATGTGCATTACACACTTAACAATATAATAACAAATTTATTTGTTACAATCAATTAGGGGAGAGCAAAACTTAATTTGACTAAAAAATTTGAATTTTCAACTAAACTCGATGCTAAAAAAACTTGACTTGACTCGTAATTTCTTAAACTATTATCAACTAAAAAAAATCAAATTCGAGTCAAGTTATAAGATATAACTCAAATAACTTGAATAACTAAAAAATTTAATAATTAATGGATTGTTTCAAATTTGAGCGAGTCTGTCAATTATGTATAATATATATATACCACATATGAAAAAATATAAAATATATATGTAGATTGGATATGGTTATATAATTTTTTTTAAGTTAGAATCAAATAGTATTATAAAATTATAAATATTTACAAATAAGTTTAAACAAAAACTCGAATAAATCAATCC